>NW_024097569.1:1100000-1540000 GCF_016545835.1 Crotalus tigris
ATTCCTGAGCCAGCTTCCAAGCTGAGCCATGCTGGCTCAGGAATTCTGGGAGTTGAAGTCCACCAGTCATAAAGCAGCCTAGGCCTAGGCCAGAGGTAGGCAACCTTGGCTCTTTTATGACTCGTGGATTTCAACGCCCAGAATTCCTGAGCCAGCCTGGCTCAGCTTGGAAACCTCTCCCTTTCCCCTTAGCATGGCTGGCTCAGGAATTCTAGGAGTTGAAGTCCATGAGTCATAAAAGAGCCAAGGTTGCCTACCCCAGCCCTATACCATTTCAGACAATCGGCTGCCCAATCTCTTCTTAAAGTGATGGAGCACCGACAGCTTCTGCAGGCCAGCTGTTCCACTGATTAATTGTTCTCATGATCAGGAAATGTCTCCTTAATTCTAGGTTGAATGTGTCCTTCATTATTTTTCATCCATTGTTTCTAGTTCAGGTGCTTTGGAGAATACACTGATCCCCTCCTCTTTGTGGCAACCCCTGAGATATTGAAATACTGCTATCATGTCACCCCCACATCCTTCTTTTCATTAAATTAGACATACCCAGTTCCTGCAACTGTTCTTCATATGTTTTAGCTTCCAGTCCCCTGAACACTTTTGTTGCTCTTCTCTGCACTCTTTTTTAGAGTCTCAACATCTTTTTTATATCATGTGGCCAAAACTGGATGCAATATTCCAAGTGTGGCCTTACCAAGGTGTTATAAAGTGGCACTAACACTTCACTTAGAGCTTCAGGTTAGAGCTAGATTCATTACTCTCTTGTTAATCCATCTAAACCAGTCTAATTTAGAAGATAAAATCTATTTTTTGTTGTCTAATGAAGTCATACGTGTAAAATGAAACAACAAGACAGCATGCAAGGAAAATATAAAAAGCACACCCCGACAAATAGCACTGTTCATATTAGAGGGTGTATTGGACTGATACAAGTGCTGTAATTTTCTACGTATTTTGCTAAAACCGATGGTTGCAAAGAAATGTCCCAATACAACGTGCCTCTTTGTGTTCCCATTCAGCTTCATGTCTGTGCGTCTTCTGAAAAACGATGGGATGGGCTTGCAGAAGTACTCCTATATGAACGAAGACGAAGCTTGGAAGAGTTATCTGGAGAACCCTCTAACAGCAGCCACTAAGGCCATGATGAGAGTAAATGGGGATGATGACAGCGTAGCAGCCCTGAGTCTCCTCTATGACTATTATATGGTATGAACAACAATTGGTGCAGGGATTAGGAGAATCTGCTGGGTGCACTCACAAAATGGCTGCCACAGCAGGCCTGTCACGTTCCCAAATTTCCATAGAGCAGAACTCATTTCTATTTTTGCAAATACCGTATATGCCGGCATACAAGGTGACCCGGCGTATATAACGACCCCCGTCTTTGTCACCGGGCCGCATTCCTAGAACGTCGTCTTATACGCTGGAAACTACCAGTATTTCTGGCGTATAAGATGACTCAGCGTATAAGATGACCCCCATTTTGGCGCCGATTTTAGCGCTTGCAGAAGTCGCCTTATACGCCGGCATATACGGTAAACATGATGCTAAATCAGTGTTTCTCAAACATGAGAGAGTTTCTCAACCTTGGTAACCACAAGAAATGGGGAATGCTGGGTGAGGAATTCTGGGAACTGAACTCCACGCATCTTCAAGTTGTCATGTGAGAAACACTGCCTTAGAGTGTTATGCAAATTCAGACCATCTGATTTGTGTTTATAGCTGAGGTTGTTGTACAAACTAGAAAATATGATTAATCTGGCCACCAGGTTAAATGCATTCTGTCAACCATTGCAAATACACAATAATAGAGATTCAACCTGGAACATCATCATCCCCTGATCCGCAGGCCATGTTTATTTTTCATTATTTTTTTCTCCTTGTTAGGTTCCAAAAGATAAGCGAATCCTTCCATCTGGAACACCAGGGCGCAGTGAAATTGGGAAAAGGTAAGGAAAACATCTATCCTGTTTTGTAAACTGCTTGGGGGGGGGGGGAATTCTAGCAAATGAGGACTTCATAAACCCATGCTACAAAACATCTGTTTCTTTAGTTCAAAAAATAATTGAAAGGTGTGTCAGTAGGTGATGACAACGGGAGGGCTGGACTCCACAATGTCTTACTAGATTACAAGTTATGGCAGATTGGGGGATGGGGTGAAGAGAGCAGAACTGAAAAAATTATTTGCATCTCTTTGGGGTCTGTGGCTGCCTCCTACACAATGGTCCTGAGGCAGCAGAAAGCTGAGGTGGTAGGTTGGCTTCTTCCTACCTATTTCTGGACTAGGATCAGATCAGAAATGCTGGTTATGCACCCAGTTGTTTTGAAACGCTTTACTATGCTTCCAGAAGATGTACACTAGCAACCTCTGGCTTGCCAAGTGCTGGGGAATTTGAGTGCATGCCTAATTGCAAGGGATCTTGGATGCTGCAGTTCAGCAACACTGATGGGACATCATTTGCTATTCCTAGTAGAGAAAGAGGCTTCTGAAACCACTTGGCAGCCACTGCAAAATTATAAAAAGAGGCAATCTCTGCCCAGGTATGAGATGGTGTGCTTAGAAGAAATAATAATAATAATAATAATAATAATAATAATAATAATAATACCATTGGCATTGACAAATTTGACCATTGGCATTGACAAATTTGACCATTGGCATTGACAAATTTGCTATTAGTCAATTGCAAAAGGCGGCCTTACTAGGAACTGCTTCCATCCTGCGACGATATCTGTAATACCATCAAACATCCACATCTGCCTATCCCAGGTCCTGGGTAAGGACTCGATAGGTAGACAAAATGCCAAATCCAGTCTGAACATCTGGCTGACTGTACGATGATCCACAATAATAGTAATAATAATAATAATAATAATAATAATAATAATAATAATAATAATAATAATAATGTCTGGATAGTGGACGTGGCAGTGCCTGGAGATAGCAGAATAGAAGAGAAAGAACTGGAGAAGATAACAAAATACAAAGACCTGCAAATAGAAATAGAAAGACTGTGGCAAAAGCAAGCAAGGGTAGTACCAATAGTCATAGGCTCCTTGGGTGCAATCCCAAAACAACTGGAGCACCACTTGAACACCATTGGCATTGACAAATTCGCTATTAGTCAATTGCAAAAGGCGGCCTTATTAGGAACTGCTTCCATCCTGCGACGATATCTGTAATACCATCAAACATCCACATCTGCCTATCCCAGGTCCTGGGTAAGGACTCGATAGGTAGACAAAATGCCAAATCCAGTCTGAACATCTGGCTGACTGTGCGATGATCGATATAATCATCATCATCATCATCATCATCATCATCATCATCATCATCCTGCAACGATATCTGTAATACCATCAAACATCCACATCTGCCTATCCCAGGTCCTGGGTAAGGACTCGATAGGTAGACAAAATGCCAAATCCAGTCTGGACATCTGGCTGACTGTGCGATGATCCATAATAATAATAATATAATAATAGACGAGAGAGAACTGGAGAAGATAACAAAATACAAAGACCTACAAATAGAAATAGAAAGACTGTGGCAAAAGCAACCAAGGGTAGTACCAATAGTAATAGGCGCCTTGGGTGCAATCCCAAAACAACTGGAGCACCACTTGAACACCATCATCGGCATTGACAAATTCGCCATTAGTCAATTGCAAAAGGCGGCCTTACTAGGAACTGCTTCCATCTTGCGATGATATCTGTAATACCATCAAACATCCACATCTGCCTATCCCAGGTCCTGGGTAAGGTCTCGATAGGTAGACAAAATGCCAAATCCAGTCTGAACATCTGGCTGACTGTGCGATGATCCATAATAATAGTAGTAGTAGTAGTAGTAGTAATAATAAAGTTGGAAGGGACCTTGGAGGTCATCTAGTCCAACCCCTTGCTCAGGCAGGAAACCCTATACCATTTCAGACAAATGGCTGTCCAGTCTCCTTTTAAAAACCTCCAGTGTTGGAGCATTCACAGCTTCTGGAGGCAGGTTTTTCCACCGGTTAATTGTTCTCACTGACAGGAAATTTCTCCTGACACATCTCAAGTTATTCTTAAAAGAGATGGAGACAGATCCATGATGGTTAGGGAAGACAGAAGAGATCTTCTGAAATGACTTTAGCCTTTCCAGGTGATCAAACAGGAAACGGAACATGATAAGCTAATTCTACTTTATTGTAAGACTGGGTAACAGAAATTTACAGTTTGATAGTACAAATCTCCTGCCCTCTCTATTACAGCCTGAGAAGTTAGCAAGTTTCCTTTCTGTGTTTCTTTCTCTGCCTATTTTGCAGCTGCAGGCATAGCCCTCTCTTATCCGATCTTCCCTTAGGCCAGTGGTTCTCAACCTTTTTAATGCCGCGACCCCCAACCGGTCGTAAGTCGAGGACTACTCAACCGGTCGTAAGTCGGGGACTACTCAACTGGTGCAGCACCGTTTGCAGAATGGGATTTTTGGCGGGCTCAGCAGGGCAGAGACAACCTGGACAATTCCTATTGGCTTTTGAAAGCCAATAGAATTAGACTCTATTCAAGAGAGTCTATTCTATTGGCTTTCAAAAGCCAATAGAATAAAAGGGAGTAGCACAGCTAAGGAAAAGGGGGGAAAAATGGCGGACTGCGTTGTTTGGCGACCCCCGTGAAATGGTCATTTGACCCCAAATGGGGTCCCGACCCCCAGGTTGAGAACCACTGACTTAGGCAGTATCCTTTCTCTCCCAGTTCTCAAGATCCTTCCCACATACCATTAGAGTAGCAGACATTAGAGTGCTATTTTTGATGAGTAAAAGGATGAATCTGTCTGCTATTTTCTTGATTCTGGCCCAAGGCTGGAATCTTAGCTGGGGGGTCCTAGGTAGCTAAGGACATTGAGAACTAGGAACAGCAGTGTCTCTGCAATGTCTCTGCATGGTGTGTAAGAGTGATAAACCACTTTCTTTTTCAACCACTGTGCAAAAACAATTTATATCCATCCTTTCATCCTTCTGGGCATCCATGCTTCCCAGAGAATGTGTCCTGGAGAGTCTCAATAGGTGTAAGTATCACTTTGGATGCTGAGTGCCCTTCAGCTTTGTGCTTTATATCTGCTTCTGAACAACTGCATGGAAATTGAAGATAAGGAATTAGGAGGTGGGTTGTTTGCTGGTTCAAGCTAGAGGATTAAACAACAGCTGGAAACTTTAGCTGGAGAAGGAACTGAGCTGTGGAAGAAGGCAGAATTGGCCTGGCATTGAAATAATGATTATGAACAAGATGGTGGACAGCAAAATCTCCTGAATTTCCTACAGCAGGAAAAGATCTCCAACCTTGGCAACTTGGGAGCTGAAATCCACAAGTCTTAAAGTTGCTAGGCAACCCTAGCAACTTTAAGACTTGTGGATTTCAGCTCCCCTGGCCTTCCAAGTGTTGCTGGAGTACAACTCCCAACAGTTCCATGCAGAATTCAGGGAACTGTACTTGAGCTGTCTCTGGAAAGCCATGGCTTCTCCATCCTTTCCTTAGAGAGAGTTCTGTGAAAGAGATTGGGTAGCACTATAAACCGTGCAAGCTTTCCATTTAGCAAAATGAAAGCAAAAGAATAATCTGATCAAGTTTTGATGATACAGTAGTTACCAAGTAGTTACCGTATTAAATGTCCTTCTGCTGGCCTTCTGTTGCTAAATCCTTTTGTCTGGTCCTTCCTTCTCTTTTAGGCATTGCCATGGGATGGAATATGAACCAGAGATTTCTTCCTTTGAAGGTTCTGCTCAGCTCATGAAGCTTCTGGCTGAAAACGTTTCGGTGAACCAAGAATATCTGGACTTGCCCAAGAAGAACAGTTTAGCTTTTGAGAGCATCTCTTCTTCTCACAAGCCACCAGCTCTGCCTCCAGGTCCCAGCAAACTAGAGACCAATCCTGAGAATTATATGATTACTTCAGGAGACATGTATGACAACGGCTCGCTTAATTCCCTCTTTGACTCCATCCACGTGGCTCCACCCCAACAGAGATGGCAGCCAGATAGCACCTTTAAAGAGGACCCTGAGGAGGTAAGAACTTATGCAAGATCCTTGTTTGATGTTATCAAGCCAATGGTGGTCTGTAGGGTATATCAGTGACACCGCTAAGTTAGGCTTCTCTAACCACATGCCATCCAGATGTACTGGAGCACAACTCCTAACATCTCCAACCAACACAGCTGGTGGTTATGCGAATTGTAATCCAGCACATCTGGAAGGCACCAGGTTGGGGGAAATTGGGAAGAGTATATCTTAATACGTAGCATAAAATCCAGCTTGTTTTGAAACCCAGAAAGTTTGGTGGATCTAAGGGAGGGCCATTTCAGCTTGGTCAGCCACCTGGCTTGGTTTCAAGCTGTGTGGTTCTGCCCACTTCTGTGCAGGATGTGACATGCATGGTTATAAATGGGAGCAGCACAGATTGTGGTAATTAGGCGTACAAAGGAGTGTCCCTTTCATACAAAATAAGTTGTCACGAAGATTCAGCAGGATGAAGTAGTGTTTGGGGGGGTGATGTCAGCTGTTCCTTAAATAGACTTCTTATCCACATTGTTATCCACATTGTTCAGTGACTACAGCTTATTTCTAAACTGCTCTTTCCTATTAAACTAGGCCAGTGCAAAAGAGTTAAGAAATGGGAAATTACAGAGACGTGGTCCACCTTTAGCAATTACTGACTTAGAGTCCTGATGGGATTGGTTTCCTTTCATCCTGGTTCAAGGAAAAGCAACTTTATGGGCAGTGAAATAATATGAATGGAATTCTCAAAGGAGATGTTTGTAAACCATGGTTTATGGCTTAATGTTCTGCATGAACTTTCTTTTTGCCTTGCTTGCTCTTCTCCTTATCCTCATCCAGTTTACCCTGGACCCAAAGAAAGCTGGGCAGATTTCAAAATGCAAAACAATCCAAGCTCTTTTGCTTTTCTTCCATTGGGACACCACCATTTATGGACCAAGCATAATTAAAAAAATATCTTAGCAACCATCTTTGCAAATGTAGCAGAGGACAGAAGGAAGCTTCCTGAAGATCAAAGGAAGATCTCCCACTTCAAACATTAGCACAAACTGGTCCTCCAGTTGCATTGGACAACGGCTCTCAGAAATCCCGTTTTGGGGTCTGGTTGTTGATGGAGCTTCTATTCCATCAACAATCCTTCTTTAGACAACACGAGACACGAGAAAGCTGTGGTGGGGATATCTGGGGGAAAATATTGGTTTTTCTCATGGTTGTGCAACCACTTTACTTCACACCTAAAGCCAGGACATTTTCGTATTTGCTCCTAATTCATAAGCAGGTTGCTAGCTAGGATGTGGTTTGGATTAGAATGGGTTTCATAAGTCCTGTTCTGGCAAAAAAAAAAAAAGAAAAGTCCTTCTTTCGCATGTAATGCAGAGTTTTTCAAGCTTGGCAACTTTAAGACGCGTGGACCTCAACTCCAAGAGCTTCCCAGGCAGCATAGGAGTTGAAGTCTACATGTCTTAAGTTGCCAAGGTGGAGAAACACTGATCTAATCCATAGCCACTTCAGCTCTTTCTCTCTCTTCCTAAAAACTTGTTCTGGAGGTTGCAGAAATAGCACTCTGCTATTCAAGAGCTGATTATGTAGTTCTGAGTACAGGGTGGTTCCCAATTGGTCTGCTCTGCTGTCCTACTTGTTTAGCAGCTGGCTGAGACAGTTAAGGAGATGGTGCTTTTTTCTGAATACGCTGTCCCCCCCCACACAGCCAAGGGTAATCTGCTACATATCTGTCTACCCAATTTGCCTTGGATCTAAGGCAGGGGTCTCCAAGCTTGGCAACTAAGATTTGTGGACTTCAACTTCCACAAGCATTCTGGGAGTTGAAGTCCACAAGACTTACAGTTGCCAAGTTTGGGAACCCCTGAACTAAGGGAACAGGGGAGGCTTCAAAATACATACATACATACATACATACATACATACATACATACATACATACATACATATCTAAATTAAAATCAAATCAAATCACACCAAATTGTCCTGGTTTTGTTCTCTGCAGTCCTTGATCTTCAATGATATTTTGAAGGCAGAAGCTCCATGTTCAGAAGGTTATTCCATCAGTGATGGCAAGACGTAAGTGTGAAGGTTTTCTCCTGAACTATTTAATCTCCAACAGAGGAAAAAATATATCTTTTTTTTTTTTAATCGAGCACTTCCTACTCTGATGCCCTTGGTTGTTCTCAAGTTGGGCTCACTTGAGAACAATTGGGGACTTTCACACATAGAGTTTCTTCTGAATTGGTGCTGCATTTCCGTGAACTTACAATGATGGCTCCTTTCAGCAAGGGAGCCAATTTATTTTCAGCTCAGCTGTTGTGCATCCAAACTTCTCAGTTTTTTAATTGAAATCCAGGAGCTATGCAGAGATTAGGAATGAACTGGTCTCCAATGAAAAGAACATCTGGTTCCTAGGCTGTCCCTTCCACTTGGACCTTTCACATCGAGACACTTTCACAATTTGCAATTACATAGCAGACAGACAACAGGCATAGAGTTTTCAATATGTGCCAAAGCACCTGGAAGCAGGTCAAGAAGCAATGGATGGAAATTAATCAAAGAGAAAACCAACCTAGAAATACAGAGAAATTTCCTGACAGTTAGAACCATTAATCAGTAGAACAGCTTGCCTCCAGAGGTTGTAGGTGCTCCATCACTGAGATTTTCCAAGAAGAGACTGGACAGCCATCTATCTGAAATGATATAGAGTTTCCTGCTTGAGTAGGGGGTTGGACTAGATGACCTTCAAGGTCCCTTCCAACTCTGTTATTCTGTTCTGTTATTCAATTGCAGTTATTTTTTTTGAATATCATTAAACCATCAGACCAGCGTAGAAGATGGATGTGTTGTTGGTTGATGCTGTTTTAAAATGTCCCCTATTGATTAGTAGAAGAGGGTTCTAATTAGCTCATGAACTAGGATCTGTCCAGCTTTGTAGTCTCATTATATCAGTGTAGCTATAACATTGAAGAAAACCATGTTTGCTCTGAGATTATTCCTTTTGTGTTTTACCGAGTAAAATCTCTTTCTCTTTCTTTAATGGTTCCATTCCAGCGACTTTGAATACACCTTGGGATCTCCCAAAGCTATTCATATCAAGTCAGGTGACTCACCCATGGCGTACCTCAACAAAGGACAGTTCTACCCGGTGACTTTGAGGACAGTTGGAGACGCCAAATGTTTACACTTGTCCTCAAACAAAGTGAAGGTAAGTGACAGGCGGCCAAACTTCCGCCAAAAAACATGGTCTCTGCAGGATTCATTAGCACAATAGCCATGGAGATTTCTAAAATTGTTATCAATCCTGAATGTTACTCCAAAGTTGGTTTTGGTTTTGCAAATGGATGTATAAATAAGCACTTTGTAGAAGTTAACAGTGTCTGTGTGGGCTTCCTTCTCTTTTTCTAGAGCGTGGTGATGGTAGTTTTTGACAATGAGAAGATTCCAATGGAACAGCTCAAATTCTGGAAACATTGGCATTCGCGCCAACCGACAGCCAAACAGAGAGTCATCGATGTTGGTATGGAGTACGATTACTTTGGGGTTATTTGTCCAGAATAAAATAAAAAATGGGTAGGAGGGCTTTCTCCCAAACAACTAATCTGGTATCTATGGAGATTCTCAGTCATCATAGTTGTCCCAAAGGCGCTTTTTCAAAAGGCAACTGGACTTTGTTTTTCCCTGTAGACGTTTCGCTTCTCATCCAAGAAGCTTCTTCAGTCTCCAAAAAGCATCTTTGGGACAACTAACCTGGTAAATTTTAGATGAGCTGCTTCAGGTCCACAGGGCTGGGAAGCCGACCATTTCCCACTGTGATGGAGGCACTCCTGCTAATTTGTTTTGCCTACCTCCATAATCTTCTCCTCCTCCAGGTGTTTATGGAGATGATGATGAGGGCCATAGATTTCATTCACCACCTGGGACAGACCATGGCCATTCTTGTGACATTCATGGTCAGAATGGCTCTTAGGAGTTGGGTAAGGTTGGATGGAGGTAGAATTATCCTAGATCTTAGCCACTGAATCCAGAGGAAAGTTTAGGAGTAGTTCTGAGGAGTAAATATGGACCTATCACATTTTTTAAAGGTAATGATAAATAAGTAACTGTACCTGGTCTATTAAAGAACATAAAATAATTTTTTTATCTCTTTTAGCTGACTGTAAAGAGAATTTCAATACTGTGCAGCACATTGAAGAGGTAGCTTACAATGCCTTATCCTTTGTCTGGAATATCGCTGAAGAAGCAAAGGTAGGCTTGAGATACCAACAGGACTACCCGCTAGAATCAGGCAGAAAAATTGCCCTGCATTTTTGAAAAACTAGCTCTTAATTAATCTAATAAAGAAGAATTTGGTTTAGAACATTATTTTAAAGTAGAAAAGGATTTAGGAGAACTTCACATCGATGGAGTGGTATGGTGTGAAGTGGTGGGGCCAAGAGTTGTGTGTTAATGCTCTGACTTTCTCTGGACCATCGTCTCTCCAGCACTCTGCTGTCTCCCTGGCTTCCCACATTAAATTCCATTAAATATTTCAAAGAGAAGCCAACTGTCCTCTCATCATTTTTAAGTCATTGTGTTATTGTCACCCTGAAGAGGAAGTCCTGTCTCAAGGAAGCCCTTGAGAAATGGTTGCAGAATTTTTCCCTCTCCTGAAGAGATTTGGGAAAATGGCCCACCCAATTTATATACCTGCAGAGATTTTGGAACTTTGAACCAATCCATCTCCAATAATTTCTTTCCTTTGGTGTTTACATTGATCTTTTGACTGTCACCTTGGTTAGGAATGGCTTCTCTGAGCAATTAGTCGGTCCCATTGTAATAACACCAACCAATTAGCCGGTCCCATTGTAATAACACCAACCCACCCATTGGACACCACTAGCGCTTCAGGTGACCCCCGTCTTTCAAGGCTACAATAGAGCTAGCTCCATAGTGCTTTCCATTCGCTTTTGCAGGTGTTCATTGGTGTGAACTGCCTGAGCACAGACTTCTCCTCTCAAAAGGGTGTGAAGGGTGTCCCTCTGAACCTCCAGATTGACACTTATGACTACAGCACTGGGACAAACCGGCTGGTCCACCGAGCCATCTGCCAGATCAAAATATTTTGTGATAAGGTAGAGTAAAGGGAGGCTTTGGCTGGGTGTGTGTGTGTAAAGCCTCGGGATGGCCAGGGGTCACCCTGGTTATTTTTTTTATATATATAAGCTTATTGTTTTATCATAGAGCAGTGATGGCGAACCTTTTAGAGACCGAGTGCCCAAACTGCAACCCAAAACCCACTTATGCATCATTGGGTGCTGGGAGGGTGTGGCCCATTGGGTGGGTGTGGCTGCAGTGGTAACAGCAGACTGGGTGGGACTAAAAAGTTCAATCAATCAATTCCATCTTTGCAAGATCTTTTTTTCCCTGCAAGAAGTTGAAATTGACTGATTGATTGAACCTTTTTTTTGCACACGGCGGCGGAGGCCTAAAGCAAAAAAGTGTTATAAAACCCAGCTGAAGGCCTAAGACTGGGGCAATGATGTGCGTGCCCACAGAGAGGGCTCTGAGTGCCGCCTCTGGCCATAGGTTCGCCACCGCTGTCATAGAGAATAAAATACTGAACAGTAAAACCAACAAACAAAATGTAATAAAACAAAAGCATGCATTCAACCCTAACCACAAAAAAAAGAAAAGAAAAGAAAATAGTGTATAAAAAAGGAGAAAAAAAGTGGTCAATTAAATTTAACATATAACATGCACGGTAGGATCCACCCTGGCTGAGTGATGAAAGAAGAAAGGAATAAATTCTCCTCCCTTTTTACAAAAGTATATAAAAGAAAAAAGAAGAAGAAGAAAAAGCAGTCAACGGGCTGAGCTAAACGTTACACTAATCTTCAGATCCCTCTGTTAACCATCTCTTATTATATTTAGCACATAGGAAGTCCACAAACGGTTTCCAGTCTCTTATATAGCTGTCTAGTCCATTATCTCTAATCAAAATGGTTAGTTTTGTCATCTTTTGTCATTCAGTCCATTTCAAAATCCATTCTTCAACAGTTGGCATCTCTTTTTCTTTCCAATGTTTGGCCAGTATAATCCTCACAACCGTTGCCATGTGAAGGAATGGCAGTCCAAATTGTTTTTCAATTGATTTGTCCGTCGTTTGTTATTTCTTGAACACAAAATCTTTTGGAGAGAAATTTTGCAAGCAAGAGCTAAAGTGCCACCTTTGGGCTCCAAGGAAACTTTAGAGATGAACAACAGGACATTCAGGCTTGTGGTTTTGAATATGTCCCACAGCCTCTCCCCAGCCCCCCCAGCCCCAATTAAGCCTAGAGAGCAAGGATTCATTGGTGTGAATGGAATCCCCCCCCCCCATTGTGCTCCTAAGTTTGAAGGTGATAGTTGAGGGCAAAAAGACACCTCTCTCTGTCTTTCGCCACCATCACAACCCAGATCACCCTCTACTCCATGCAGCAATGATGGGGAGAAAAACCCTGTCCTTATTCTCAAATCTAATTGGTAGGCAGTTGGGGGCAGGGAAGGGAAGAAGAAAGAAGAGAGAGATGAATCAGCAAGAGCAATAAAAAGAGAGAAGAAGGTGGAGAGATCAAGATGCATGAATGGATGGGTCCAGGGCTGGGACCCATGGCTTGGAATGGGTCTACTGGTAGAGTGTGGCACCTGAAAATTGAGAGAGGCAGGGCATACATTCAATCAATGATTATGCATGATCAGAGGACTCATTCATGACCTACGAGCCGAGGTGGCGCAGCAGTTAGGGTGCAGTACTGCAGGCCACTTTAGCTGACTGTGTTCAGCAGGTCAGCGGTTCAAATCTCACCGGCTCAAGGTTGACTCAGCCTTCCATCCTTCTGGGGTAGGTAAAATGAGGACCCAGATTGTTGGGGGCAATGTAAATATATATATATATATATACATTGCTTACTGGTGTACACCGCTTAGAGAGTGCTCGCACTTAAAGCGGTATATAAGTCTCATAAATAAATAAATAAATAAATATTAGATTCAGATATTTGCAAGTCAAGGTAGAGGAATGTCATGTCACATGGCCACAGACTTGTCAGTCTTACTAACTAGGCAGACCACAGGTAACACAGCCAGATAAGCTAAATCTAATTTATCGTTAAGCTACATTAACACACCTTTGCAGCCTTAAAGTACAAGCCTCCTGCTGTCACTTTCAGAGCCTGAGAATTTAAGGAGGGTCTCACCTGTCTTTCTTGTTCCACCCATTGTGCAGTTGTGGGCCACGCTCCCTCTTATCTGGCCACTCCTTCAGCAGTATCTTTCGGCAGCATCTCTGCACACAGTCTCCCGAGGTCATTCCCACACACCATTACATTAAAAAAAAATGTTCGTAGGTTTACCTTTAGCAGCCATGGATGTGAGAGTGAGATTGTAGCTTCTCTCCTTCTCTTCTAGGGGGCAGAGAGGAAAATGCGGGATGATGAACGCAAACAGTTCAGGAGGAAAGGGAAATGCTTGGATGCCAATAATAATGGTGAGTAAAAGCGGATTAACCGCTCCTTTCAAATTGCTTGGAAAGGGGCCTTCGTGGGTGGATACCAGGCCATGCAAAGGAAGCTGCAGGGATGGTGACTAACAGAGATGCCTGCAAGGTATGGTAAAAAAAAAAAAAAGTCAATATAGCAGCCACAGCAGTCAATAGATCTCTGGTCATTCATTTGTATGTTGTTGTTAGTTGCGAAGTCGTGTCCGACCCATCGTGACCCCATGAACAATCTTCCTCCAGGCCTTCCTGTCCTCTACCATCTTCTGGAGTACTTTTAAGCTCACACCTACTGCTTCAGTGACTCCATCCAGCCACCTCATTCTCTGTCGTCCCCTTCTTCTCTTGCCCTCCATCTTTCCCAGCATCAGGCTCTTCTCCAGTGAGTCCTTCCTTCTCATTAGGTGGCCAAAGTACTTGAGTTTCAACTTCAGGATCTGGCCTTCTAAAGAGCAGTCGGGGTTGATCTCCTCTAGGACTGACCGGTTGGATCGTCTTGCAGTCCAGCACCATAGTTCATCATTTGTGTGTTCCATATAATAAAGCACTTCAGTTGTTCCATCGTGACCATCGTCTTGATGTTTTTAACCACACGCTGCAGACACCCTAGTGTCTGGGAAAGGAAGATCCTGCTGCTTCATGTTTTTGAACTGCTTTCCTGCTTTGCACAACTCCAGAATCAGATATGGACCTTTGCGGTCTCACCCAGCCATCTTTTTCAGCATCTGAGACAGCTCAGCTACAGTGTACCTGGGACCGCATGAAAGGCAAACTTCCTACTTTGAAATACGGAGGCTCTGCAGCCGTTCTCTGTTGGTGGGAACATCTGCCTCGCCCTGCCTCACAGTTCCCACGGTCTGGCAACCCACCCTTTTTCTTCCCTCCCTTTGAGGCTCAGATACGATAGTCAAGACTGAGATGCTCTTATTTCAGGGGTCTTTTAAAGACAACGAGGGGGGCTCCTGGGTGGCTTTACAGCTCCCCCACTGTAGCAACTGCTCAGACTGGGGCTTTGATTGAGTTCCGTACAAGGTGGTCCTTGACCTACAACAACTGGGACAGGAATTTCTTTTTTTAAAAAAAAAAATTTAACACCAACAAAACAAAACAAAACATAACACACATGCACACACAGTGTATACTCCTCCTTTTTTTTAAACAGCGATTTTGTAACGGTAATCTATTATTTACATTTTCCCCCCTTATTCTTCTTTAGAATATTTGTCCTTGTTGCCCCGTTGTTTCTTATTTGCATTTTTCTTCCTTCATACTATACTTCATACTAAGAATAATACATATTATTATTACTATACATTATTATACACACATTTTCCACTTTTGACCTTTCCACATTTATTCTCCTCTATTATTTCTAGTCTCCAATCAGTCGTACCACTTGTTCCATATTAGATAGTACTCTGTGTCTTCCTTTTCTTTTATCTCTTTTGTTAATTTATCCATCTCAGCACAGTCCAGGATTTTTCTTATCACTTCTTCCTCTGATGGTATATTCTCATTTTTCCAGAACTGTGCATATGCTATTCTTGCTGCTGTTGTTATATGTAGAATTAAGTACCGTATTTCTTTACTATATTTTCTGTTTAGAATACCCAACAAAAAGATCTCTGGTTTCCAGTCTACAGGTTGGTCTATTATTTGTTCGATCCATCTTCTTACTTTAGTCCAGTATTTTTTTGCAACTGGGCATGTCCACCATAAATGATAATACGTTCCATGTACTTTTTTACATTTCCAACATGTTGGCGAATTGTTCTGGAACATCTTGGCAAGCTTTGCTGGTGGAAGATCCTTGAATGCCGCTGACATAGTCAATTTTATGTTTATTTCCCATATTTTTTCCCATTTCTCCAATTCTATATTATATCCAAAAAATTTTGCCCATCTAATCATTGTGTCTTTAACAACCTCGTCTTCCATTTTATATCTCAATAGGTATTTGTATAAATTGCTAATTAATTTTATTTCTGTTCCATGTATAATTTTATCCAATTCTTGCGGCTCTTTTTGTATTTCATATAATTTTTTGTCCTCTGTATATTTAGACTGAATTTGTGTAAATGTCCACCAGTCAATCTCTCTGCCTATATCTTGTTCCAATTCTTGTTTTGTTTTCAGATTTCCCTGTTCATTTACTAATTCCTTGTAGCTAATTATCTTATTTATATCCAGTAGATTTGGGTATTTCAGAGCTTCTGTTGGGGATAACCACATTGGAATTCTTATATAATGTTTTTGTTTTATTTTTTCCCAAGTCTGTAGCAATGCATTCCTAACTATGTGTCTTTGAAAGTATCTGTGTATTTTATATTTTTCGCGGGACCGGAATTTCTGTTGGTAAGCAAGGCAGATGTTAAACAAGTCACTGCAGCTGTTAAGCGAATCATGTGGTTGTTAAGCAAATCCGGCTTCCTCCATTGACTTTGCCTGTCGGAAGCCAGCTGGGAAGGTTGCAGATGGTGATCACATGACCCCAGGATGCTGCAACCCTTTTAAATCCATGTTGGTTGCCAAGTGCCTGAATTTTGATCCCGTGACTTTGGGGACGCTGCAATGGTCCGAAGGGCAAATTCTGGTTGTAGGCCTCTTCATTCAGGGCTGTTGCAACTTCCAATGGGTCACTGAGCAAAAAGTTGTAAGTTGAGGATTACGTATTTTGTATTTTTCTGTTGCTCAACTGGTGGAGTTTGGATAGGTTCACAATATTCTCAGCCTTTGAGATTAGTGACCGTGAAGATGACCAGGGATTGGCTTCCAACTGCTTTTATGGATTTAGAAAGTAGAAACAGTCTCAGCATTTGCAGTCTAAAAAGACTCTGCTCCTGCAGTCAGTTGCTTTAGAGTTGCTGCAAGGACCCATCTCAGTTAACCACCCCAGAAAGTAAAACTCTTGAAACAGGCATTGTCTCAAAAGGATACTTTTACAAGGGGTTAGTGACAACAGGAAAGTCAAGGTGAGATCTGGGGGAAATCCTGCTTAAAAGGTATAGTAGTTAAACTAACAATATTCCTCCTCCCACCAGAGTCATACTGTCCATTTGAAATCCAGCCAATCCAACAAAAGCCAGGTACCTATTACCATATCTGGTGGGTATGCCCTAGCAGTGTTTCTCAACCTTGACAATTTTAAGGCATGTGGACTTCAACTCCCAGAATTCCACAGCCAGCATTGCTGGCTGTGGAATTCTGGGAGTTGAAGTCCACATGCCTTAAAATTGTCAAGGTTGAGAAACACTGCCCTAGAGTGAAAAAATTCTGGCTTAAGATTCATATATGGTTGGAAAAGATGACTAAAATACAGATAGAATTTAAACCAGAATGGTTTTTGTTAGGAATACTAGAAGCCAAGTATGAGAAGGAGAGTGAGTATTTAATTTTGCATATATTGACAGCAGTGAGAATAGCATTTGCCCAATACTGGAAAAATGAAAATTTATCGTCTGAAGAGGTCATAATTAAGAAAATTTTAGAATGTGCAGAAATGGACAGATTAACTTGAGAGATTAAAGAGAAGGAAGATTCGGTTTACTTTAAAACATGGGACATTTTTTTTTATCAATGGCCAGCAAAAAGATAGTGAGAAATGAAAGCGATACCTTATTGTGAATATATATTAGTAAGATGAAGGACATGTACTGACTAACTGACATTGTTTATGATTATTGTTTCTCATATTTACTATAGCTATTTACTATTATATTAATTAGTGCTATTGAACATACCGTAAATGCCGGCATATAAGACGACTTCCGGAAGTGCTAAACTCGGCGCCAAAGACGGGGGTCGTCTTATACGCCGAGTCGTCTTATACGCCGGAAATACTGGTAGTTTTCGGCGTATAAGACGACGTTCTAGGAATGCGGCTCAGCGATAAAGACGGGGGTCGTCTTATACGCCGGGTCGCCTAATACGCCGGCATATAACCTGCTTGCTAAAGCTTGAGCAATAACCTGCTTGCTAAAGCTTGAGAATGTTTATGTTAATGGAGGGGGGATAACCCCATTGTTGTTCCCAACCCTGACCCCCATTCTGAATCCCAACTCCCATACTGATCCGATCCCTTCCCTAACCTTATGAAACTCAATAAAATGTATTTAAAAAAAAAGAAAAGAAATCCAGCCAATCCACAGATGGCACGGTGTATGGGTAACTGGCACAGTTGGTGAGCATCTCAAGGTCTTCTCCAGTTTCGTTTCTCTGTAACTGTCTCCCTGATAAGAGAGACACATTCCTTCCTCAAGTGGATAAAGGCAGGAGAGAAAAGGTAGAAGGTGAAAGTTATCCCAAAGGAAAGAAAATTCCCCCCTCCCCCCCCCAGCAGAATGGCAGGACCCAAAACAAGCGCACATATACAGGGAAAACAATAAGGATTTGAGGACCTGACAGTTGCATCTACTCTTAGTCCAGCTTGACTGATCTGATGCCCGCTAGATAAATCAGTGCAATTCCGGAAACTTCAAACTGCCCAAGACAGTGGCCATAAGATTCAAGTTTGCACCTTCCACCTAGAATCCAGGCCAGGCCATGTTAGCCCAGCCCCAGCTGGATCTAAAGTCCTACTTTGAAAATCCTTCTCTTTGCTTATTCTATTTTATTTATTTACTTAGGAGATTTAGACCCCCTAAGTTGACACATGCCCTCCGGGAAGCTTACAAAACAAATCCATATTCAAAACATAATAAGTAAGATGTCAAATAAAAACAGCCATAAAAACTACAAAAGAGAGAAAAGCAAAAGAGCAGTCACCGAGATAAAAATAGCAGCTGGAACTAGTTTCAAGGGCCTCGCGATTGCTCCAAGCCCTCAAGGAAGGCTTGGCAAGCTCCGCCTAGGGCCTTCAAGATAGCAAAGAACGGGCCAGGGGAAACTCCCTGGAGTAAGGGCTTCGTTGTATGGGCACCACAGCCTGAAGGCTTGTCATTCCAGTAACCACCAGTCAGGTTTCCAAAAATGGAGAGACTATAAAGAACCTGTAAGATTAAGTGAGTTGACCATCAGGGTCATATAGGAAAAGGTGATCCTTAGAGATTTCTTTTGGGATATCAATATGACCTTCATCTTCTGCTCACTTCTCTAGTCTTTAAAGATCAGTTTTGGGTCCATCAACATACCTCCATCTTCTGCTCACTTCTCTAGTCTTTAAAGATCACCTTTGGGTCCATCAGCATGACCTCCATCTTCTGCTAACTTCTGTGGTCCTTAGAGATCTATTTTGGGGCCATCAACATCACTTCCACCTTCTGCTCACTTCTCTGCCTTCTTTTCTTTGTTCATCTTTCTGGGGTTTGAGGTTGCCAATGGCATCTTCTTGGTTTTGATTTCAGTTTAGTAATGAATTCTTGAAGGACCGCTTAAATGATTGTTGCCAAAAAAATAAGTCACAAGTTTTCTTACCTTTCATGGGACAATCTGCAGGCACATCTTATCAATAGTGAATGGGGTTTAGCATATTACAAACAAACTTTGGATTCTCTAGGATGCCACTTATGAAATAGCAATAGCACTTAGGCTTATATACCACTTTATAGTGCTTTACAGCCATCTCTAAGCGGTTTACAATGTCAGCATATTGCCTGCAACAATCTGGGTCCTCATTTTATTGACCTCAGAGGGTTGGAAGACTGAGTAAACCTTGAGCTGGTCAGGATTGAACTCCTGGCAGTAGGCAGAGTTAGCCAGAAATACTGCATTCTAACCACTGCACCACCACAGCTCTTAGAATAGTCTCAGAAGGCTTTTAAATGGATGAGTTTGTGTTAAGACATTACTGTATTAGATTCAAGACTATTTGTTTACTGACTTTTTAAAATAGCTTTTCAGATATATCTGCTTTTTGGGTGACTTTATTTATCTTCACACCAAAATCTATACACTACATATTTTGCAGGACTCAAGATGTTTTACACTACCACAAAGGAAAATGCCAATATATAAATAATGACAGAGGATAACTATAACCAGAAATACAAGCCTATCTCTAAGGAAAGCCCATCACCATTAGTGCTGATAGTCCCTCAGATATAAAACAGTCTTAAGTGCCTTCCTAAAGGCCAAAAGGTTAGGGGCACCAATAATAATAATAATAATAATAATAATGATGATGATGATGATGATGATGATGATGATGATGATGATGATATTGGAAAGGACCTTGGAGGTCATCTAGTCCAACACCCTGCTCAGGCAGAAAACCCTATACTATTTCAGACAAATGGCTGTCCAGTCTTCTGTAGTTTCCTGGATCTATTTTTTCCCCTTTTTTGAAGATGGAAATTACATCAGCTCTTTTCCAGTCCTCTGGTAGTTCCCCAGTGCTCCAGGATCTTTGAAAAATATAGTTCAATGGTTCTGAGATCACATCTGCCAGTTCCTTGAGAACCTTGGAGTGTAATCCATCTGGTCCTGGTGATTTGAACTCATCTAGGCTGGGTAGGTGCTTACTTACCATTTTCTTGCCTATCTTAACTTGTGTTTCCAATCTATTTTTTATGGTACTTGACAAGTTGGATTGTTTTTTTCTCTTTGTGTAAAGGCAGATGCCAAAAAAAAATAATGAATTAAATAGTTCTGCTTTCTCCCTGTTGCTTGTCACCTTCTTGCCACTTTCCCCCACTGATGGACCAATCATTTCCTTAACCTTTTTTTTTGTTTTTTACATATTGAAAGAAGCTTTTTTTGTTATTTTTGACTTTGGTCACAAACCATAGTTCATTTTGGACCTTAGGTTTCCTCACTTCATCTTTGCAGGCACGGACTATTTGCTGATATTCTGCCTTAGTTATGTGCCCCTCTTTCCACTTTTTATACTTGTCCTTTTTATCTTTCAATTTATCTTTATACAGCCATGCTGGTTTCTTTTGAAAGCTGTTATTTTTCTTCTTTGTTGGTATTGTGCTAGACTGGGCTTTTATTATCTCACTTTTCAAAATTTCCCAAGCTTCTTGAGTTGTTTTCCCCTTGAGGATTCTCATTCATGGAATCCTTCTCAAGCCCTCGCTAAGTTTATTAAAATTAGCTCTCTTAAAGTCCAAGACTCTAGTTTGACTGTGTTCTATTACTTGTGCTTCCATAATGTTGAATTCCAATATTGCATGATCATTTCCCCCCAAGGTTCCTGTGGCTTCAACACCTTCTGTCATTTCATCTCTGTTAGTGAGGATAGATCCAATATGGCTAATCCTCTAGTTCCCTTCTCTACTTTTGGGGAGACAAAGTTGTCTGCTAGATTTGTCAGGAATCTGTTTGATCTTCCACTTGGTGCAGAGTTTGTTTCTCAGTTGATGTCAGGGCAATTAAAGTCCCTCATTACTATTGTGATGTGCTTCCTACATACCTTAGTTAGCTGACTAGCAAAAAGTTCATCTATTTCCTCTGTGTGGTTGGGTGGCCTATAGTATACACCTATGGCAATGTCGTTTCCCCCCCTTTTATATTGACTCAAATGCATTCAAGACAGTTTTCATCCTTGTTGTGCTCTATTTCTGTAGAGATGTAGTTATTTCTTATAGAGAGAGCAACTCCACCTCGTCTTTATCTTGGCACCCAAAGATTTTTCCATTTAGAAGTAACTCCTATGCTACCAGCCCCAAGGCAATATTTGCAGGTCTTCTACCTCTTCCTGCTTAATGTGTTTGGTTCTTATTTCATGTGGGGAGGAAGAAAATCAAGTTACAAGCGGAATCATACATTTCTATGATTTTGTAAGATGCCTCGTGGGACTGCTTAACGCTGCTGAAAAGCAAAGGAGCAATTAGTATTTAACAAACTCTGAAACTGTTCTCCAGCCTTTCATGGAGGAACAGAGACAACGGGTGAATTCGTAATGTCAAGGCATCCATTTTTATGAGCTTTTCTCAAGTAGCATTCTGCATTCAATCAGCCTTTGATTGTGTAATAAAGACATTTTTTAAAAAGGTAACCTCAACCAAAAATAATAGGGATAACAACATAATAATAGAGAAAAGAGAAACATACCAATACCTCTCGTTTATTAAACCAATTTATATAGCCACCTAATTCACAAAAATATGATTATGGGCAATATTCAACGAAGCTAAAAACTGTGAATAAATACATTAAGAGGTATAAAAATCAAAGTAAAAGAATAATAGAAGGGATGTCAAAAATAATAGAGCCATCTTACTAATATCAAATTCCTATTTCAGTTATAGGGATATTTTAAAATGGAGTCAATTAATCGTTCGATGCTGTGATTTAATCAGCTAACTATATATATAAAAATAATATTTTTAATGTTTATTTATTAACCCTATGAGTGTGCTGGCTTAATTTATACATTAAAATATTTTTCTTTATAAAATTCCCCTTTTAAGTGTGCTTGTTTGGGTTTGTATAACTGGATACTCTCCATGTGTATTCGGCTACAATTCCTATCATCATTGATCAGGTTGCCCATCCCAGAAAATTTCCCTGCAAATATGATGGCTGACTACAAGGTTTCTGTTAATCCAGAACAGCGGTTCTCAACCTATGGGTCGCGACCCCATTTGGGGTCGAACAACCATTTTACGGGGGTCGCCAAACGCGATCCGCCATTTTCCCCCTCAGGGGCCGCCGCCGCGCATGCGCGCCATGCATGGGGCCGCCGCGCATGCGCGCCATGCATGCGTGCCACGCATGGGGCCGCCGCGCATGCGCACCGCGCATAGGGCCGCCGCCGCGCATGCGCAGCACGGCCATGTGACGGGGGTCGCCGTCACACAAAGGTTGAGAACCGCTGATCTAGAATAAGGAGCATGATAAAAAAAAGCACCATAATTTTCTCTTCTATCTTTCAGGTTTAAAAAGCTGTTTAGTTTCAAGCTTTCGCAGCAATGAAATCACTTACCTCAAGCCTCAAACTGACTTGGAAACCCAGCCAGTCTTATTCATCCCAAATGTTCATTTTTCGAACCTCCAAAGATGTGGAACGGTAAGACTCCTCTTGTAGCCCTACAGCTTATGGCTAAGAACCGTAAGAGTTCTGTTAAGAAGACGTGGACTTAGGAATGGATCCACGCTTTGATATGGTTGGGTTTAGAATCCACCAAAGCTGATCTTCAATGAGGGAGAGGATTCACCTCTAGGTGTGGTCAAGAGTCAGTGGTTGTCCAGAAAGCAAAGTCTTCATAGGATTATAACCAGGGAGCCAGTTTGGTCTAATGCAGTGTTTCTCAACCTTGACAATTTTAAGGCATGTGGACTTCAACTCCCAGAATTCCACAGCCAGCATTGCTGGCTGTGGAATTCTGGGAGTTGAAGTCCACATGCCTTAAAATTGTCAAGGTTGAGAAACACTGGTCTAATGGTTAAGATACCAGGATCAAAAACCAGGCACTGTGAATTCTAGTCCCACCTTAGGAATGAAAATTGACTTTGTGACTTTGGACCAATCACCAGGAGACTGTGAATTCTAGCCTTGCCTTAAGCATGAAAGCTCTCTCTCGGCTCAACTCACTTACAGGGTTTTTCTTATGGGGAAAATAGGGGGGGGAGAGTATTAGGCATGTTCACTGTCTTGAGTTACTTGTAAAAATAATAAAGGCAGGATATAAATAATAAATGATCTTAATACATTATAACTCAGTATAAACTAGTCTTTTCTTTCTCTCTAGCTCAGTGGTTCTCAACCTTTCTAATGCCGCAGCCCCATAATACAGTTCCCCATGTTGTGGTGACCCCCAACCACTTATACATCACCGGGTGCCAGGGGCGTGGCCAAAGAAAAGGGGGAAAAAATGACGGACAGCCTTGTTTGGCGACCCCCGTGAAATGGTCATTTGACCCCAAATGGGGTCCAGACCCACAGGTTGAGAACCACTGCTCTAGCTAAAAAGTGAGTAGACTTTGTTGTATGTCTGATATGTAGGTTCGCTTAATTTTTACATCAGTGGACTGAATATGTAGAACTAGGGACGATGTATTCATGTGACATGCTTACCAACTCAAGTCAAGCTATTTGGTTTGGTTTGGTTTGGTTTGGTTGGCTGGATGACCCCATTCCATTCGATTACTATAAGGTTGAATGTATCATGCAAAAATGGATTATTAATTACCACATTAAGCTTATTGTGTGAACATCCAAATAATTGGTCAGCAAAGCAATCATTTGAGGCTCTGCTCCAGAAAGGAACACATTCTGTGGGAATGAAATATGATTTGACCCCCCCCTAACCTTAGGGAAAAGGGGGGCAAAGAAGAGCAGTAAAGTGTGTAAAAGTGTGTAATTAGTTGAGTCTGACATACATCCCAAGAGGCATGTGGACATATATGAAACAACCAATCTCTGATCCAAGAGGCATGTGGACATATATGAAACAACCAATCTCTGATCCAACAACCAATCTCTGATCCAAGATGGTCTGTCCATCCAACCCATAGTAAAGAAGATATTTTGAGTGGAGTTTCCATGTAAGCCACCTTTGAACCCTTGAAGAAAAGGTAGAATCTAAATCTAATAAATAATGCTTTGCAATGTTATTGCAAAAGGGGGGGCTTTAAAGTAGCTATTCACCGTTCTTTAAAACATATCTTTCCCCCTTTACAGATATTACCTACTGCTGGGATTCCACATGATTCCAACAGGTGTGTAATACATTTCCTTTGGTGGTGGAGGCATTGACAGGGTCAGCAACCTGAAAAGCTTTCAGACTCTGAGACCAAAAATGTGTTGTTTCCCTATACTTGTTCTCTTTATAGCTCCTGGAAACTCAAACATTTAAGTCTTTGATCCAGGCATGGGTTTACCTTCACTGAGCCAGTCACAGTTTTGGTTCAGCTTTTATGTGGGGGAATAGTCAGTAATTTCCACCTGGGAATCTCTAAGAGTCTAGTCTCAAATGACGGGAGGACACTTCATTTGGGGTGCTTTTATGAGTAGTAGAGAGAGCAGTCCATCAACATGTATATCAGCCTAACAGCCTCATTCAAATGAAATAAAATGAATTGTCCTTTTTTCATTAAGGACAAAGCTTTGAAGTTGGTCTGTCCATCCAACCCATCCATTCATTCATCCATCCATCCATTCACCCATGCATCCATCCATTCATTCACCCACCCACCCACCCATCTATCCATCCATCCATCCACCCACCCACCCATCTATCCATCCATCCATCCATCCATTCACCCATCCATCCATTCACTCACCCATCTATCCATCCATACATACATACACCCATCCATCCATTCACCCATCCATCCATTCACCCACACATACACCTATCCATCCATCCACCCATCCATCCATTCACCCACCCATCTATCCATCCATCCATCAATCCATCCACCGTTCCACCCATCCATCCATCCATCCTCCCTCCCTCTCTCTTCTTTTTCTTCTTGGCGGTTTCTCCTAATTTACCCATAAGGTGGATTAAGCTGAGAAATGTGATTAAATCCACTTGAGGATTGTGAGGGGTCTTGAATTTGAGTCTTTCCAGTCTATAACTCACTCTTTAACTGCACAGAGTCTAGATTCAGTTATGGACATCTGATCTATTTGGGAAGATCCCTTTTGATTTGTACATTAGGGACAACCAGGGGATGTTCTGATCTCCTTTTTTTTCCCCCCTACCTCAGCTTGCCTTTAAAGCGGAGTTGCCCTTCCTTCCCCGATGAATTTGATCCCATAGCTGCAAAACAAGCAAAAGAAGAAGACCCCCAACGAGGTAAGGTGGCAGATGTCTTCTGCATCCCCAGGGGGCCTCATGGCCCAAGAAAAAGCAAGGAATCAACAGATAAAGAAGGATGCATCCTTCTGCTTGTTAACTACAACACTAACATATCAGAGTGGCAAATTGGCAGATCGACAGGTGACTAACCATGACTCTCTAGGGCCCTGCCCACTTGTGTCCTTCATTGTCCCATCACAAGTTAAGGAGAGCGATAGATGGTTTCTTTTCCACTGGAAGGTGGAACTCTGGAGAAGGAAATGAAGCTCAGGGAATCAATCCATCACTATCCTTAATTTGTCTTGTATTAAGACAGTAAGCACGACATCACTCACCTGTCCTTTTTCTGAAGCAGAACAGGGACAGGCACTGAGGGCCGTGAAGTTTATGCCAGTGTCTGTGCCCAGCGACACAACATGGAATATGTGGGATGGGGTTGTAAGGAATGCAAAAAAGCTCCTAAGGACAGGAATGTGGGGCCTCAAAGCAAAGACGTAATGAGTTTGGGAGATTCTCTACTGCAGTGGTTCTCCACCTGTGGGTCGGGACCCCATTTGGGGTCGAACGACCATTGCACGGGGGTCGCCAAACAAGGCTGTCTGCCATTTTCCCCCCTTTTCTTTGGCCACGCCCCTGGCACCCGGTGATGTATAAGTGGTTGGGGGTCACCACAACATGGGGAACTGTATTATGGGGTCGCGGCATTAGAAAGGTTGAGAACCACTGCTCTACTGGAAGGAGAGAAAAGGGGGCTTCCTTTTTCTGTAACTGGATTTGATCATCATCTCTTTTTTATATATATAAAAGTTTTTATTTTCAATTTTACAATACATTCCAATCTTAAAAATACTTCAGATAAAAAATAAAACAAATTGATACACACCACTTTCGGTATTGCCCACCCATTTCCCCCCAAACCGCATCCACCCTCTAACCGACTTACTTCTTTCCCTCTTCTTCCTCACTCGCCCCCTCTCCTCCTTCTCCTCAACCCTCCTAATTACTTCTCACTTTCTTCTTCTCACTCCGGATGCGGTCCAGGGGAAATGCCCGAGCAATTCCTCTCTCCAAATTGAAACATTAATATTATACACGGTAAAACTATTTCTACTTTATCTGAACTACTTAAACTTCAACCCATCCTCCCCCCATCATCTCTTCTGTCAGTCAGTTCTACTCTATGTCCGACGGGAATCAGAGGAAGTTTTTGACGCTCTCATGCTGAAGACCCCCGATCTCAAAGGCTTGAGAAATGCGGTGAGTTTCCCTCCTTGGTCATCCTGTGGCATGGAAGTTTGCTACCTTGGGATGAGGTGCTGAAGACATCTAGGCTGGAGAAGGGGAACCAGCAGACCGCCACAAAAGGAAGGACAACTTGAGTTAGACTGCCTCCCATCCCAGATGTTCATCCCTTCCTCGGCTTCTTTATCCCATTTTAATTACAATTTTCCTACATTTTTGCTCAAATAATGGGAGGAAACAGCTGCTGGATGTATTAAGAGAGGGCTCCAATTAATCAATGTTGTGCAATGGTTCTGGTGCTGATAAAATAGAAAACCCATTTGAGGATGCTACATTTTAAGGCCTTCTCTTAAGAAATGTTTGGTTGGAATTATAACTAGCCCATTGGCAGCCTGACCTGGGCAATGAAGTCCATTTTGCATTAAACTGATGTTTGCTAACTGATGGTTTATGGAAAAAGCCACAATCTGTTTGTTGGCTGTGTTTCCACAAGATCATGAATGGTGGCTTCTATTCCTCAGTGACTGTATTCATACATTGCACTCTTTAAACCAGTGGTTCTCAACCTTTTTAATGCCGCGACCCCCAACCGGTCGTAAGTCGAGGACTACTCAACCGGTCGTAAGTCGAGGACTACTCAGCTGGTGCAGCACCGTTTGCAGAATGGGACTTTTGGCAGGCTCAGCAGGGCAGAGACAGCCTGGACAATTCCTATTGGCTTTTGAAAGCCAATAGAATTAGACTCTATTCAAGAGAGTCTATTCTATTGGCTTTCAAAAGCCAATAGAATAAAAGGGAGTAGCACAGCTAAGGAAAAGAAGAAAAAAATGGCGGACTGGCGACCACCGTGAAATGGTCGTTCGACCCCAAATGGGGTCCCGACCCACAGGTTGAGAACCACTGCTTTAAACTAACCAGAACACATGAAGAAGAAGCATAATGTCTGAACTTCATGAATATATACCATAGGAACTACCAGAGTTTAAACACCAAATAGTTCCTACTTTTAAGCTTCTATGAAGATTTGTGTTTTACCAACAAAGACTCCATGTCTACTTCGATTCCTAGATCTGTTTCTGGAGACCATTTTCCTGGTCATTCTGTACTTTCTTTCTCTCTAGATTTTCCTTCTTTTAGCTTGGCCTGGCTAGAGGTTCTCCCCCTCTCTCTACCACCATGGACATTTGCTCAATGTTTAAAGAGCACACAATGCTTGAGCATATTTCTGTGATGTTTATCAGCACCATTCCTGATAACCCTCGGCTCGGCTGAGGCGGGGAATAAAGCAAACAGTCTCCTGAAATGATCTGATAGCCATATTTATGGCTTTGCTTTATGTGTGTGTGTGTGTCTCTCTCTCTATGTGTGTCCCCTGCTTTTGCACACTTTCGATTTGGAAAAGAACAAAGAACACATTGGAACACATTTCTTTTCCTGAAATTGCCTCCTTGTGAGCTGTAGTTTTCCACATTAAAACGGTTTCTCTGCTTGAAGAAATGAGGCTAATAATAATAATAATAATAATAATAATAATAATAATAATAATAATAATAAAAGTTGGAAGGGATCTTGGAAGTCATCTAGTCCAACCCCCTGCTTAGGCAGGAAACCCTATACCAGGGGTAGGCAACCTCGGTTCTTTTATGACTCATGGACTTCAACTCCCAGAATTCCTGAGTCAGCATAACTGGCTCAGGAATTCTGGGAGTTGAAGTCCATGAGTCATAAAAGAGCCGAAGTTGCCTACCCCTGCCCTATACCATTTCAGACCAATGGCTGTTCAGTCTCTTCTTAAAAACTTCCAGTGTTGGAACATTCACTGCTTCTGGTGGCAGGTGGTTCCACTGGTTAATTGTTCTCACTGTCAGGGAGTTTCTCCTTAGTTCCAGGTTTTCCTTAAAAAGGGATAGCTGAGAAGTAAGAAACGTGAATCTTGTCCAATCCGCATACTGTTCTCCTGTAAGAGAAGGGAATTGGCAGACCAGGTTTAAAATTGGCCCAAATGATTCAGATATTTTAGGCTGGTTCTCAGACACTATTTGTTTGCTTTTGGCTTAGCACAATTTGTGAATTTTGGCTTTGTGGCTTACTCAACAAATAATGACTAAAGCTAACTGAGCATGACCTGTGAACCATCTTTGTGTATTGAAAGAACTTCATGCCAAATGTTAGCAAGGTCTTCCCAAGGTACAAAATCTATTGTTTTTAGAGGCACAGGAGGTCAAGAGTAAGCAAAAAAGTCAAGACCATGGCCCCTTTGAAGCCACCCTCTTGATTTTTTTTTTATTCTCCCCCAATCCCAGGGGTATGCATTCAAGGGAAGATTTGAACCAGAGTTTCAGGAGGGAGATATAAAAGTTATAAACAGAGTTTAGCCTAAGCCAAGAGAAATTATAACTAGAATAGGATTTGAACGGGTTTTCCTGGATCTCATTCTCTTTCCCACCTGAGTAAGTTAGTTCTCAGCTCTCAGTTTTTAGATTTTGACAAGGGAATCTCTTCCAAATGAGGCAAATGCAACTGGTTTATGGTCAGAACCGAGTGGAATGAATTGGGAAGTATTACATGTGCTGCAGTTGCCAACACTGAGTTTTCATAAGCCCAGGAATCCCATTAATCGGAATTAATTCTGTTTTTCATCTTCTAGATTTCAGAAAAATATGGCCTGCCAGAAGAAAGCATCTATAAAGTCTACAAAAAGTGCAAACGAGGGTAAGTGATAATCCATTCACCTTGCGTCTTGTATGAGCTTCCTGGTTCTTGGACACAGCAATGGGTCTAGCAAATAGGCAGGAAAATGTCTACATGAGAAGAAATAGGGTTTGGAAGCAAATAGACCTGCTGGTCAGCTTTCAAAGGTCCAGGGAAGGAACGGTATCAAATTAATTTGGAGGAAATTCTGCATGTCTTCATTAAGAGCAACCAGAATCTTGCAGGATCCAGCCAAAGGCTTATCTGGTTCAGCATTTCATGAAAGCAACTAGCCTTTCCTCCTTGTTGTAGCGCAACAGGTCTTCTTTAAGAGATGCCCTCCAGCTCAGGAGATTTAATGATATTCTCAACTGTGGATCTGGAAACCTAAAAATGCATGCCTCTGTATGAGCATTGTATGAGATGGGGACTCTTATGAGTAGCCATGTTCTTTGGCTAAAGTGATGGAAGCTGCTTGCTAGTGGGTGTCAGTGTCTTTCCCTGTGTCATTACCTTGGTGGAAGCTGAAAAGATCTATAGAGGTGTTTCTCAACCCCAGGAATTTTAAGATGGGTGGACTTTGACTCCCAGAATTCCCCCAGCCAGCATTGGGTTCGTTGGAATGCAAGATGTGACAGTTTGGTTGGAACTGAGGGCAATGTGTGAATGTAGCCAGTGGTGGCTTATTGAGTGAAGCATAATTACATCATACCACATGTAAGACAAGGCTTTAGGTTACAGCACTGAATGAAGACATCCGTAGTGATATCCGCACCAAACATGGAAATTCTCTGGTCAGCTTTGAGCCTACCACCCTCTCTCACTTTAGCTCAGTATTCCTCAACCTTGGGAATTTTAACATTTGTAGTCTTCAGCTCCCAGAATTCCCTAGCCACTGCTGGGGACTTGAAATCCACACATCTTGAGATTTCCAAGGTTGAGAAGCATCACCCTTGCCTATTTAGAGGGATATTGTGAAGGTAACAGTGGGAAAAATAGCCTTTTACTTTCAGTTCCTGGATGAAAGAGCATATAAAACACACACACAGAGAGAGAGAGACAGAGAGAGAAAGAGAAAGAGAGACAGAGAGAGAGAGAGAGAGAGAAAGAGAGAGAAAGAGAGAGAGAGAAAGAGAGAGAGAAAGAGAAAGAGAGAGAGAGAGAGAGAGAGAGAGAGAGAGAGAGAGAGAGAGAGAGAGAGAGAATGAATCACTTATTGTCCTAAGTAAGATGGGAAATCGCTTTTGTTCCAGCTTAGAGTTCCTTAATCAATTTGACACCTTCCACAATAGGAACTGAAGTTCAACCCACCTGGACATGACAGTTTGGGGGGACAGCTAGCCTTGGAATCAAAGCCTCGGGAAAGGGCCAAGGGGTCTCGTTCCAGTTGGCTTCTATATACTGTGTCTTTTATTTTTAAAATATGAAGTTGTCCGGTGGGGATAAAAAAAGGCCTGGGGAAAAGGTATGTGTGTACCTAGTGCATGAAGTGGTCTGGGGAATTTAACAGATATGTTGTTATCTCCCCAGGCAATGGGCTAAGGTCACCATCTTTGGGTTTATCTTTCTCATCAGGGCACCGTTGTTTCTTTGTTTCTCAAAACCAGCAGGATTGGATAACCCTTAGGCTTAGAATGGCAGATGATGCTGGAATAAAGCAGTTTTGGGAGGAAAGTCTGCACCGGATTCCACAAACGGGACTAATTTAGAGATTACAAATATAGCATTTACTGGTTAGAGAGGCCAGCATTTCAGCAAGGGTAGCTACAGCCTGGCTATATAGCCAGAATAAACTTCAACATTACAGCAACTATCTCTTCTAAACCAGGGATGTCCAACCCCGGCAACTTTAAGACTTGTGGACTTCAACTCCCAGAATTCCCCAGCCAGTATAACTGGCTGGGGAATTCTGGGAGCTGAAGTCTACAAACCTTAACGTTCCTAAGGTTGGACACCCTGCTCTGAACACAAGATTGACGCTATTCTAGGGAAGGTTGTTATGGAAAATGATGCAGATGTGGAACAAAAATCCAAGCTTTATTTGTACAGCAAACGGATGTGAGCTAGAAGTGATCATTTAGGAACTGGATCTTAAAATCCTTACAGAGGACTCCAGGAGAACGCTGACACCCCAAAGTACAATTACTGTAATAAACAGAAATTTTCACACCTGGAACCTTTAGGAATGGAACATAAATCTGTTTTGGATTTGATAGAAGTTCAGGTCTGAAGTTTGGGAAGAGTACCAATAGTCCACTCTGGCCATACGCGGTATAAACAAATAAAACTTAGAAATACAGCCTCCTTGCTAGCTCATAGTTGAGCTAATTCATAGGACCTCGTTCAGAGTTGTGCCTAGCCATCTCTCACCCAATATTTTCCGTTTACGTAAGAACTGAGTAGTAGCTGCTTAAAAGTCTTTCACATTCCACTTTGCAACTGAGTCTGAAGGATACAAAAGCAGGGTAGCAGGGGTGGGTGGTAGATGACGGCTAATCTTCGTTTCCCCCCCCCCCTTTTCTCTCCTGCACCTTTCAGTCTGGTCAGACAAAGAACAGATTTGGCAGGGGGTGGACCGCCCATCCTTCCACTAATCTTGTTGTGTCTGGATAAGTGCAATCTGTAGCCCATCACAGAGACGGGAGGTTTTGTTCTTCTTTCCAGCAACCCATGGAATCCCAGACCCCCTTCTGTTTTTCGGTGTGATGCTGCTCCAGATGTCTTGGCCCTCGAATATCTGATTCCAAAATGGAATTTCAGCAAAAGCAATAGAGTCAACACCTAAAAAGACCAGCCTGTTTAGGGCTTTTTCTCCCATGCCCCTATTATGGCACAAGCATGTTCTGGTACTTGGTTAATTGCCCAACAAGTATCTCATCAGTGCTAGAAGGAGTGGAGTTGGAATACGGCTGGATTGTCAGTATTGATGGGAGTATTGTTTTCTTGGTAGTTCCTTGATTAGGCTGTTGTTTACTGTTTGATTGTTTGTGTTGAGTTGGTAATTCCTTGACTGGGATATTGTTTACTGTAATGAAATGCCTGCAAGAAAACAGCCAAGCTCAGATTTATGTTCCATCATTGGCTGGAAAGTTATTGGGAGATTATCTTGCCCAAGTACAGACATTCATTACATCCTTAATAAATGTCCATCTAGACCAGGAGTAGTTAACCTTGGCTCTTTTATGACTCGTGAACTTCAACTCCCAGAATTCCTGAGCCAGCCAAGCTGGCTCAGGAATTCTGGGAGTTGAAGTCCACGAGTCATAAAAGAGCCAAGGTTGACTACCCCTGATCTAGACTCTTGTTTAACACCTCAGGCCAAGAACACCCACCATTTCTCAAGACATCCTCTGTTCCATCTTTCAACAGCCCTTATTGTAGGGCTGGATGTCTTAACCGTTTCACTCCTTTTATTACAGTGGTTCTCAACCTGTGGGTCGGGACCCCATTTGGGGTCGAACGACCATTTCACGGGGGTCGCCAAACAACGCAGTCCGCCATTTTTTCCCGCTTTTCCTTAGCTGTGCTACTCTCCTTTATTCTATTGGCTTTTGAAAGCCAATAGAATAGACTCTCTTGAATAGAGTTTAATTCTATTGGCTTTCAAAAGCCAATAGGAATTGTCCAGGCTGTCTCTGCCCTGATGAGCCCGCCAAAAGTCCCATTCTGCAAACAGTGCTGCACCAGTTGAGTAGTCCTTGACTTACGACCAGTTGAGTAGTCCTCAACTTACGACCGGTTGGGGGGTCGCAGCATTAAAAAGGTTGAGAACCACTGTTTTATTAGTTTTGAGGATTCATGTACAAGGGCTGTTCAGGTTCTGTGTGTATATCCCTCTGTGGTAGGACAGGTCAAAACACAGACAGTGCAAGGATTTCAGGACGGCCACTGGGTTTTGGGGGTTCTGTTAAGAGACTTTTGAAAGCAACTTTAAAACCATCACTGCCCCCTTTTTCGTGACAGCCAAGCCAAGTTATAGCTATTCTGAGTCTCTTTCTCACACTTTCTACTTTCCCGGGCCTGAGCAACCACCTCATGGCCAGACTTGATTTCCTCTACTATCACCTGTGTTGCAACAGGGCACACCCTGCCTAGTCGTTTCCAGCTTCAGTAGCCCCAGGATGCACAGTGATGACTGTGGGTAAAATGGTGCGAGCCAAGCACAGTTGTGTTGTGGCCATCCAAGGCTTCTTCCAGGTGTTATCAGTTATAAGACCAGAGCTGGACCTGTGGTCATTTGCTGCCAGCAGTGGCATACCCTTCATTTGTCTATGGAGATTCTCAATTATGCAAGTCATGGTTGTCCCAAAAGTTCCAAAAGGCAACTGGACTTTTTTGGATGTTTTCCTTGAAAATGTTTTGCTTCTTGTCCAAGAAGAGAACTGAAGAAGCCCCTTTGGAAAAGCAGCTTTAGGACATTCCCTTCGTTGCTTCCTCCCACTTCAACCCGTTCTACATTTCTGGGTCTTTTTATGCCTCCAGGCTATTTCCAAACATAGGGCTTTTTTCAGGAGAGTGCTAGACCCCCTGATAGGTGACAGGTGGCAAGAAACCTGGAGAGACCTCCTTCCCCCTTCACCCCATGTCCCCCTTAGTGCCACCCAGTGTGTGTGTGTGTGGGTGTGAGACTGAGGGAAGGCTAAACCTCATGTTCTAAGCATCTGTCTAAATTCACCCCACCCTGCCTCACCCCACCTTAAAGATTGTGATTGATGTCCAGGAGGTGACATTCAGTGGGAGAGGAAGCAAAGCCAATCCTGTTCCTTAACTTGGTCCGCAATAAATAAGAAAGGAGAAGTTCCTTTGGCTGTTGTCAGTCTTGTTGCTGTGGCAAAATACGGCTTGACACTGAGCAGCCCAATTTATGCTGGCATAATTAACTGCCAGCCCAAGATCAGCTGGATGACGCTTCAGCGTGGCATCTGAAAGTGAGTTTCTGGTAGCCTTGCTGAACGTCACTGCAGAACCTTGTGCATAAAGCATTATTTTAACAACTGGAGATTTCATGGTTTAATTAGACAAGACTCCACTGATAATCCCAGTAAAACAGGTGCTAACATGGCACAAAAACATGTGTAGCTAAAACTGAGCTGGAACGATCTTGCTCTAACTTGCAAGGCGTTTCGTAGCGGGTACCTGGAAGTCGCTGAAGAGACGTGACTGTGTGGGCCTTACATTTACTAACTTTTTTTTTTAAATGCACTTTCCAGAAACCCTGGTGCTGAGGTGTCATTGGGAGAGGAGAGGGGAGGGTTTTAGCGAGTAGAAAGATAGGTAGGGAAAATTTAAGAGGAAGATAGTGACAAATTCAAGCAAAACGACCCAGACATAAGCAGCATTTCAGCCCACTGATTCAAAACAGCTTTTGCTTTTAACTTCCTATTCCAGGGTTAGGCAACCTTGGCTCTTTTATGACTCGTGGACTTCGACTCCCAGAATTCCTGAGCCATCCATGCTGAGGGGAAAGGGAGAGTTTCCAAGCTGAGCCATGCTGGCTCAGGAATTCTGGGAGTTGAAGTCCACGAATCATGAAGGGGCCATAGTTCCCCCATGCTGGCTCAGGAATTCTGGGAGTTGAAGTCCACGAGTCATAAAAGACCCAAGGTTGCCTAACTCTGCCCTAGGCCTAGGCCGCTTTATGACTTGTGGACTTCAACTCCCAGAATTCCTGAGCCAGCATGGCTCAGCTTGGAAGCCTCTCCCTTTCCCCTCAGCATGGCTGGCTCAGGAATTCTGGGAGTTGAAGTCCACGAGTCATAAAAGAGCCAAAGTTGCCTACCCCTGCCCTATTCCTTCCGAGCATATACGTAAGCCCTCACTGCAAGAACATATTCTGTACACCCTTTACGTGAAGTTATCAAATTCTTGCTTTCGTGTGTTTCAAGGATGACTGGTGAATTGTTGAAGAGATCTTTGTTGCTTTTCTATCTTTCAGCCTGGGGACATGGTAACATTAACACGAATTTTTAGTGACTATTCAAAGTTACAATGGCACTGGGGGAAAAAAGTGACTTATGACCATTTTTCGCACTTACAATTGTTGCTGCATCCCCAGGGTCACCTGATGACAATTCCAATGCTTGGCGACTGACTCGTTTTTATGACAATCGCATTGTCCCAGGATCATGGGATCCCCTTTTGCGAACTTCTGACAAGTCAAGTCAAGGGGGAAGCCAGATTTATTTAACAACTGTGTCACTAACTTAACAGTGGCAGGGATTCACTTAACAACGGTGGCAAGCAAGGTCATAAAAGGGGGCACGATTCATTTAACAACCGTCTGGCTTAACAACCAAAATTGGGGGCCTAATTGTGGTCGTAAGTCGAGGACCACCTGTTTATTCAGCAAAGCATACAGCATACAGCCTTCTGCCTTGTAAGCCACAATTTATAAGTTCTTGCTGGTGTATTTGTCTGCTTTAACCTTCTCTGCGAATGGCAGAGCTGAACGCGCTCACAATCGCCCTGCTTAGAAAAACTCGGGATGCTTCCCCAGAATTCTGCTTTGTTGTGGTTTGTGAAGGCAGTTTTTTGGCTCTCGCCTTATTCGCACCTGCGCCCCCATTTCTCAAGAGGGTGCATCAAGGGCAGCCTTACTACTAGAAAGGAAGCAGCTCCCCTGCCCCCTTGCTGAAAAACAAACATTTGCACAATCCTGGTGGGAACCCTTTGGCTCTCCTCCATCAAGGATAGGCTGCCAAAAACACCTTGATTGCCTCTATTGTGAGCCCTCCAGCTTTGGGGGTGTGTGTGTAGGGGGGGGGGCGAGTTTCATTCCATGGGAACCAGCTTGCAAAGGGTTTCCAGAGTGGCGTCAGGAAAAAAAAAAAAAAGCGCTGTGCCTCTGCATCGCCCCCGGGGAACTCCAGCAAACCGCAGTTCATCTCCCCCAGCCTGTCTCTTTGCAAAGCGCCAGGCGTCCTCTTCCCTGTTCTCCTGGAGCCCTTAGAGGAAAGGAGATGGAGCCCAGGTTTTTCTCTGGCTGCTCCTCCCCATCGATGCTTGGCAGATGAGCTCATGTTTGCCTTGGCCCAGGTCCAAGGCCTGGGCTTAAAAGACCGAGAGGCAGCCAAGTTCAGGATGGTGAGAAGGTGTGCCTGGGGCAGGGGCTTTGACAGGGGCTATTGGCAGACAAAGCAGGCTGGCTGGGGAAGGGACACCCTCCTTACAGAGGGTAGCTCAGCCCCTCCTAAGGACGATCCCTTCCAAAAACATCAGGACAACATCTCTCAGAACATCCACCCATCCACCGGCTGGCTGGCCTGGGACTTCTTGACTTACGACCCCAACTTCTACTGCTGAAGGAGGGAGTCGTTAAGGGAGCCGTGCCGGAGTTTTCAACCGTCGGTGCTACGGTCGTGAAGCGAATCACTGTGGTTAAGGGAATCGCAGGGTCATTAAGCAAATCCAGCTTTTCCCATTGACTTCACTCGTTGGAAGCTAGCTGGGAAGGCCACATAAGGTGATCATGTCTCACACACACACACACACACACACAGAGAGAGAGAGAGAGAGAGAGAGAGAGAGAGAGAGAGAGAGAGAGGATGCTACAATCATGGTAAATACATGCTGGCTGCAAGATCCTGAATTTTGATGGTGTGAACGCAGGGAGGTTGCGACCGTTGCACGTAGAAGTGGTCGTAAGTCTTTTTTTTTTCCAGTGCCCTCGTAACTTTGAATAGTCTCTAAACAAATGGACATAATTCAAGGACTATCTGTAGTCCCACTGTATTTAGAAGGCACTGGTTTTGGCAGGCTGGAGCCTCATAGCATGCCACCCACCCACCTGGAGAATCTCTGCTTGTGGAACCACGTTATCCAAGCTGGTGGGCAGCTGCCTGGCACTGCCTAGCTAAGCCCAGCCTAGTGGGATAAAATTTCAACAGGCCTGAGCGCCAAGATCTCCCTAGCCTAAGAGGGGCCCTGTGGAAAAGCAATTCAGGGAAACCCCCCCCCAAAGAAAATATCCTTTCCAGTATGGGGCTAAGGGACAGGATGCCCCCCCCCTTTGCTTGGCCAAACCCTGCAGGCAGAAAGACTGTCACCAGCTGTGCAAGTCTTTCTCTGCTGGCTTCTTTCTGGAATCTCTTTCCTTAAAGGTAGGCAGTTCTGATCCTCTGATCCTAAAGCAGCCTTTTTTTTTTCTTTTGTCCTCTTGGAGATGGCAGTGTAGATATACCAGATACGTGCCACATTTCTATTTGAGCAGGAAAAAGGAATTGCTCTGTTCTGCAAAAACCAGGAAGCACTACTGCCCAGTCGTGGTGACTTGTCTGCATAAATGTCCTTCTGGGCAGCTCAGATAACAATACAACTTCTCAATCAGTGCTGCAGTTGAGAAATATAAAATATGAGGGTAATTCAACCAGTTCCTGGCTTTGGGATTTTCCCTCTTGGAAGTTGGCTGACTGGCCTGGCTGGGATTGTGCTCCAGAAGGAAGGACAAAGTCGCCACCTAAATCCACCAGTTGCATAGTGAGATGAACAGACTCAGTTGCCAGCTGTGCCTGAGACCTCTGCACCAGCTTTGGTATACAGTACGTGGAGCTATGTAGTTGTCTGAAATGTAGAGGTGTTGGGTTGTTTGGAGCAATGAGGCTGGAGGCAAGGGCATTAATAAAGTGCCGTTCACAAAGATTTTTTGCTTTTTAATAAAATGCAATTATTGGAAATTGTATCAATTTTCTTCTGATTACTTGCTTTTAAGAATTAGTATAGCTTGACTCTGGGATTGCATCAGTGGCGGGACTCAAATATGTGAACAACCAGTTCTCTGTGTGGATGCCACTTCCGGAAGTCCATTCTGGACCTGGGCAACAAAAAATTAGCTACCGGTTCTGCCAAAGTGGTGCAAACCGGCTGTATCCCACCACTGGATTGCATGCTTGTCTCACATGTAAGATGATTATGGATAACTTTCATTCTTTTGCCATTTAGTGACTGATATATTAGATTGCTTCGTGAAGCAGAAAAAGGAAGGGTTTTCTGCCAGGGATTGCATGCAGTTTTTGTCAACCTTGGCAACTTTAAGATGTGTGGATTTCAACTCCCAGGATTCCCCAGCCAGCCCAGAGATGAAATCCACACATCTTAAAACTGCAAGAGTTGAAACACAATCTGCATGTGTGCATCTGGTGGTGATGCTACTGCTGCTGCAGAGGGTCATAGTGGCTAAAACTGCAGTGTAATCTAATTTTGTTTACAGGTTAGAGAATTAAAGGGAGCAAACAGATATGTTGAGATTTTCAAAGATTTAAGATATTGTAACACACACACACACACACACACACACACACACCTTATCTGATGCAAAATTGCCAGAAGCTGCTTTCTTGAAAACTAACCACTGTGGAGTCCAATTTTGACAACGTGATTTGATGGTGCTTGACTAATATTTGATTACCTTCATTGTTGGAGGAGGTGGCATTAATTAATTACAGTATATTATTTGTACAAATATTAAATATGACACTAGAAGCAATAGGAGCAAAAAAAATAAATGAATGGATGGATGGATGAATGAATGAATGAAAATGAATGAATGACACTCAAGCAGCCAAGTTATATGGTGGAACATAAGACCACTGCTTTCAAAGTCTGTCTTTCCCCTTCCAGTTAACAGCAATTACCTTCAAGTATATTGGTTGCAAATGACAAGAAACATAATTTAAAAAAAATAAATCTCATTTTATTCTACCATTTCCCATAACTATTTCCATGTTTTGTGTTGTTTTATCCCTACACTGTTAATGAAAGAATCAAAGACAGGATGGTAGCATGAAATCTTTCTCAGTGCTCACTTTTCTGCCTGAAAGTTCCTCCTGGCTCCCTCACAAAAATTCCACAAGAGCATCAAGTTGGGTGGGAGGAACTCTTAGAGCATAAATCTTCTTCTGAAAACTGCCGAATTCTCTCCTTGGAGCAATTCCCGATGGAAGACTATCCAATGATATCCTGCACAGTATTCTCTTCTCTTCTGTTGCCCAGCCTTAACTTTGGGTCTTCTTATTGTTATTCAAGGGTAGTATTGAGCTGACTAACTCTTCCATGGCCTTCTCCTTCTTCTCTCGCAGCATCTTGGTAAACATGGATAACAACATAATCCAACATTACAGCAACCATATGGCTTTCCTCCTTGACGTGGTGGAGGCTGAGAAGAAGTTCCAGGTGACCCTCAAAGAGCTCTGAAGACTTCAAAAGCCTGCACTTCTACGGGATGATTGACAGCAGGGCGGAGTATCACTCTCCTTCTGCACAAGCCCAACCCATCAGTCCGGAGTATTTGACTGGACCGCGACCCCCTTTGAAGGGGGGTGGAAAAGTAACCAGAGATGGTGGCTGAACTCAACATGTGAAGAGGGTGTAGAAGATCCATTCTCAATGTGAATGTGGAACTTCTCGCTGTTACTTTTACTACTGTCACTACTGTTATTATTATTATTATTATTGTTATTATTTTATACTGTATTATGATGCTGGTTGTCTGCCAGACCGAGAATTCTAACCTTTTTCCCTATTCCAAACTTAGGGGGGGGGGGAATCTCTGTCAGGTAGCAGTGTCTAAATCTCCTTTGTTCTGCTTTTTTGGAAATGGTGAAGTGTCAACTCTTGGGGTCAGGAGGCAAAAACCAAGTTTTAGACATGGTGATTTTTCAAACTAGCTTCAAAGACACTGCCCTGTGGCTCCACTCCCCCTACGTCCCTTCTTGCCTCACAGGCCTGGGTGTCCCCATCCAGAGCAACCGTGACTGTTTTATACATTTCCGATGCCTTTTTGTTATTTTATAAATAGCCAAACATGTGCATGTGTATAAATATACTTTGTTTTATATATTGACACGGAGGAAAGTACAGCTTTTCAAAACAAGATGCCTCACAGTTCCCCCGGGCTGTCTTTCCTCCCCCCCCTCCCCCCAGTCCCCTTCTTCGTTCATTTTTCTAGGTTTTTTTTTTTTTTGTATATTCTATTGTAATAAAGATTCAGAGACAGAAATGCAACCCTGGCATAATATAGATCAGTGATGGGGAACCTTTTAGAGACCGAGTGCCCAAACTGCAACCCAAAACCCACTTATGCATCGTTGGATGCCGGGTGGGTGTGGCCCATTGGGTGGGTGTGGCCCATTGGGTGGGCATGGCTGTGGTGGTAACGGCAGACTGGGTGGGACTAAAAAGTTTAATCAATCAATTCCAATTTTGCAAGATCTTTTTTTTCCCTGCGAGAAGTTGAAATTGACTGATTGATTGAACCTTTTTTTTTTTTTTTTGCACACGGCGGTGGAGGCCTAAAGCGAAAAGGTTTTATAAAACCCAGCTGAAGGCCTAGGACTGGGGCGACGGTGCACGTGCCCCACAGAGAGGGCTCTGAGTGCCGCCTCTGGCACCCGTGCCATAGGTTCGCCACCACTGATATAGATCCAAAGAGAGAAGCAGTTTTCATGATTCGTTAAAATATATTTGTTAAGATGCATACAATCAAGATGGGGGTTGCAGCTATGTGATCGAGACCTTTTTTGCACGGACATAAAAAAGAGTAGAGCTTTGAACACATGGTTGTGATGGCCAGCTTGCCTTTTTTTTCCTCCCGTAGAACCCCTGGTGTTGCAGTGGATCGCAACTTTTATCATCCCCTGTGTGTGTTTTGTGGGTACGCCATCCCTTGTTCTTGGGGAAGAAACTTGGGGGCAACTAAAATCTCTTCCTACCATGAATCTAAGCCACATCTCTTTCATCAGGGACAATTCAGGAATCCAACAGAAGGGGATATCTGTAGCTCAGGGGTTGAATTGTGGAGTTCCTGGTTTGTTTGTTTGCAGACATTTCATGACCCAAGTAAGTCACCTCATCAGTTCCAGGTAACATCATCATCTTACACAGACAATGCCACCTAGTTGGGTAAGGAAACATCTGCAAGCAAACCACCAAGCTCAGCCAACACCAAGAACTCCACAAATCAGATGTTGTGGCATTGCTGCAGAAAGCTAAATTGACTCCAAGAAAAATGGGCTGTGAGCAGATCTTGACTCATTCATCCAGGGCCACAGTTGGTATGGCTGGGCTGGAATGAAAACAGAAGTTAAACAGCAGACACAGTTTTTTGAACACTTTTACCTCTTGCACAATACAGGTCATCCTTGGCTTGCAACCTGTTGCTTAGCAACCATTTAACATTCCAGTGGACCTATCTGGGCTATTTACAACCTGGATTCGACATTCCAATGGTTGGGCCCCCATTGTGGTCATTGTGACTGAACTTCAGCCGCTTGGCAACCAGGTGCATTAATGGCCATTTGCACCGTCCAACGATCACATGACCACATTGTTTGCCGAAACCCAGCATTTGCTTCTGTTTTTTTGTGGCAAAACTGGCTTATAGCAAATCATGGATTCGCTTAATGCAAAAAAAAAAAAGACATAAATTGAGTCAGTCGCATGATCAACCCGCTTTACAACCATCACAAGTTACGAATATGATGGGCGGGTTCCATTAACAGTTGTAACTCAAGGACTATCTTTATCATCCTGCCCTTGAGTTAATGAGGCTATGAATAAGAGTCCTCTTTGGGGGAGACGGGCAGCTATGTAGATTTGATTAATAAACAAATAAAAACAGGATCCCTGACAGCTGAACTTGAGGACCAAAGGAAAGGATGGCAAAGAGGAGCAGCAACTGAGCGAAGAATTTAAAAAAGTTCTGAATTCTGAGTGGAAAACACAACGAAGAATTAAGGGGAACAGGTTTGACAAGGGGGAAAAAAAAGCCTTCATGAATCAGAACAGGAGAAGCTTCTTGGATGAGAAAAGAAATATTTTCAAGGAATAAAAAAAAAACAAGAAAGGTCCAGTTGCCTTTTTGAAAAGCACTTTTGGAACCACCATCATCTGGTTGACTGAGAATCCACAGAGATTCCCAAATCATAGTTTTGCCCTTTTCCCAAGGGAGTCTCCAGGTTAGGGTTAAAAAAAAAAAAAAAGGAAATGGCGGTCAGGATGGTGTCATCAAAGCTCTGGCCCATTTTATGTGTCAGGCATTTGGTTGTTTTTTTTAAACTACCACCTGCAAGCATCTTTGCCTTTTCCTGTTGGTTCACCAAGGAACATCTAAGCAGACATTGCAAAAGCTGGAAACAGATCTGGGTGGACGTGTCTGTCACCTCACAGGGAAGCAACGCTTCAGTCTATTCATTGGACAATCATTTACCCGAAATGGTATAGGGCAGGGGTAGACAACCTTGGCTCTTTTATGACTCGTGGACTTCAACTCCCAGAATTCCTGAGCCAGCCATGCTGAGGGGAAAGGGAGAGGTTTCCAAGCTGAGCCATGGCTGGCTCAGGAATTCTGGGAGTTGAAGTCCACGAGTCATAAAAGAGCCCAGGTTGCCTACCTTTGGCCTAGGCCTAGGCTGCTTTATGACTGCTGGACTTCAACTCCCAGAATTCCTGAGTCAGCATGGCTCAGCTTGGAAGCCTCTCCCTTTCCCCTCAGCATGGCTGGCTCAGGAATTCTGGGAGTTGAAGTCCATGAATCATAAAAGAGCCAAGGTTGCCTACCCCTGGGATAGGGTCTCCTGCCTAAGCAGCAGATTAGAATTAGAATAATAGAATTGAAAGGGACCTTATAGGTCATCTAGTCCAACCCCCTGCTAAAAGACCTCCAAGGTCTCTTCCAACTCTGATTCTATTCTATTCTATTCTATTCTATTCTATTCTATTCTATTCTATTCTATTCTATTCTAGTCTAGTCTAGTCTAGTCTAGTCTATTCTATTCTATAGTATAGTCTTCTATTCTATTCTATTCTATTCTATTCTATTCTATTCTTTAGTCTTCTATTCTATTCTATTCTATTCTATTCTATTCTATTCTATTCTATTCTATTCCTATTCCATTCTATTCTATTCTATTCTATTCTAAAGTGAGGTTATGACTTCCTGCAGAGTTATGCAAATTTGCCCAGGAGGACGGCCACCGTTCCTTCAGTGATGCTCCAAGGCCTGTTTGCCCAGAAGAAAAACTAAATGTGGCATGCTTTCATTGACACCTAAAAGGCTAACGTTGACAGATGTTAAGCCAGATTTGTTTAACAGAATAACAATTGGAAGGGAACATGAAGGTTTTCTAGTCCAACCTCTGCTCAAGCAGGAAACCCTATACCATTTCAGACAAATGGTTGTCCACTCTTTTCTTAAAGATTTTGGTATTGGAAGCACGCACAACTTCTGGAAGCAAGTTGTTCCACTGAATAATTGCTTTGTCAGGAAGTTTCTCCTTAGTTCCAGGTTGCTTCTCTCCTTGATTAGTTTCCACCCGTTGCTTCTCGTCCTACCTTCAGGCGCTTTGGAGAATAGCTTGATTCCCTCTTCTTTGGGGCAGCCCCTGAGATATTGGAACACCGCTATCATGTCCCCCCTCATCCTTCATTAAACTAGACATATTCAGTTTGCTATTATATCACTCCTAGTCCTTCTTTTCATTAAACCCAGTTCCTGCAACCATTCTTCGTATGTGTTAGCCTCCAATAAATTAGCTTATGATTACAGTCCAGTCATCTATTTTAATTTTAATATATGACTGGATTTTAATGCCTTTCTATCATATTAAAAATTACAGTTTGGTAAGAACTTTTGGAGGCTTCCATGGACTAAGTCTAGAGAAGTTAGAGGGTCAGGGATGTGCCTAGCAATGCAAAGATGGACCTTGCTTATTGAGTGAATTGTGATCTTTCCACAACTGTGATCTTCTGGAGTATGGGAAGATCACAATTCACTCAACAAGCAAGGAACTTATTTGCACTGCTAGGCTCACCCATGACCCTCTAAATAATAATAATAATAATAACAATAATAATGATGATGATGATGATGATGATGATGATGATGATGATGATAATGATGATGATGATGGATGTGGCAGTGCCTGGAGACAGCAGAATAGACAAAAAAGAACTGGAAAAGATAACAAAATACAAAGACCTCCAAATAGAAATAGAAAGACTGTGGCAAAAGCAAGCAAGGGTAGTACCAATAGTAATAGGCGCCTTGGGTGCAATCCCAAAACAACTGGGGCACCACTTGAACACCATTGGCATTGACAAATTTGCCATTAGTCAATTGCAAAAGGCGGTCTTACTAGGAACTGCTTCCATCCTGCGACGATATCTGTAATACCATTAAACATCCACATCTGCCTATCCCAGGTCCTTGGTAAGGACTCGATAGGTAGACAAAAATGCCAAATCCAGTCTGGACATCTGGCTCACTGTGTGATGATTAACAACAACAACAACAACAACAACAACAACAACAACATTGGAAGGGACCTTGGAGATCATCTAGTCCAACCCTCTGCTCAGCCAGGAAACCCTATACCATTTCAGACAAATGGCTGTCCAGTCTCTTCTTAAAAACTTCCAGTGTTGGAGCATTCATCGCTTCTGGAGGCAGGTTGTTCCACTGGTTAATTGTTCTGACTGTCAGGAAGTTTCTCTTTAGTTTCTCCTTCTCAGGCTTGGTTCACAGAGGCCTCCGAACGGCTGCTGGAATTGGGTATGTCTAGTTTAATGAAGAGAAGGACGAGGGGGGACATGATAGCAGTGTTCCAATATCTCAGGGGCTGCAACAAAGAAGAGGGAGTCAAACTATTCTCCAAAGCGCCTGAAGGCAGGAGAAGAAGCAACGGATGGAAACTCACCAAGGAGAGAAGCAACCTAGAACTAAGGAGAAACTTCCTGACAGTTAGAACAATTAACCAGTGGAACAACCTGCCTCCAGAAGTGGTGAATGCTCCAACACTGGAGGGTTTTAAGAAGAGACAGGATAGCCATTTGTCTGAAATGGTGTAGGGTTTCCTGCCTGAGCAGAGGGTTGGACTCAATGATCTCCAAGGTCCCTTCCAACTTTATTATTATTATTATTATTGTTGTTGTTGTTGTTGCTGCTGCTGCTGCTGCTGCTGTTGTTGTTGTTGTTGTTATTATTATTATTATTATTATTATTATTATTATTATTATTATTATTATTATAAAAGTTAAATTAGCCATGGCTAGAGAGTCTATGGAGATTCTCAGTCATCCAAGTCATGGTTGTCTCAAAGGCGATTTTTCAAGAGGCAACTGGACTTTCTTGTTTTTCTTTGAAGATGTTTCACTTCTCATCCAAGAAGCGTCTTCAGCTCTGAACTGAAGAAGCTTCATAGATGAGAAGCAAAACCTCTTCAAAGAAAAACAAGAAAGCCCCGTTGCCTCTTGAAAGAGTGCCTTTGAGATAGCCCTGGCTAGCCATAGCAGTGTGGAGAAATACTGCTGTAGGAGCTCTTTGTGTTTTCATATTTAGCTTCTGAATCTGCTCCTGGTTTCCTTCACAGCGAACATTTCAGTAAATTAGGTCCAATTCTAATAGGAGCATTTATCCAAGATGCTCTGTTTGATTTGTTGACCCAACTGTGCTTTGTGAAACAAGTCCATCTGCTTGGTTCATAATAAATCTCATTGAATTACCACCCACTCCATTTCAGATTGAGAGTAAGAGTTCCGTGTCCATCTTCTCCATACCTGTTAACTGTATAAATATTTTTGTATCTTTTCCTTGGCCACTAACATTTTCCCCCAGCACTTGATTTCCCACAGTCCAGAAGTAAATGGAAAACATGTCAGAATTTTTCATTTTGGGCCAGAATCCCTGCTTAGAAAGATTAGTCCCTGACTTGAAATCGGTAGGGTAACAATAGGGATTTTCTGTCCCAAACTCTTTTTTAATACTATGATACGGCACAAATGAAAACCGAATGTTTTCCACCGTTCAAAAGATATTGTCAGAATCCAGTTATATTTCATTTCTATCTATCTCCTCTGAGCTAAAATCAAATCTCACCTTTCCCTGGATTCTGCCATACTTCCAAGGGGGAGGGGAGATATGCATGCAGGTTTATTGCTTTCACTTCCTCTATTTGCTACAATGTAACCTTTTGGTTACTGACCCCCGTGTCTGCTATCCATTACAATGTAACAAATTGCCTCCTGCGCTATGCATCTCTCTGACCCTTCTTCTCTCTAACTGGGCAGCTAGGAAAAAGGGAGGGGGAAGAAGTACAAACCTCTGGGACCTGGCTTATCTCTCCGTTCTCAAAAGGAGGTGTGAAGAGCTGTGGAACATCACACTACAAACAGGACCTGGATTGATGTTATCTCCCCTTTCCCACGATGGACCTAACACCTAGGGATTGGCCAGTCTGAATCGTCTGGATGAACTGTGGGGTGGGGTTTGCTTAGGGACACTTTAAAGTAATCGATCTGTAAGGGAATCCCTCAAATCCTGTCTATTATGGCTGCTATCAACTACTCTTAATAAAAGTTCCTGTTGGAAGAAATTGTTTCCAAGAGTTCTGCTTTCTTAAGATGTGGGATCTGAAAATAGATTCCGCCAAAACCAACCTTGTGGAATCTCTTCCTTTATAATACTGGCACCCATTTGTTGCTGACGTTATACATGAAGGATTGTTTTCGTGGAATAGAGAGGTTGTAAGTCCCTGGAAGGAGAAATACAGAATTTTAGAGGGAGTTTAAGGATCAGCCTGCAGAATGTGGTCTCTATTGGCATCATTATATTTATCTCACGCCTCTGCATTACAGGTTGCCCTTGACTTACAATCACAAAGGAGCCCCAAAGTTATGTTGTTAAGCAAGACAGTTGTTAAGTGAGATGTGCCCCATTTTATGACCTTTCCTGCCACAATTTTTAAGTGAATCGCTGCAGTTGTTAAGTTAATCACACAGGTTGTTTAGTGACTCTAACTTCCCCATTGAGAGAGGGTCACAAAAGGTAATCACATGATCCAGAGACCCTGCAACCATCATAAATACATGCCAGTTGCCAAGCATCTGGATTGTGTACATGTGACCACAGGGGTGCTGCAATGGTCTTAAGAGTGAAAAACGGTCATTTTTTTCAGTGACATTGTAACTTCAAACAATCACTAAATTAATGACTGCAAGTCAAGGGCTACTTGTATAGGAATGCCCATCTACTTGTTTTAAGAACCGTGCTGGCACAGCGGTTAGAATGCAGTATTGCAGGCTAATTCTGCTGACTGCCGACTGCCAGCACTTCGACAGTTTGATCCTGACTGGCTCAAGATTGACTCAGTCTTCCATCCTTCCGAGGTGGATAAAATGAAGGACCCAGACTCTGTAAATCACTTAGAGAGGGATGTAAAACATTGTGAAGCTATTGCTAGGAAGCTTTCTCCCTGCTTGGCAAATGCAAGAAAGAAACTTAGGTACCACAGTTCAGGAGTGTCAAATTGCCGGCCCATAGGCCGGATGCATCATGCCGAAACCGTGCCTACCCCATTGCTGGCAATGGAAAAAAAGTCACGATACGTCGCAACACGTCACGTAACATTGCGAGTTTGAGTTGATCAGATGCTGGCAGCCAAACTTTCTGGTAACAGAATTGCAGAGGAGACAGTTCAGCTATGGGCTGGGTTACTTTTTTTCAAATGCATGAAAAACAGAAATTCGGCAGGCGCAGCTGCGTCTGCGTGTCGGGAGGAGCAATGTCTCGCAAATTCCTTCTTTTTATGCAGCTCAGGGCACAGATGTGCTGCCAGGAAAAAAAAAATCTGTGTGCAAGTTGGGACTAGACGGAGGTGCAAGCGGTACTGACGAAGCAGCACTTTCCTCCACCTCCTTTGCTGCAGAAGCTCCGTCAAATGGTTCACAGGCAGGCTGTCTTCATACATCCTGCCAAGCCATCTTGTAATTTAACATAGTCTAGGCCAGCGGTTCTCAACCTATGGGTCGCGACCCAATTTGGGGTCGAACGACCATTTTACGGGGGTCGCCAAACAAGGCTCTCCACCATTTTTCCCTCAGGGGGCGCCGCCGTGCATGCGTGCCGCACATGGGGCAGCCCCGTGCATGCGCGCTGCGCATGGGGGGCGCCGCCGCGCATGCGCGCCGCGTCCGTGTGACCGGGGGTCGCCGTATAAAAAGGTTGAGAACCGCTGGTCTAGGCAGCCCGTCCAAAGCCAATCAAGCAGAGTTACGATCAGATTCACAGCTCACAGTGACCCATGGTTTGTGGGAAAAACTAACACTGGCTGAGGTTCATAATATGCATAAAGGGTCTTGCTGCTTAGGGATGATGTGAGTTGTAGTCCAACTCAGTACAGGTAATCCTCAATTTACAACCGTAATTGAGCTCGGGATTACAATTTTAAGTCATGGCGATAATTAAATGGGTCATCGTGCAATCGACCAATTTTAAGACTATGGGAGTTTTAAGCAGACACAATGTCCACAATGGGTGTTTTTTTGTCAGAAATGCCGGTTTCCAGCAAAAAAGTTGAAAATTGCAGTCACATGACTGTGGTTTCTGCAAATGGCTGTAGATGAATCCAAGTCTGTTTGTTTGTATTCTTTTGGTTTTGGATCCATTGTAACTTTGAATGATCACTAAGAGACCAGTCAAGGATTACTTGTAGGAAGGTGCCCTGATTGGCAGATATCAAGTGAAAGGCTATGGGTGGGGGGAACAGGGAAGCTGTAGGAGATGACCAGGCTGAGATGGGGGAGGGGTCAAACACATCATCAGCCGTGAGTCCCTGTGCACCCACAATAGATCTAGGTCCAGCCCACCTTGAATTCCTTTTACTCTTATCTCCCAGTAATTTCCCTTGATTGTTAGTAGTTCAGATTCTTGTAGAGAGCTTAAGCTTGCAATAAATCTTTATTATCTATTTGAATTGCCTGGATCTCCTGATTTCCCTGGTGTTGAACAGAGGACATGAGGCCATTAAGGGTGAAGGTCCGTTCCCCAAGCTTGTGGGTTGGTTTCCAAACATTTCATTACTTGGGGAAGTAACATCTTCAGCAAAGCTTAGGGGATGCCAGTGTCATGTATTCTTGGAACATAGTGGAAGAACACTGACATCCCATAAGCTCCGCTGAAGATGTTAGCTGCCTGGTAACAAAATGTTCGGAAACCAACCCACAAACTCGGAGAATGAACCTCCACCCTCATCCTACAGCCGAGCTACAGATGTTCACCACTATTGCAGACATGAAGCCATTGACAGGACATTGTTGGGAATCTTTTCAGGAGATTTGCAGTTAGAGAGTCATATTTCTCCTTAGTCAATTCTATAACACATTTGCACATTTCAGTGACTATCGGGATGACTGAAGTTTATAAAACGACAAAGTTGAAAAGAAACACTGAGGCCTTCTGCAGTGTGAAGGCTGTGGCATCTACCAGGTGGATCAAGAAGGTTAAGACAGAGATCTTGAACCCTAGCAGACATTTGAACTGATCTGTTCCTTCAACACCTTTTTGTGAAGATAGATTCAAACCATGGTTGAACACCAAAACAGACACAATATTATGCCAAGCAGTAAGATTTAAACAATAACCCTCTAGAGTTGAAGCAATTTGCATTTGTACACAAGCTCCAACCTCTTGTAAGATTTATAAGCTACTGTATAACGCAAAATAACTATTACTAAAAGATGTTTCGGTAAAAATTCCTTCTATTTTTTTTTTTGTTCCTTTCTTAAAAGAAAGTCATAAGTGTTCCTTTTTATATATAAAAAAAAAGTATTTGGCTTTCCGTGGGCTTTGAAAAGTTTTAAAAAATCCATTTAAGCCCTTCTCATATTTTAGGATGTGTAGTTTATCCTGATAATTCCAAATATTCAGCCTAGAAACTCTATTACCAGTGATTAATGACCACTTTTCATAAATCAAAGGCAACATTGCCATTGTCTTCATCTCAAACTGCACATTCAGTTGTCAGAAGGACTTAAGAGATTTCTGGTGTCCTTTACTTCCTCTAACGGCTGAAGGAAATATTATGTTACCACTTGGGACCGATTGCTCACAAATCTCAAGCACGTTTTAGCCCATTTCAACTCCATTCCTAGTGTTTCTTTTCCAGGTAAGGAAGGTCTTGTTCATATGTAAAGGAATATTCAGAACTGGTTAAAAGGATAAGGAAGTGGGCAGGAGTCTTGAAAAACATCTTATATTGCTCTTCTGCAAATACAGGATATCCTCAGCTTACAACACCAATTGTGACAGAATTTGCATTGCAAAGCAAGACAGTTGTTAAGTAAATCATGGCTGATTTTACAAGCATTTTGCCATGGCCATTAAGCAAACCAATGCAGTTAAGTGAGTCACTTGGTTGTTAAGTCAATCTAGCTTTCCCCATTGACTTAGCTTATCATAAGCCAGCTAAGAAGATTGCAACTGGTGATCATGTGACCCAGGCCTGCTGCAACCATCATAAATCCATGTCGGTTGCCAATTGTCTGAGTTTTGATCACATGACCATGGGGATGCTGCGACAGTCATATAGTAAGTGTGACGGCTGGTAGTAAGTCACTTTTTTCAGTGCTATCGTAACTTTGGTCACTAAACAAATGGTTGAAAGTCAAGGATTACTTGTACTGTAGCAGAAGACAAAAATGTCACTGCAACTAATAAAATGGTATATCCTTTAAAATACATTCAAAGGCAAAGGGGAAAGAATAAGGAGAAAAGATTAAAGTGTGAGGGGGAAAAAACGAGGCAAGGAAATGACAGGATAGCAACAGCAATAGCACTTAGACTTACCATAAATGCCGGCGTATAAGACGACTTCCGCGAGCGCTGAAATCAGCGCCAAAGATGGGGGTCGTCTTATACGCCAAGTCGTCTTATACGCCGGAAATACTGGTAGTTTCCGGCGTATAAGGCGACGTTCTAGGAATGCGGCCCGGCTATAAAGACGGGGGTCGTCTTATACGCCGGGTCACCTTGTACGCCGGCATTTACGGTATATACCGTTTCCCAGTGCTTTACAGCCCTCTCTAAGCGGTTTACAGAGTCAGCATATGACCCCCAACAATCTGGGTCCTCATTTTACTGACTTTGGAAGGATGGAAGGCTGAGTCAACTTTGAGCCGGTGGGAATCGAACTCCTGGCAGTGAGCAGAAGTAGCCTGCAATACTGAATTCTAACCACTGCTCCACCACACCTCAGGATATCTTCCATGGTCCAAGCTTTGGTCATATTTGGTTTTTTAAAAGCCATCACTTGCCCTAACGTCTGTGGATAAGAGCAGGTTTGAAGTCTTTCTTTTAAAAAAAGCAAGTCACCATTGACATTGATAACATTACCATCAGTCAATTGCAGAAGGCAGCTTTCCTTGGAACAGCTTAAATCCTGCCATGGTACCTTTAACACCTTCAAACAAAACATCTGCTTATCCCAAGTCCTTGGGAAGGATTCAATAGGTGGATCAAAATGACAAATCCAGTGTAAACATCTGGCTGACTGTGCAACCATCATAATAAAGCTAGTACCAATAGGAATAGACACCTTGGATGCAATCCAAAAACATCTGGAGCATCACTTGAACACTATTGGCAATGGGGTCTAGGACAACTCACCGTGGCCTACTCGCTGTATTAATTGTTTCATTCGGGTACTTTTATTATTGGTGCCCTGTTTTTGTTGAAATAATTGTAACTCTTGTACTTCTGAACTGAATTTTTTTATTTTATTATTATTGACCACAGTTCTGTCAAAATTAATGTTACTTTTGTATTTGTTGACTTGTCCTGGGGTGAAGTGTCCCACAGCGAGTTGGCCATGATGAGTTGACAGCAGCAATTTGTCCCATTCCACTGGCATTGTCGAAAGAACCATTGGTCAATTGCAAAAGGCAGTGTTACATGGAAGAGCTTACATCCTGAAACAATGCCTTTAACACCATCAAACAACAACATCTGCCTATCACAGGTCCAACAGAAAAACTCAGTTGGTGGATAAAAATGCCAAATCCAGTCTAAACATCTGCTATCAACAATAATAAATAGGAAGATAGCCTTGGGGCAGTTCACTATATGCCAAGCCAGCTATTATAGTCATTTCCTGGTTGGGCAAGGCAAGCATTACAGGACTGAAGAATCATGCATACTCATCATCTATCGTCTGTAGTGACACACCCTATGAACCTCACCACAAGGTCATCAATGACCAAGTAGCGTGATGGCAATGCAGGGAACGGGAGGATGTTTTTCCAAAGGTAATTCATGATACAATCTGTTTACAAACTCTTGTACCAAATGACATGGAAGCCACAGGTCGTGCTAATTAACCTTTTTGAAAAATTGGAGCACAGTGCGCCATCTTTCTTGAGGTTTGGCAACAGGATGTGAAAGTCCCATTTTGTTGCAAGACAGATAGTTTTCCAAGACATCTCAGCAAAACATACTTCTCGGAGGAACATCAAGAGCTGGACTGAAATAGGTCAACCCCCCTGCTATTTTCTGCTTTGCTACTATTGGCACACCACAGGGCTGTCCACAAGATATAGTAAAAAAAATCAAGATGGCGAACATGACGGTATGATTAAAGGTCCACCTGTAAACAAAATCAATTAGAGCTTTGACTGCATCGTCAGGGCTGCCATCTTGACTTTCTTGTTGTTAGTTGCGAAGTTGTGTCTGACCCATCACAGCCCCATGGACAACGTTCCTCCAGGCCTTCCCATCCTCTACCATCTTCTGGAGTCCATTTAAGCTCATGCCTACTGCTTCAGTGACTGTTGCCCTCCATCTTTCCCAGCATTAGGCTCTTCTCCAATCAGTCCTTCCTTCTCATTAGGTGGCCAAAGTATTTGAGTTTCAATTTCAGGATCTGGCCTTCTAAAGAGCAGTCAAGGTTGATCTCTTCTAGGACTGACCGGTTTGATCGCCTTGCAGTCCAGGGGACTCACAGGATTCTTCACCAGCACCTTAGTTCAAAGGCCTCAATTCTTTTGCGCTCAGCCTTTCTTAGGGTCCAACTTTCACAACCATATATTGCAACTGGGAAAACCATGGCCTGGACTATACGCACTTTTATTGGCAGGGTGATGTCTCTGCTTTTTAGTATGCTGTCTAGATTTGCCATAGCTTTCCTCCCCAGGAGCAAGCTTCTTTTAATTTCTTGGCTGCAGTCCCCATCTGTGGTGATCTTGGAGCCCAGGAAGATAAAATCTTTCTTGACCATTCCCTAAAAATATCCCTAACATGCTAACTACATTCTTGTGCTTTCCATTTGCCAATCTTCCCCTCTGACTTTCTTTTTCACTTGCTCTCGGCCTCTCCACCCAACCTGCTGACCTCTTTTGAGCTTCGCTTTCTCTCTCCTTCTAAAATGGAGAGAGAAAAAACGGTTTGGTCTGCTCTAGGGGCATTCAATAGCTATTATATTCTCACCTGGTCCAGGTATGCCTTGATGTAATTTATCACCTGCCCAGCGGCGTGTGTTTGAGACGAATACAGCACTGGAGATGTAGTGCTTAGGAGGTCCACTGTAGTCCACTATGTCATATTGGCCAGGCCCTGGTAAAGGAGGATTTTGAGGGGGAGGGACAGCTGGGACTGAGAAATTCAAGATGCACTTCCTCCTATCAAAAACAAAGAAAGACACTGTCTAAGTCAGTGGTTCCCAACCTGTGGGTCGGGACCCCATTTGGGATCGAATGACCATTTCACGGGGGTCGCCAAACAACACAGTCCACCATTTTTTCCCCCTTTTCCTTAGCTGTGCTACTCCCTTTTATTCTATTGGCTTTTGAAAGCCAATAGAATAGATTCTCTTGAATAGAGTCTAATTCTATTGGCTTTCAAAAGCCAATAGGAATTGTCCAGGCTGTCTCTGCCCTGCTGAGCCCGCCAAAAGTCCCCTTCTGCAAACGGTGCTGCAAGTTGTCTGCAGCGAAGGCGAGCTGTCTGGAAGTTTCCACCCCTCCCTGCTGAGCAACTACTAAAAATGTAAGTAAAAGAGGGCCAGGGGTGGGAGGCTGGCGGACGCAGGGAGGGTTGCTGGCGCACGTGGGGCCCGGCGGGTGCCTTACCTCCCTTGGGCTGGGCCAGCTGGTGGCCCAGCCGGTGGTCGGCCTGCGCCGTCTCTGCCGCTTGCCAGCTACACCTCGGCCGGCGCAGGGGGCGGCACTACGCATGTGTGGCGCTCCCAGGCAGGGAAAGTCCTTGACTTACAACCAGTGGGGTAGTCCTCAATTTACGACCGGTTGGGGTCACGGCATTAAAAAGGTTGAGAACCACTGGTCTGTGGTTTCAAGCAAAACTAGGGTTATTTCAATTGGAGTGGGAACTTATGACAAGTCCTCTTCAACTAGAAATTTAAGGGCTACCATTCCCAAGTTCCCCAATCTACATGGCCTAATAACAAATCTAAGTTGAGATTAGAATAAATTAGAACCATGTTTAGCACAATTCTAAGTTGACTCTTATTTTGTAGGGACATCTGCATGACATCACCTTGGCTTTCAAAGTTCTTGGTGTTTCAAGATCCCCCAGGATAGCATGTACAACAGCTTGGAGTCACGTGCTTCAAAAATGTACAAAACGTGCAATCGTAACACCTGGCTGCCACTCTTTCAAGCAGCATTTCTCAACCTGGACAACTTTAAGATGCATTTTAAACCTTCTGGCTGGGGAATTCTGGCAGTTGAATTCCACCCATCTTGGAGTTGCCAAGGTCAAGAAACCCTGCTTTAAATCAAACATTTATTTTCCCAGGATTTCCCGCAACATACTTTTACTGTAGAATACCTTCCACACGGTAATTCTGCATGGTAATTCTGGGCCACTTTTTAGGGACTTCTTGAAAATAACTGGAAGTTGCTCTTCTCATTAGAAAAGATGGGGACATGTATCAGCAGTTACTCTAACGTCAGCTTGACATCAATGGGAATTGAAATGGCCTCTGGAATGTTGATACTTCTAGTATTTTCTGCCCGCAGAAATGTCATTTATTCATCAGGTTTGATCTACCTCTTCCGTGTTTGGTTGGTTTATGGCTGTTACCCACTGTCTGTTCCCCCTATATTAAAAAGGCATGAGATGTAGTAAAGATACTCTGACCGTGTGCAGAGAGTAGCAGATTTGTATTAGGAGAGGAGGAAGGGTGAGCTTCGAGAAGTATCTGGGCAAGAATGCAGAGGGTAGATCTTAATCTTATCTCTAGCAAAATGGCTCCATTGTTTGCAGGACAGTCTCTATAAAATGGACTTGGTTGAGCAACTGGCTAATAGTTTTATTAGGCCTTGGGTCACCTATGAACGGGAAGTATGAAAGCACCTAGAGATTGTTAAAGAGAAGGTCAAAATCCATCGATTACACACATTGATGCAAAATTAAATTTGGGTTTGAGATTTAAAAAATGAGTTCTGTAGTCCAATCTCTTTAAATCCAGAAATGTACTCAGTTATACATACCACAATATATTCACTACTCTGTGCAGACTGAGCAATATTTGCTATTAGGTTGTCACATCTGGAATTAAGGAAGAATCGCATCCTGGATATTCCTGCATGCCCCTACCTTTTCATAAGACAAGCCTTGGAATTTTCTCGTCCAACTGCTTTGAGACCAACATTTATTTTATTCTGCTTTTCTTTGATTATTTGGGGTCGTGCTATCAGCGTCACCATCTGCCTGGAACGTTCTTTTTGCAACGGGACCAAGGAAATGTGCAACAAGAAAAGGTTTAGACTGCAGTGCTTCTCAACCTTGGCAACTTTAAGACGTGTGGACTTCGACTCCCAGAATTCTCCAGCCAGCTTGGCTGGCTGGAGAATTCTGGGAGTCAAGGTCCACACGTCTTAAAGTTGCCAAGGTTGAGAAGCACTGGTTTAGAGACATGCCAATTGATTTGCTATTTAAGAAAGGCAGCTGGAGATGTTTGGTAAACATCTTTTCAGGACTTACAATCCAGAGAATCTCTTTGATGGTCCAACTGAGGTTTCAACTGGCTGCTGATAGGCTGCTGGTCCTGGGCTCAGGGTTTCTGGGTTGATTGTACGACCCGTTTTGGATCTAAAGCAGGACACCAGCACTGGAGGAGACACTCTTATTAGGGAGTCTTTAATCCGGTAGTGACCTAAATTAATAATAATAATAATAATAATAATAAAGTAAACATGCAAAACCAACTTTCCAAATGACACAGCCAGGTATTATTCCCATTGGAGAGCTGCCCGTAACAGCTTAGTTGAAATGGGCAGCCATACAAATCAAATAATGACAATGGCAAAAGGAAGCAAAGATAGGACCAAGGATAATAGGTGCCTTGGGTGCAATCCCACAATATCTGGATACCTCTGCACACTGCTGACATTGACAAAATTACCGTCAGACAATTACGAAAGGCAGCTTACATCCTGCAGCGATGCCTTTAATACCATCTGGGAAGGACGGAGAGGATAAAAATGCCAAGCCCCGTCTAAACATCTGGCTGACTATGTGATGCCCCATAACAAATACAGCTAGTAATAATAATAATAGTAGTAACGTTGGAAGGGACCTTGGAGGTCATCTAGTCCAACCCCCTGCTCAGGCAGGAAACCCTACACCATTTCGGACAAATGGCTGTCCAGTCTCTTCTTAAAAACTTCCAGTGTTGGAGCATTTTCTGCTTCTGGAGGCAGGCTGTTCCACTGATTAATTGTTCTCACTGTCAGGAAGTTTCTCCTTAGTTCTAGGTTGCTTCTCTCCTAGTCCTTGACATATGACCACCATTGAGCTCAGCGTTCCTTTTGTTAAGTGAGACATCTGTTAAGTGAGCTTTGCCCCACTTTGCAAACCTTTCTTGCCATAGGTGTTAAGCAAATGACTCCCGATGTTAAGTTAGTAACGAGGTTGTTAAACTAATCTGGCTCCCCCATTGACTTTGCTTGGCAGAAGATCACAAAAGCTGAATCACATGACCCCGGGACACGACAACCGTCATCAATACATGTGAGCTGCCATGCGCCCAAAGTTTGGATCACATGACCATGGGGATGCTGCAGCAGTCTGAAGTATGAAAAATGGTCACGTCACTTTTTTTTCAGTGGTCACTAAACGGTCACTAAATGAATTTAAGTCAAAGAATACCTGTTCTTACAGTTAGCTAATATTTTTTATTAGGACCAATAGAAATTAAGCAAAGATGTACTTTTTGAGTTCTTAGAACTCTTCCTGAGCATGGAACAGAGGCTGGAGAAGAAGCTGGATTCAAGAGTGAGTTGCATGTTTGAAATATCTGGCCTACATTCTTGGGCTACCTTCCATTTCTTGCCCAAGAAAGTGTTCTCATTTTTTTTTTTCATAGATCAAAGAAGCAGTGGTTGCTTTTCACTATGTTTTTGCCCCACTGAACGGTACCCTTGAATGGAGAACGAACATCCATTCCTTGGAATAAGAGTGAAATCTTCTAGCTTCTTGAATGAAATGTTTTTTGTTTTTTTTTAGGACCACATCTGCCAAACAATTGGATTACAAGGGGAAAGGTATGCCATTCTTTCAAAGAATTATTTCAATTTTTAAGTAACACACTGTCCATGGAAATCTAAGAATTAGACCTAGTCAAGTAGAAAAACATTAGGAAAATAGAGCATTTTATTTCTTTGTTTAATTTAATTTTTTTTTCCCCAGGCTGTCTTCTTCTCAGGTCATTGCTAAGTGGCAAATCAGGTGAACTAATAATTTTGACACACAAGGCTGATTATGCATAGCATTTTTATATACTTGGTAAGGATGAACTACCCTCTTTCGGTTTGAGTATTATACCAATAAAGCACACTTTTGGCTTACATGGAGAAGGTACTCGTTCCTGACAGCTGTACGACAAAGTCCGTTTTGTTTTTGATGAGAAGACAGACTTGGCACCGAGTTTGCGGTTCTGTTTGCAGAGATCCACTGAAACCTGGAAATGCAAATCTGTGTTTTGCAACAAGCTGATCTTTCAGGTGTCATTAGATTGCTTTTTAATTGGACATTAAATCTGCCTGCTTCCAAAACAGTGGCGCTTGTTATACAATTTCTCCGCCTGAAGTATTGCAAGCGCATCAGCCAAATAATAATCTGTTAAAATATGTGAATGCTATTATCTGAGAATAAAATTCAATAACTAACACAAAGATCCACCTTTATGGCATGGCCTTTGGTCATAGTTATATAAAACTCTCTTGTACATTTTTTTAAAAAGTAATGTACTCCACCATTTTATTAAAATACAGAATCTCGTATGGAGGAATGAAATTGTACAGAATCAAGTATGATGATCTGTGTTTTATTCTTCAAAACACTGTTTCTCAATCTTGGCAGCTTGACAATGTGTTGACTTCAACTCCCAGAATTCCTTAGCAAGGGGCTGGCTAGGGAGTTCTGGGAACTGAAGTCTACACATCTTAAATTTGACAAGGCTGAGAAACACTACTTTAAATGATTCGCTTTGGTCTACATCAGCGTTTCTCAACCTTTGTGTGACGGCGACCCCCGTCACACAGACGCACCGCGCATGCGCGACGTTGCCCCCATGCACGGCGCGCATACGCAGAGGTGCCCCCATGCACAGCGCGCATGCGTGTGGGGCACCCCCATGTGCGGCGCGCATGCACGGCGCGCCCCCTGAGGGGGGGAAATGGCGGATCGCGTTGTTTGGCGACCCCCGTAAAATGGTCGTTCGACCCCAAATGGGATCGCGACACATAGGTTGAGAACCGCTGGTCTACGTGCTCTCCATGGTCTATATCAGGGGTGTCAAACTCAATTTCATTGAGGGCGGCATCAGCATTGTGGTTGCCCTCAGGGGGCCGGGTGGGTGTGGCCAGGGTGGGTGCAGCCTACTGGGTGAGTGTGGATGGAGTAGGTGTGGCCTACTGGGTGGGCTTGGCCAGCTCTACATCATTCGCGTCAAGGGTGCCTGTGGGGGCCTGGGCAGGAGTGGGACAGATCTGAGGGTCTCTGGCAGAAGGGGAGGGGGGGACCGGGGCAGAGTCTATCAAGCCGGATATGTGAAGTAGGCGAGGGCCATTTGCTGGCCACTTCCAGGCGATGGTGCATTTCTTCATTCCTCACAAAGGGTGACACCTCCCCAGCATGCCCCCCAGGGGACGGGGCCGATGCGGCAGGGACTGGTTCCTCGCTGTTTCCAGATGGCCTTCTGGAGCTAAGACTGAATGCGTTTCAGCATAGATGGCCACCACAAAATTATACATTGGCTCCCGGCCGGCCTGGGTCAGGGCCAAGGCAGTGGGGGCTATTCCCTCACTGTTTCCAGGATGGCTTCGCGGGCCACATGAAACCACTTCGCGGGCCTTGTGTTTGACATGTCTGGTCTATATTAACAGATGTCAAGGGCAAAAACAATAGCTGCTAAACTGAAGCTTTTATAATGTGTTTTTTCTCAGTTCACACACACCTGTTTTTTAGTGAGTACAAATAGATAAATTAAGGGCTCATTATCCTACGGTGAATTTGGTACAACGCTGAGGGAAAGGTGTAATCTTTGGATCTACTTTGTAAGGAATTCTTTGTCTGAAAACTAATTATCTTTTCTAATCCATAACAAATTAGCCTCCAAATAAAACATCATGCATAGGGACATTGGTGACATAATTGGAACATCAGAGTCTGGAGAAGCCTTCACCAACCTGGCGCCCTCCAGAGTTTAGAAAGATGGGGATGGTAGTCCAATTCATCTGGAGAACATCCGACTGGATATTCTTCATAGCAGTCATCTCTTTGGGGCGCTAAACATCCCTGCTGCACTGAAATTCCCATCACTCCTTGTCTCTTGTGATAATCTAAGGGCTTTGGTACAAGATAGTAACATCTTCTACACTTGTCAAAAAAAAGAAAGAACCCCACAAGTCCTAGCTTGATCTGGGTCCATTTCAGGTGACAACAAAATATGATAAAGCCCAATTTGATCCAAAGTGAATCAACAGTGTTGGGCTCTCTCATATCAACCAGTGTTTTTGGAGACAAACAAAGTAGCCTTTTTTATTAGCCCAGTGCTCTTCTGCTTGGTTAGACCTCAGTTCTCCTCTCTATGCAGCTGGCCTAGGGAAAGAGAAGAGGGGGCTAAGATATTTGGGGTACCTGGTGATGTTGACAGATTTTATCTTCCTGGGCTCCAAGATCACCGCAGATGGGGACGGCAGCCAGGAAATTAAAAGACGCTTGCTCCTGGGGAGGAAAGCTATAGCAAATCTAGACAGCAGTCTAAAAAGCAGAGACATCACCCTGCCAATAAAAGTATGTATAGTCAAGGCCATGGTTTTCCCAGTTGCAATGTATGGCTGTGAAAGTTGGATCATAAGAAAGGATGAACGCCAAAGAATTAAGGCCTTTGAACTATGGTGCTGGAGAAGACTCCTGCAAGTCGCCTGGACTGCAAGGCGATCCAACCAGTCAGTCCTAGAGGAGATCAACCCCGACTGCTCTTTAGAAGGCCAGATCCTGAAGTTGAAACTCAGATACTTTGGCCACCTAATGAGAAGGAAGGACTCATTGGAGAAGAGCCTAATGCTGGGAAAGATGGAGGGCAAGAGAAGAAGGGGATGACAGAGAGCGAGGTGGCTGGATGGAGTCACTGAAGCAGGAGGCGTGAGCTTAAATGGACTCCAGAAGATGGTAGAGAACAGGAAGACCTGGAGGAATATTGTCCATGGGGTCGCGATGGGTCGGACACGACTTCGCAACTAACAACAACAACAAATGATGTTGGTTGAGAATTGGCTGCTGAGGTGGTCCAAAAGGACTTGAAAGGGGGGAGGTCTCATGGGGAGGGGAGGGGTGAAGATTCCTAGCTGAAGCATAACCCAAGTTTAAACCCACCTTCAGCTGTCCATGTTAAGAGGTCTTGGGTCAATCCATCTTTCTCAGCATAGCCTACCCTACAGGGTAGTTCTGGTAGGAAAAATGAAACAGTGTTCTGTCTAATGACTTGAGCTTCTGTAGGAAAATGGATCTCTAAGGCTAAAAGCAAGCAAATTAATTGGGCAATAGAGAAAAACTCCAAAGAAAATATTTTGATTTGTTTTTCTTTTGGTGTTCAAGCTTACTGTACTTTCCCCCCTCCAGCCCACTCTGGCGCTCTTATCTAATTCTCCTCCTTTATCTTCTTGGGCTGAACTCTGCTTGAATACATGCTGCAAATATGAGTCTTTATTTCTTCCCCTTTGGTCTCCTCATCCACAGCCATAAATTATTGTGCTCCTCTACTTTTTCTTTAATAGATCATTTCCTCTTTGGCTCCTCCGAAGGTTACGCCTTACAGTAAGTCTAAAAGTAAATCACCAGTTAGTGATTAACTCATGAGGATTTTCTTCTTCCCAGCAGAAATCTTCTCTGTAATATTCAGTTTCAATTCATATTTTTTTTAGTGTGGGCTGAGACTGCTGATGCAGCGAAGAATTGCAGGGAATGGCTTTGGGGCAAAAACTGAGAGGTGCACTGAAGATCAGTTGCCTTTCCTTCAGTGTCATTTCACCGTTCATTCGTCTTTCCATGCTTCTCACCAGGTAACTGGTGAAATAATAATAATAAAGTTGGAAGGGACCTTGGAGGTGATCTAGTCCAACCCCCTGTTCAGGCAGGAAACCCTATACCATTTCAGACAAATGGCTCTCCAGTCTCTTCATAAAAACTTCTAGTGTTGGAGCATTCACCGCTTCTGGAGGAAGGTTGTTCCACTGATTAATTGTTCTCACTATCAGGAAGTTTCTCCTTAGTTCTAGGTTGCTTCTCTCCTTGATTAGTTTCCATCCGTTGCTTCTTGTCTTGCCTTTGGATGCTTTGGAAAATAGCTTGACTCCCTCTTCTTTATGGCAGCCCCTGAGATATTGGAATACTGCTATCCTGTCCCCCCCATCCTTCCCTTCGTTAAACTAGACATACCCAATTCCAGCAGCCGTTCCTTATATGCTTTAGCCTCCAGTCCCCTGATCATCTTCGTTGCTCTTCTCTGTACTCTTTCTAGAGTCTCAACATCTTTTTTACATCGTGGTAACCAAAACTGGATGCAGTATTCCAAGTGTGGCCTTACCAAGGCCTTGTAAAGTGGTATTAACACTTCACGTGATCTTGATTCTATCCCTCTGTTAATGCAGCCCAGCACTGTGTTGGCTTTTTTGGCAGCTGCAGCACACACGGCTGGCTCCTATTTAAGGGATTGTCCACTAGGACTCCGAGGTCCCTCTCACAGTTACTATTATTGAGCAAGGTACCCCCTATATTATCCCTGTGCATTTGGTTTTTCTTGCCTAAATGTAGACCAGACTATGAAACCAATGCCATATAGATCAGAATTACTTCAGTAGACTAATAGGCCAGCTATAGTGACAGAACCTTGCAAGTCTGAAAGATGCTTGCTCTACCTCCCTTTATCCTCAGGTGACCTAAGGAGGGATTTTTTTTTCCTCACGTGCCTTTCTTGGCCTGGGCCCAAGCCCCTCTTAGCTGACCATGGCCTTAGTAGCAAGTCCTCCTCCTGTCTTCAAGGCAGTTCTCGATGCCCTCTACATCAGACATGTCAAACACAAGGCCCGGGGGCTGGATGCGGCCCGCAAAGTGGTTTCATGTGGCCCGCCAAGCCATCCTGGAAAAAACGGCCCCCGCTGCCTTGGCCCTGGCCCAGGCCGGCCGGGAGCCAATGTACAATTTTGTGGTGGCCATCTATGCTGAAACGCATTCAGTCTTAGCTCCACAAGGCCGTCTAGAAACAGCGAGGAACCAGCCCCTGCCGTGTCGGCCCCCCCCCTGGGTGCATGCTGGGGAGGGGTCACCCTTTGTGGATGAATGAAGAAATGCACCATCGCCTGGAAGTGGCCAGCAAATGGCCCTCACCTACTTCACATATCCATCTTGATGGGCTCTGCCCCGATCCCACCCCCTTCTGCCAGGGACCCTCAGATCTGTCCCACTCCTGCCCAGGCCCCCACAGGCACCCTTGACGCGAATGATGTAGATCTGGCCACGCCCACTCAGTAGGCCACACCCACTCCATCCACACCCACCCAGTAGGCTACACTCACCCTGGCCACACACACCTGCCCCCCCCCCGAGGGCAACCGCAATGCTGATGCGGCCCTCAATGAAATTGAGTTTGACACCACTGCCCTACATTAAGACTATACACAAACTATTCTTGAACTATACTGTATACTCTTCTGTTCCATAAATGGCCAAAACTTTTGTTAGGATCAACCGCAATACCAAAAACATTGGGCAAGTTTTCAGGGTCTGCAAAATTTCTTCCCTAGATGAAATGCTACCAAAAAGCAGAGTCGGAGAAGGTGAAATACAAATGTGGCAAATCATGAGTTTTATGGCACATAAAATGTAGAGTCATCTAGAACAGTGTTTCCCAAAATTGACAATTTTAAGGCATGAGGACTTCAACTCCCAGAATTCCACAGCCAGCAACGCTGGCTGTGGAATTCTGGGAGTTGAAGTCCACATGCCTTAAAATTGTCAAGTTTGGGAAACACTGATCTAGAAGAGGCATGCTGGCTGAGGAATTCTGGGAGTTGAAGTCCACAAGTCATAAAAGGGCCAAGTTTGAAGACCCCTGATCTAGAAGAAGATCATTTACCCTTGTAGATCCCTTGCAAACCAGGAGAGATCAGGCTTAACTGATCCATTCGTGGCCTGATATATCTATTTCCCTACAGTTCACCTCTGTCTCTGCACTTCACTGCACTGTATTCGATATTAAAAAATAAATAAATAGAGCCATCCAGTCCAATTTCAAACCCGCAGGTATACTTTGCTTTTTTTTATTTAGGAGAATGCTGCTTCTAATTATTAGTTTGTTTCTAAATATAATTCAGTACATTAATTTCCTATCTCTCACAGTAGGTGGCATCACTTAACTAACATTGGGTGGCCTCAAGAAAACGAAGAAGGATTGGATTGAGTTAACATTGGCGCATGCACATCTTTCTTGAGAAAAATCTAGCGTGCCTCAACCTCTCCTCCCTACTAATGAATGGGGCTTGATGCAAATGCGCCAACGGAGTGTTTATCAACCTTAGAAACATTAAAATGGTGGGTAGGGGAGAGAGGGTCGATAAATACTGCTTTAATGAAACTATGCCTTCAATAAGATAGAAGTGGGCAGCTCACTTACTGAGCTTCCATTCAATTCCTTCCTCCTTCATCATTTCCCCAACTTGCCTCTTTCCATCCTTGATGTAGGAGATCTGTCCAGGCTGAGCCCAAGGGAGGGGTCAAGCACATCATCAGTCTTGAGTCCCTTCACACCCACAAGAGATCTAAGTCCTGCCCACCTTGAATTGCGTGGCCAATGGAATTCTTTGGCCAACTCCCTTTGACCATCAGTAGTTCAGATTCTTATAGAGCAGACACGTCAAACACAAGGCCCCGGGGGCCAGATGCGGCCCGCAAAGTGGTTTCATGTGGCCCACGAAGCCATCCTGGAAACAGTAAGGGAATGGCCCCCGCTGCCTTGGCCCTGGCCCAGGCTGGCCGGAAGCCAATGTACAATTTTGTGGTGGCCATCTAGGCTGAAACGCATTCAGTCTTAGCTCCACAAGGCTGTCTAGAAACAGCGAGGAACCAGCCCCTGCTGTGTCGGCCCCGCCCCCTGGGTGCATGCTGGGGAGGGGTCACCCTTTGTGAGGAATGAAGACATGGACCATTGCCTGGAAGTGGCCAGCAAATGGCCCTCGCCTACTTCACATATCCGGCTTGATGGGCTCTGCCCTGGTCCCACCCCTTTCTGCCAGAGACCCTCAGATCTGTCCCACTCCTGCCCAGGCCCCCACAGGCACTCTTGACACGAATGATGTAGAGCTGGCCATGCCCACCCAGTAGGCCACACCCACTCCATCTATGCCCACCCAGTAGGCCGTACCCATCCTAGCCACATACACACACCCCGAGGGCAACCGCAATGCTGATGCGGCCCTCAATGAAATTGAGTTTGACATCCCTGTTATAGAGAGCTTTAGCATACAGTAATCCTAGATAAGTAGATAGCTAAGACAGCTAGACAGACAGTCAGTCAGTCAGACAGACAGACAGACAGATTCATCTGAACTGCCTGGACCACTGATTTCCTACGCTTGATACTTTTGAGGTTGAGATTGGTCTTCTGCTCTCCACCACCTTTCCCCTGGGGCTATATCATTTCTTACATTGTATTGGTTGGGGGCTGGCGTGGCCTTTTTGGGAATCTTCCTGGCAAATGGTGGATGAAACATGCTAGAGTACCCCAAGCTGAAGTCTTTCTTGGAATGCAGAGTAGGTGGGATGTCATAGGCATTTGAAGCAGGATAGTTGGGAATTCTCTGGTGAGCGATCCGGACATCCTGCAAAGGTTGGAATAAAATGAAGCTGAAGAATGTTTAGGTATACCATTGGGTCAGCTTTATCACCACCCCTACCCCCAAAAGTCCATTTAAGGAGACCTTGATGCACTCTGAGTTTGGCTGTTTGTTTGCAGACATTCCTTACCCAACTGTTGATGTTACCTAGTCAGGTAATGAAATGTCTGCAATCAAACAACCACATTCAGAAAGCACCATGGACGAGGGGGGAATGATAGCAGTGTTCCAATATCTCGGGGGCTACCACAAAGAAGAGGGAGTCAAGCTATTCTCCAAGGCGCCTGAAGGCAGGACAAGAAGCAACTGATGGAAACTGAGCAAGGAGAAAAGCAACCTAGAACTAAGGAGAAACTTCCTGACAGTTAGAACAATTAACCAGTGGAACAACCTGCCTCCAGAAGCGGTGAATGCTCCAACACTGGAATTTTTTTAAGAAGAGACTGGACAGCCATTTGTCTGAAATGGTGTAGGGTTCCTGCCTGAGCAGGGGGTTGGACTCAATGATCTCCAAGGTCCCTTCCAACTGTATTATTATTATTATTATTATTATTATTATTATTATTATTATTATTATTATTATTATTATTATTATTTCCGATTTTTTTACATTTCCAGTTAAATCAGGGAAAGGCAATCATTTCATGACAGTACTGCATTCTATGTATTTCACTAAGAAATTTGGGAGATGTGGTGCCGAAAGTTGTGTTGTAGGAGTATCATATTTCCTTTTGATTCCCCACTCACGTCTTTATGATGAGATTGCTATCTCAACAAGAATTTCCATTCCAATGTGAATCCTGTTCAGCTCCTCCCTGGAGTGGTAACATCACTGCAAGCTGATTTATTGCATCATATCCACATCACAACTCTTTCTTGGACAGTGTGATGACAGCTGCTATTTAGCTGCCACACCAGTGACAGTTTTGGACAAATTGTCTCTGTGATGACGTAAATATAAGCTCTCACCACATTAATCAGGATTAAAATATATCGTGTGATTAAAATCGTCTCAAAATTCAACAAGCTAGTATACCAAGTTGGTTAAGAATATGAACTGCAAAAGACGAGTCTGGCTTAAATGTCAGCTCAGATATATTACAGAATTTACCAGACTGGCCTATTTCATAGGGCGGTTGTAAACCTTGTTGAGATAATCTGATTATGTACCATCAAGTCATTTTTGATTACTAGCAAACACATATTATTCATTACTAGCTGTGCCCAGCCATGCGTTGCTGTGGCTCAGTCTGGTTAAATGGAAAAGAAAGAAAAGAGAAAGCGCACGTTTGTAATATGTTTAATTTCGCAAGGCTTGTTCCATTGTCTGTGCAGATATAGAGATTGTCTGAAATCGTACCGTGTGTTGCTTTTACCTCCAACAGATGGCACTGTTTTTTCAAAAAAAGTATGTTTTTACCTGTCACAGGTGTGACATCTATATAATATAGGTATATAAAAACACGCACGTATTCAAATGCAACGTTGTTTCAAAATTTCAAAGCAATCAGTGAAGAACTTTCGGAGATTTAAGATTTTGAACAAACGAACATTTAGATTTTTATTTATATAGATTGTTTGGGAAGGGCAAAATAAAATCAGGATAGAGAGTACAAATAGGCCTTAACTTTCAAGCATTCATTTAGCGATCATTCCAAGTTACAACAGCACTGAAAAAAGTGACTTGTGACCATTTTTTACACTTACAACCATGGTAGCGTCCCCACGGTCACGTGATCAAAATTCAGGCACTTGGCATCTCACGTGAAATTTACAATGGTTATAATAATAATAATAATAAAGTTGGAAGGGACCTTGGAAGTCATCTAGTCCAACCCCCTGCTGAGGCAGGAAACCCTGCACCATTTCAGACAAATGGCTGTCCAGTCTCTTCTTAAAAACTTCCAGTGTTGGAGCATTCACCGCTTCTAGAGGCAGGTTGTTCCACTGATCAATTGTTCTCACTGTTAGGAAGTTTCTCCTTAGTTCTAGGTTGCTTCTCTCCTTGACTAGTTTCCACCCGTTGCTTCTTGTCCTGCCTTCAGGTGCTTTGGAAAATAGCTTGACTGCCTCTTCTTTGGGGCAGCCCCTGAGATACTGGAAGACTGCTATCATGTCCCCCCTCGGCCTTCTCTTCATTAAACTAGACATACCCAATTCCAGCAGCCGTTCCTTATACGTTTTAGCCTCCAGTCCCCTAATCATCTTTGTTGCTCTTCTCTGTACTATTTCTAGAGTCTCAACATCTTTTTTACATCGTGGTGACCAAAACTGGATGCAGTATTTCAAGTGTGGCCTTACCAAGGCATTGTAAAGTGATATTAATACTTTACGTGATCTTGATTCTATCCCTCTGATAATGCAGCCCAGCACTGTGTTGGCCTTTTTGGCAGCTGCAGCACACACGGCTGGCTCATATTTAAGTGATTGTCCACTAGGACTCCAAGATCCCTCTCAGTTACTACTATTGAGCAAGGTACCCCCTATACTATACCTGTGCATTTGGTTTTTCTTGCCTAAATGTAGAACCTTACTTTTTTTGCTGTGTAGCTGGTTGCTGTGTCCTGGAGTCATGTGATCACCCTTTGTGACCAAAGTCAATGGGGAAGTCAGATTCACTTAACAACTGTGTTACTAACTAAGCTGCAGTGATTTGCTTAACAACTGTGGTAAGAAAGGATGTATAATGGGGCAACATTCAATTATCAAATTGAATTATTACTTAGCAAAAGAAATTTTAGGCTCAATTGTGGTAATAAGTCAAGGATTACCTGTATTGAATTTTGGCATTGGGGAAAATTTCTGAAAATAACATGGACTGCCAAGAAAATGAACAAATGGATCATCAAACAATTCAACCCAAAATTGTCATTTAGGGAACAAAGGACAAGGCTTGAACGACTGTACTGTTGACACATTATGGCAGTAGTGCAGTGGTTCTCAACCTTTTTAATGCCGCGACCCCCAACCGGTTGTAAGTCGAGGACTAAACCGGTCGTAAGTCGAGGACTAAACCGGTTGTAAGTCGAGGACTACCCAACCGGTTGTAAGTCGGGGACTTTCCCTGCCTGGGAGCACCGCACATGCATGTTGCTGCCCCCTGCGCCGGCCGAGGCATAGCTGGCAAGCGGCAGAGACGGAGTAGGCCAACCACCGGCTGGGCCACCAGCTGGCCCAGCCCAAGGGAGGTAAGGCACCCGCCAGAAAAGGGAAAAAAATGGCGGACAGCCTTGCTTGAAGACTCCCGTGAAATGGTCGATCGACCCCAAATGGGGTCGCGACCTATAGGTTGAGAACCGCTGCAGTAGTGGCAAATCTATGGCACGAGTGCCAGAGGGGACACTCAGAGCCCTCTCTGTGGGCACTCACGCCGTCGCCCCAGACCCACCTTCCCCCGTGGTCCCCTCCTCACCAGCATCCCCCCCCCAGAGGAGAGTCTTCCCCGAGCACAGCCGGCGCGGAGCAGCACAGCCAAGGACATGACAGCCAGGCAGCAGGGACAAGACTCCGCCCTTGTGCCCCATTGCGGGCAGATGATGCTGCAGGGTGCGGGCAGAGGGCATGGCCGCCATTGCGCTGCTGGGCAATGGAGGCAGTGGGTGGCCCTGTGGGTGGGCGGGGCCGGACTTTGAGTGGAGCGTGGGCAGAGCGGGAGTGGAGCGTGGGCAGGCGGGGCCGGTTTTGGGGCATTCAGTCTCTAAAAGGTTTGCCATCACTGTATTATGGGAAGACCTATTGTAGCTTTCTGGAGAAAACTCTAATGCTGGGAGAGGTGGAAGGAAGGAGAAGCAATGTGGATGGACTCAGCTATAATGGGAACAGTGGAAAAGTGGGAGAACCAAGAGTTGGACACAGATACTCCTGGAAAAGAGCCATCTGCGTGGTTGCTAGAAGTTGACACAAACTTGCTGGCACATAATCAAGAAATCTCTCAGCCTGCACTTTTCTACTGAATTATTTGATGATCCATTTGTTCATTTCAGGTCTCCAGATTCTGACATTATTAAAAGCATAATTTGGAAATATGTCTGATGCAGAAGAGAATGGAGCAGAACTCTGCTGCTTTTTAAAAGTATATTTATAAGGCAGTTTTGCAAAGATATATTGGAATATTTCCACTTGGTAGGATAAAAGGGTGTGGTAGCCACTCAACACCAGCAATTGTGCTCCAGAATCATGCATGTTTAGTCTTATGAATAGTACCAAGCTGTAGTTTGTTCAACCATGGTTTAGTGAATAAATCAATATTGGTAGGCTTCACTATAATGTAACCTCTGGTTTATAAATGGCTGACTTCCTCTAGCTTGTAAACCATGCAGAATCACTTAAGACAGTAAGATGGGGGTGTTTATAAGTTTGATTAACAAATGAATACTTGCAAAACTAAAAAAGCCGCATCCATAACCAAACGTGCAAATCCAGTTTTGGATAAGCAAGAACACATATTTCAGGGTTAAGGTTAAGATCGGGGTTAGAAAAAGTTGATTCCACTACATTTAGAAGGAATTTCTTTTGTAAATTACTTTTAACAGTGAAAGCCAAGTTGAAGTGATTGCACCTTTTATCTCTCTGTCACAGAGAGTTAATACAGTGCTTTTAAAGAGCAGGAAAATAAAAGTATGAGCTAGAAAGTGCGATAGTGTGACCTTATTTCTGTTATTTTCTCCTCTGCACATAAATGATTTCCATAAACTATTTTCCTTACCAAGGAAGGGAAAAAACAGGTTCCTTTCCGAGACTGGGAGACATCGTTGAGAAGCAGAGATTGGTGGGTGATATTATAAAGTCCAGGTCCTGGATTTTCATTCTGGAAGAAACACAAAAGTCATTGGGAAGATGTCACATTGATCGGCCTGCCAATATTCGGGAAATGGGCCTGATCAATGTGTGCTTCAAATAGCTATTAACAGAAGAAACAATGAGGGGTTCCCAGGATGTGGTAATATATTTTATTTCTTAATAATTAGATGTCATTAAATTGTCTTGCCTGATGTAAAAAAAAGGGTTCGCTACATGTGCTCCAAAGTCCACTAGTAAGCCATTAAAATCCTACAGGTGTCTTTTGGTCCAAATAAGGGCCAAAATCTTCAAGGATCATTGAATCTCAGGAAGATTTAGTCTTCTCTCTCCCAAGCTCACTGTCATGATTCCGAACGATGAAACTCTTCAAAGAACTTTGAGGCATTGTTTACCTTAAGGAATCTTTAATTGAGCAACATAGCTTCGGCACGTACATAGGCAAAGCCAAAATCTGAATTCTCCTCCCCTAAACACATAGTATCCAAGCATAATTCACTCCTCCCTTTAACAGTCATTAATCACATTCTCCAATTAGTTTGAAGTGCGAACTTTCCCTCCAATTCCAACTAGCCATTTCTTATCTTCTCTTATTTCAAACAACCTTGAAGAATACTCTACTGAGATATTGTTATGTCTTAACTAATCCCCATGCACATTCTTCCCCCTCCCTTCCAGCACCATCTAATTCTAAAAGTAATACACAGGTTAAAGAGAAAATGGCTGCATCTTCATATATTGTCAAAGCAAGAACACCCGATGTTAGCAGCGTTGACACTCACTAGATTTCACCTGGGAACACCAAACTCTTGTGAGATGTAGTGATCCTGTAAGACTTTGGCCATTACAATTAAAAAACAAACAAACCAACCCTTTTTACAGTAATTTCTTTTTGGGATCCCATCTATGCCGTCTGCTCTCAGGTGCCATTTTGCCAGCAATGAGCTGATCTGCAGACTGAAAAATAAAGACTATTTTTAATGACAGTACCAATTGGTGACCTTAGATCAAAATAGGCATTTTTGTTTTTGCTCTTCTGTAAAAAAAAATAATAATAATAACAGGGGCTGGTTTTGCTACTTAAGCACATTGCTAGTAAACAAAGATTCTTGGTGTTTAGGCTAAAATAGGGCAGTTTGCTAAATTGACAAAAAGCATGGAGAGTTCTTGAAACAGACCCCACTGTCCTACTTGGGAAGCATTGTGCCCTTGGTGCCAATATAAGGGCATGGACCTTTCCCCATGGAGTGTTTACCTGACATGAGCATGACCTCATGGGTGGAGACGCACAATGGCATGAAAATGTGAATCACCTTTCCATTTTCATAAGCCACTCAATATCTTTCTGGCTTGTGGTTTCATTTATGGTCAATTGTCCCTGTGCTCTAAGCAGATTCTTCTTTGCTTGTTTCAAAATCAGAATAATCTCATTTTAATGGAGCATAGCTCAAGTTACATGGCGAAACAGGCCTCACGTAGAAGATTAGGTTTCCCCAGCGTCTGTGCAACGGCATAGAGAGACTCAAGGAGCGCAAATCCATTGCATGCTTAATCCCACCTAGACATCTGATTTGCCCTGAATTGTTTAAGCGTGTGGTAGAATGTGTTATTTTAAGGAGCCACACCCCTCCTGACTCAATTTCCAACCAGAACGACATTTCTTTTATTCTTCAAAGAGTGCTGGGTGGGTTTGCTATTTATAGAAAGCAAGCAAGCAAAACAAGATGGTTGTCCTGAACACCACTTTCGGTCTTCTGCAGATGACACAAAGAGCTTCATCCAAAAATGGGCTTCAAGCTTGATAGGTTTTGCAAAAAACCTCACAGAGTCAAACAAAACAGTGACATTGGTCCAAGGTGGCATCTAAAGCATTCAGACCTGGTTCACAGCTTGCACCAAACTGTGGCAGGTTTAATCATGGTTTGTTCAACAACCACAACCCAGATCATGAGTTCCTAACTCATGCACGACAGTATTTCAGAGGAAGCACCAAAGGGGGGCTGGTGTCCCTAAGTGATGAGTCACAAGTCACAGTGACTTTTGTTGAGGGCGCAAACATTAATTAAACATTTTCTAGGGCTGTGGCGCATAGAAAAGTTTGGGAGCCACTGGTCTCGAAGCAGGATCTGGGCTCATCAAAACAACACACATCATGTTGTGGCAATGTTGGATGAGTTGGGGCCACGATTCAACCTCTTGACTTTCTGGAGAGGAACAGGAGACCAACAGATCACCAGAAAAAGATCCTCTTCTGATCACCAGTTTTTTTCAGGGTTTTAGGAATAGGAACTGGAGGGCGAGGTCTCTGAAAGGCATATTTTTTTGCTGATGAATTTTGGTGTTGCCGTTTTGCTGGACTCAGGACCACAGGCTGCCAATCGCATGGCATGGCAGGATGTGTGGGTCTCACCAGGGCAGTCTGGAATGTCAAAAAAAAAAAAAAAATCAAGAGAGCAGGTGCGACTGTGCAATGAAGCCCTTTTGGAGGTTTGGCATGCACAACGCACTTAAGACAGGGGCAGATTGGAGGATGCGGTTACAAACACTTGATTTTTTTTTAAATGATTTGTGAATGTAAAGCATATATATTTAGGATTTTTTGTTGTTCTTTCCAGTGGTTTTCCAATGGTCCCTACCTCCCTCCCTCCCTGCCTCCGAGTCCCCCCAAAATATTAGATGTCCACCTGCAGTTTCTGCCTCTATCAATACTACCCCTATACCAGTGATGGTGAACCTTTTAGAGACCGAGTGCCCAAAACCTGGTCCCACCCCTGATCCACCCCCTGCCCCGCCCCTGCTCTGCCCCCCATCCCGTCCTGCTTGCCCGCAGGGCCACTCACCGCCTTGAGGGCCCACCACAGATTGTCCAGGCATGCCAGCAGCACTATGGCAGTCACACCCTCTGCCCGCGCCCTGCAGCATCAACTGTGCACAATGGGGTGTGAGGGCAGAGTCTTGTCTATGCTGCCTGCCTGCCATGTGGGCCACACTCAGGGGTGACTTTCCTTCAGGGGGGCTGCTGGAGAGGAGGGGGTCATGGGGGGAGGCGAGGCTGGGGCAATGGCAGGTGTGCCCACAGAGAGGGGTCCGAGTGCCGCCTCTGGCACACGTGCCATAGGTTCGCCACCACTGCCCTATACTATTCAAGGGGAAATGCATGTTATAAAACAAAATCAATATAAAATAAAATCAGGATGGCATCCCCAGTGCTGAGACCAATGCTCTGCTTGATACTTTTTTTTTTTCCAATGTGCAAAGCATCATCCTAAAAAACAGAGGGAGTTTAATCTCACTATCCTGGCTGCCATCCTAACTTTTTCGCCGCACCCTGCAGATACCCCTGTCAGGGCTGAAAACTGTCTTAGCTGCAAAAAAAAATCCCTAGAGAAAAGTCAGAATGCCAGTTGCTTCCTCCCTGAAACCTGGGAAGAATGTTCTCTAGGGATAGTCGAAAGCCTGCCAAAACTTTGTATTCCTTGTGGCTTGGCTCACTGCCTGCAAGTGTTATAAAGCAGGAAATTCCTGGGAGGAGAAAAGGGGTGCTTTGTAGAACTGATTTCAGATTTTTCAAAGCCTGCTTGCTAGTTGGACTGAGAACTGAGCCTCAGGCGTGGTGGCGCTTTGGTTGTCCAGCCAAGGTGTCCATCCAGATGAGAATCTGTGGTTGTTTTTTTTTTCAAACCTGGCAGCTTGACGTTGGTTGAACTTCAGCTCCCAGAAGAAAATTGGGAAAAGTTTGATCTCAGCACACAAGACAGCCTTGATCTCTGCCACACCTGTTCACACGATACTAACTGGGTCTATTCCCAGCTCGTGCTTTAAAGCAGGGGTGTCCAATCTTGGCAACTTTAAAACTGGTGGACTTCAATTCCCAGAATTCTCCAGCCATGTTGGCTGGAGAATTCTGGGAGTTGAAGTCTACCAGTTTTAATGTTGCCAAGGTTGGACACCCCTGCTTTAAACAATCTTAGGCTGGATCTTTTCATTCAGGACAGTAATTTGTCTTTGCTGCTTAATCTAAACCTGAGATATGGTGTATTATTAATGTTGCCGTGCTTTCCTCCCTCCCCCCCCCCCGCCCACCAATACACAACCACTTTAGGGCACGCATGGTCACGTGACTTGACCAGACTTGATCAATCATTGGTAGGTTTTCTGGCAAGTGTTTCAAAGGAGGGAGGAGAAATACAAATCCTTGCCTATTCATCAGTCATTTAACATATTTGAGATATTCTTGGAATCACTAATGAGGATAATATATTTTTATTAACCACAAGGACAACCAAAAACAGGCGGCCTATTTATTCTGTCAGCAAGATTACTGTATAATCTTTATACAGTAAGGACTGAATTATGCAAAAGAAAAGGTTATGCATGGAAAAGGCCAAGAGAAATGAGGAAGAGAAGAATCTCATTATAAACAAATGGGGAACATGGATTAATGAACAAGCATACAGCTTCCTTTAGCACAGGGCTCCCCAATCTGTGGGCCACAGCCCAGTACCGGTCCATAGCCTCTTGGCCACAGGGCCATGGGAATGGCTGAGGAGTGCATCCTCCCCATTCGCGCTAGTGCCGCTGTGTGGATGCTAGCGGCCCTGTTTGTGCATGCACATGCATGGGGGGGGGCTAACACCGCCGCCAGCATCATGCGGGCACTAGCAGCCTGTTTGTGCATGCGTGTGGGTGCTGGCGGCTCATTTACGCATGTGTGCGGGTGCTAGCACACCATTTGTCCATGGACAGGGTGCATGGGTATATTTCCTGACTCCTCTCTTTCCCTCCGGGCTGCCCACCCAGAAAGGTTGGAGAGCTCTGCTTTAGCACATCTCTATATTACTAAAACTATATACTACTACAAGTCTCATTGTTTAACTGTTTGTACCCTCAAGATAGCCCAAACAGTACATTGTACCTCAACAAATTTTTTAGTCATGTTACCTTAAATCCACCAACTTAAAGGAATACATAAAAAACAAATCAGGGGCCCACTATCCCAGGGGTAGGCAACCTTAGCTCTTTTATGACTCGTGGACTTCAACTCCCAGAATTCCTGAGCCAGCCACGCTGAGGGGAAAGGGAGAGGTTTCCAATCTGAGCCATGCTGGCTCAGGAATTCTGGGAGTTGAAGTCCACGAGTCATAAAGCAGCCTAGGCCTAGGCCAGAGGTAGACAACCTTGGCTCTTTTATGACTCGTGGACTTCAACTCCCAGAATTCCTGAGCCAGCCACGCTGAGGGGAAAGGGAGAGGTTTCCAAGGAATTCTGGGAGTTGAAGTCCACGAGTCATAAAAGAGCCAGGGTTGCCTGCCCCTGCACTATCCAGTGGAATTGAGATTTTCACACTGTTCAGACCAGTTTTATTTGCAAAGTTGTGGCTGTTGCAGCTATCCCTGGGGTCAAGTGATGATTATTTCCAATGCTCCCTTTAACGATATACAGAAATCATCTCAAGGGCCCAGGGGAAGAGATGCCACTAGAAAACAATGATAAGAGAGGAAGGAGCCCCTAGTGACTTAATGGTCAAAGGAAGAAACTTAGGAAGGACCCACCCTAATGGATCAGGGCAGGAAGTTTGTAGCTTCAGACTGGCAAGATTCTGTAGTCTAATTATAATAAAGTAGATTTAGCTCATCTATTTTACTGTTACCTTTCATCCAGGGAGAGCTGATACCCCCTGACAGCGTCCCATGAGCAAAGTCAATGGAGAAGCCGTCAGGAAGTCAGAAGCCGCTCCCGCTCCTACTGCCATTTTGCCCGCTTGTGGTCAACAGATCAAAGTGTTGTCTAATATCTACTCATACCATTGCCTTTCTCTCTTAGGAGATCTCGAGGTTTGCAGGTTTTTTATATTTTTTTTATCCTAACTTCATTACTTTTATAAATAACTCAAGGTGGCAAACATACCTAATACTCCTTCCTTCTCCTATTTTCCCTATCACAACGACCCTGTGAGGTGGGTTGGGTTGATAGCAGGGGATTGGCCCAAAGTCATCCAGATGGCTTTCATGCCTAAGGTGGGACTAGAATTCAGAGTCTTCAGGCTTCTGTTTTAGTGATTTAACCACTAGATCAGAGATAGGCAATCTTGGCTCTTTTATGACTCGTGGACTTCAACTCCCAGAATTTCTGAGCCAGCGTGAGGGAAACTTTGGCCCCTTCATAACTCGTGGACTTCAACTCCCAGAATTCCTCAGCCACCATGGCTCAGCTTGGAAACCTCTCCCTTTCCCCTCAGCATGGTTGGCTCAGGAATTCTGGGAGTTGAAGTCCACGCATCAGAAAAGAGCCAAGGTTGCCTACCTCTGGCCTAGGCATAGGCCGCTTTATGACTCGTGGACTTCAACTCTCAGAATTCCTGAGCCAGCCATGGCTCAGCTTGGAAGCTCTCCCTTTCCCCTCAGCATGGCTGGCTCAGGAATTCTGGGAGCCATAAAAGAGCAAGGTGCCTACCCCTGCACTAGACCAAACTTAAGTTACTGAGCAAATCTTTTTATTCACTTCTTTTTTTTCTTGATTTTTAACTGGTGTGTAGCCCTTTTTGGCAACCTCCTAGAGACCTTGGTAGCTGGCAGTACATAACTTCCAAATAAAATAGTTTATTTACATTTCGCGTGTTAAGAAAAGTACTTTCCCCCAGTAAGAATATTTGTGTCTGTGTAAAACAAGGTAATATTAAATAGCCTCTTTTTATAGGCCTAGACATTAAAAAACAGGGGGAAAGACATCACACTTTTCCTTCTGGAAAGAGAACAAAGAACTTGGTCTAAAGCAGAGGTCCCCAACCTTTTGGGCACCAGGGACCAGTTTCTTGGAGAGAGGTTTTTTCCGTGGACCGGAGGGGATGTGATTTTGGGTTCTGCCTGCATCCCACAGATGGGGCTTTCCTTGTTTGTGCGGACCGGTTGCTGGCATGCCATGGCCCGATACTGGTCTACAGACTGGGGGCTGGGGACCCCTGGTCTAAAGGATGCTGGTGTTTTGTTCCTCACAAAGGTGATGAATTTTGCACCAAAATTCAGGTTTAAAAAAAATGTCTTGAATTTTTTTCTCATATACTTACGAGAAAAGATGGCAATGATGTAGGATTAGATTTTTCATCTTTTAACTCATGGAAGCACCAGTGTGGAAAACCACACTTTAAAGCACACAGACACAGACACACACATACACAAACACACAATATATATATGTGTGTCCTGCTTCCTCCCTCAATGCAGTTTTGAAGGACTTGGGTCTCCTCTTTTGTGAAGCTCTACTGTCCTCTACTGGTCAAAAGGAAAAATTATAATGCCAAAATAGAAGAATCTTGCTTTTAAATAATCTAACTCAGCTTCTTTTCCAAATGATTGTTTCCCGGATTCTTGGTATCAACCATGACTATTCATTTGGAATAAAAACCAATTTGGAGATCTGTTTATAGCAGATGTTGTGGGTGCTCCATCACTAGAGGTTTTTAAGAAGAGATTGGACAACCATTTGTCTGAAATTGTATAGGATCTCCTGCTTGAGCAAGGGGTTGGACTAGAACAGGGGTAGGCAACCTTGGCTCTTTTATGACTGGTGGACTTCAACTCACAGAATTCCTGAGCCAGCTTTGCTGAGGGGAAAGGGAGCTGTTTCCAAGCTGAGCCATGCTGGCTCAGGAATTCTGGAGTTGAAGTCCACAAGTCATGAAGGAGCTATAGTTCTCCCATGCTGGCTCAGGAATTCTGGGAGTTGAAATCCACGAGTCATAAAAGAGCCAAGGTTGCCTACCCCTGGACTAGAAGACCTTCAAGGTCCCTTCCAACTGTGTTATTCAGTTGCATTGTGTTAAAGGCCTTGAGTTGTTATGTGGCTTACAAAAGCTGATTTTTGAATCTTTTATGTACCTTCTGTATCCAACAGACCAGTGTTTCCTAACTTTGGCAACTTTAAGATGTGTAGATTTCAGCTCCCAGAATTCCTATGCTGACTGGGGAATTCTGGGAGTTGAAGTCCACACATCTTAAAGTTGCCCAGATTGAGAAACACTGCAACAGTACAGAACATCATTTCCCTCCAGCATTATACAACAATCAACCATGACTTAACTTAAAGAGAACATATACTTATCGACTAACAATCAATCACTGTTCACCGACAGGAAGTTCAACAAGCACTGTCAAAGAACAGCAGGTTCCCAATTTGCTGCCCATTCCATACTTGTCAACATCAACTTCACACAGGAAGCAACCAATATCTGGATAAGAACCAACACATCATCAGCCAAATAAATAATTTCCTGATTGCAAGACACCAGTCACTGACCAAACAATATTGCTCACAAAACCATCATATTTCCATGAAATATGTCAACCAATCAGCTAACCAACCAACTCCAGGTCTGACAGAGTTACCTACTAGAGCAGGATGTCCAACCTTGGCAACTTTAAGACCTGTGGACTTCCAACTCCCAGAATTCCCTAGCCGTGTTGTATAATTGGTGTTCTTGGAGCCTGAATTGTGTGCTGCAGAGTTTTCATTATTGTACATGGGTGTTCAACCTTGGCAACTTTAAGACCTGTGGACTTCAACTCCCAGAATTCCCTAGCCAGCCATGACTGGCTGACTAGAGAATTCTGGGAGTTGAAGTCCACAAGTTTTAAAGTTGCCAACGTTGGACATCCATGTACTAGAATAATGAAAACTCTGCAGAACAAAATCCAGGCTCCAGAACACCAATTATACAACATGGCAACCCTCAGCTACACAGACTTGCAACCAGGTAATATTCCCTAATAAGTCCCTTCATAGATCATCTCTAGACTCAAAGAGATATATAAAAGTCAGGAAGATGAAATAGGACAGTGGTTCTCAACCTGTGGGTCGGGACCCCATTTGGGGTCGAACGACCATTTCACTGGGGTCACCAAACAAGGCTGTCCGCCATTTTTTCCCCTTTTCTTTGGCCACGCCCCTGGCACCCAGTGATGTATAAGTGGTTGGGGGTCACCACAACATGGGGAACTGTATTATGGGGTCGCGGCATTAGAAAGGTTGAGAACCACTGAAATAGAACATCTCTTACCTCAGAATATTGAAATCTCTTTGCCTGAGAATTGAAGCCCACCTTTTCCGTGTTGGGAATCACTTTGGCATAGAATTTGAGAGGGATGGAAGAATAGGGTGCACCTAGGAGAGAAAATCAATGAGCATCAGGTGAGGATGGAACAAACCCAGGTTCAAATTTCTGCTCAGCCATGAAACCCATTGGATGAATTACAGCTTTGAAGATCAAATTTAGCATTGTTAAGGAACTGTAGTGTTTCAGGATACCTGCCTACAGGTAATACTTTTTATTATTATTATTATTAAAAAGTTTTTATTTTCCATTTTTCATTACACTCATACAAAATACTTCAGATAAAGAGTAAAATAAATTTATACACACAACTTTCAGTATTGCTCACTCATTTCCCCCCAAACTGCATCCACCCTCTGACTTCCTCCCTTACTTCCCTCTTCCTCCCTCTTCTTCCTCACCACTCTCCTCCTCTCCTCTTTCTCCTCCACCTTCCTACTTGCTTCTCTCCTTCCTCCTCATCCCACTCCGGATGCAGTCCAGGGAAAATGCCCGAGCAATTCCTCTCTCCAAATTACAACATCAATATTATATACAATAAAACTATTTCTACTTATCTGACCTATTTAACCTCCAACCCACCCTCCCGCCACCCCCCTCCCCCCCCACCCCGACTTCCTACAGGTAATACTTGACTTACAAGCATTCATTCAATGACTGTTCAAAGTTACAATAGCAATAGCACTTAGACTTGTGTACCACTTCACAGTGCTTTACAGCCCTCTCTAAGCAGTTTATAGTCAGCATATTGCCCCCCCAACAATCTAGGTCCTCATTTTACTGACCTCAGAAGGATGGAAGGCTGAGTCAACCTTGAGCCGGCTGCAAGGGTTACAATGGCATTGAAAAAAGTGACTTATGACCATTTTTTACACTTAAGACCTTTGCAGCATCGCTACACTCATGTAATCAAAATTCAGGTGCTTGGCAACTGATTCATATTTACAACGGTTTGCAGTGTCATAAAGCCAGGTTGCTAACTTAACAACTGCAATACAGGTAATCCTCGACGTACGATCACAATTGGCTCCAAAACTTCTGGTGCCAGGTGAAACATTTGTTAATGTTTTACGATCTTTCTTGTTAAGTGAATCACTGCAGTTGTTAAATAAGTCAAACTGTTGTTAAGGGAATCTGGCTCCCCCATTTGAAGACTGGAGCGCAGGGCTGCTGCAACAGTCTAAGTCTAAGGCAGTGGTGGCGAACCTATGGCACGGGTGCCAGAGGCGGCACTCAGAGCCCTCTCTGTGGGCACGCATGCCATCGCCCCAGTCCTAGGCCTTCAGCTGGGTTTTATAAAACCTTTTCGCTTTAGGCCTTTGCCACTGTGTACAAAAAAAACCCAAGGTTCAATCAATCAATTTCAACTTCTTACGGGAAAAAGAAAGATCTTGCAAAGTTGGAATTGATTGATTGAACTTTTTAGTCCCACCCAGTCTGCCGTTACCACCACAGTCACGCCCCCCCCCCAATGGGCCGCACCCAGCCAATGGGCCACACCTACCCAATGGGTCATGCCCATCCAGCACCCGACGATGCATAAGTTGGGTTTTGGGTTGCAATTTGGGCACTTGGTCTCTAAAAGGTTCGCCATCACTGGTCTAAGGATTGGTTATCACTTTTTTCAATGCCATTTAACTCTGAACAGTCGCTAAACAAATGGTCTTAACTCAAGGATTACCTGCATCATCACAACATCACTATAATAGAAATATAACATTTGCTATCCTGTTTTCTCTTCAGACAGTATGAGTATTTTGTTAGGGCAGACATACTCTTGGTGCAATGGATTAAGCTATTTCCAAACTTTCCACTCTCTGGTTTGGCTTCTACCAGGGCAGTATTTAGATTCCACGTCTTACCTTTTTCAGCATTTTCAGGAGTTCGATTCAGATTAGAGTAAGATTTCGTTGAGAAGACCTGAGACAACGAATTCATATCAAAGATGGTCTCTATGACAGACAATTATTGCAAACTTGGGGAATGGATCCTTCTTCACTCCATCCTCGTGCTTCTAAAAACTGAGCACACACATCACATTATCACAACCAGGTAAGATCAGAAAGGGAGCATTTTATAGCCACCAGAAGCCCAGAAACAAGGTCGTCTAGAAAAGGGGGTGACATAACCCATAAATTTGCCAATTGTGCAATTTTATCTAAGATCAATGTTTTCTATTGTCCAGCTCTCCCATCTAATTAATGCTTCTGATTGTTCAATTTGTTGCTTTCAGAAGCTTTGCATATAGTGAATGTGTCCAATGTATTTAGTTTCTATTATTTTTAATATTTCATTGTTTAATGGTTTTGTTTTTGCTTTCACAATGTTGTAAACCACCCAGAGTCATCTGAGAACAAGAAGGATGGCATATACATTTCATAAATAATGTACCATTTGTTTCTGTACCCTATCAAAAGACTTGACATCCCCTCACCTTAATAAAGCTTTGCACTTTGCCTCGAAGATTCATGACTCTTCAGCTGTTTTCAGGAGGGGCAAAAAAGCCATCTTTGCAAAGTCAGTCTCTTTCCCAAATTCAGGGATTACATTTTTACCAGTTCCACATCAAACCTGGACCCTGAGTTTTAAAGGCAACAATGGGGGCAGAGGCAAAATCCAACAGGTTCTCTGAGATATTGTGATTTAATCCTTTCCATGCCACTTTCTTGACCTGGTCTCCCTTGAAGGGATGATACCTTTTCTCTGGTTTTGGGATGGAGAATGTGTCTGGTTTATAATTGGGTTGGGGGGCAGAGTTGTTTGTTTAATTATTTGAGCCACATTTATGTCAGAAGGGTTTTGCAAGCTCTATAGAAAAGGACCTTGGGGGCTGCCTGGGGTAGTGGGGCTGTAGTTTGCCCACACCTGTCTTAAGAGTGTAGCTGAGGACAATATGCTCATCATGGTTGCAAGGACAGATTTACCTGGAAAAGCCCCCCTCTTTGCTGCCAATTGCTTACCTGGTTCCCAGGGCTACCTCTAGGCAAGACGCTGCAGCATGTATACCACTTGTTGCCCTAGGCAACCAGAGAACAAAGGCAGCTCCTCCAATTCGTTCCACTCTTACTTCCGCTAGCTTCAAAATGGACCAATCACAGAGCAGGTCTCTGGAGAAATCTTTTCTTCCAGACTCAGCTGCTGGGGCTGGGATGCTTGCTCTCTTGGGAAGGGAGCAAAGCAGCAGTTGTTGAAAGGCATCCATACCTTTCAGCTTTCTTATTTTATTTTATTATTTTTTATTGTTTTCTTTTGTTTTGTTTGTCACATTCCACACAGCAGCTTTCATGTTCTTCTGTCTGGCCCTTTAAAATGTCCATTTGTCTTAATAGGCATTCATGTTGCCTCTGCAAGAACAGATTAAAATCCTACCAATCCCAATGAAACAGTGGTTTCTTCAGTATATGCACTAAATAATATGAGAATATTTGTATGATCACCATGCTTAGATGGCATTCCGGTCGAGTCTTATAAAAAATATGAGTGTTACTACAATGAATAATGTTGGATTCCTAGTAAGTAGTAGAATATGAAAGAAGGAAAATGTAAATAAGAAACAATGGGGCAATAAGGACAAATATTTCAAAGAAGAAAGAGGGGGGAAATGTAAAGAATGGAAGAGTACCGTTACAAACTGCTGTTAACAAAAAAGGATATATTACGTGTGTATGTGAGTAATGTTTGTTGTGTTTTGTTTTGTTGGTCTAAAATAATAATAATAATAAAAAAGAAACAGTGGTTTCTTATTTTGTTTTTTAAGCACGTGAATTTGATCGACCTAGGCTTTCTCAAGCTGGCTGACCGACTCAAATCTGATGGAACTGTTTGTTGTTGTTGTTTTCAAGTGCCAGATGACTCAGATATTTTCTGTGGTGAGTGAGTAAGGACTTTACTGCTAAAAGCAAGAGGAGCATGAGTTTCTTTCATAACTTTTATTCACTCCTTTAGGGGCACACTTTTTTTTTAATTATGCCCTCTTTTGTTTATTGAGCTTGTTAGCTGGCAGCCTGGGTTCAAGATCCGAACACTGCATGACGGGATGAGCTCCCGTCCCTTGCCCGAGCTCCTGCCCGCCTAGCAGTCTGAAAGCATGCAAATGCGAGTAGATGAATAGGTACCACTTTGTTGGGAAGGTAGTAGCATTCCATGCACCTTTGGCAAATAGCCATGCTGGCCACATAAACATGGAAATGTCTTCGGACAACGCTGGCTCCCTGGGAAAGAAGTGGAAAAGAGCCCTGTCCCCTGGAGTCAGACATATGGGTATGTCTAGTTCAGGGGTAGGCAATCTTGGCTCTTTTATGACTCGTGAACTTCAACTCCCAGAATTCCTGAGCCAGCATGGCTCAGCTTGGAAACCTCTCCCTTTTCCCTCAGCATGGCTGGCTCAGGAATTCTGGGAGTTGAAGTCCACGAGTCAGAAAAGAGCCAACGTTGCCTACCCCTGGTTTAGTTTAACGAAGAGAAGGATGAGGGGGAACATGATAGCAGTGTTCCAATATCTCAGGGGCTGCCACAAAGAAGAGGGAGTCAAGCTATTCTCCAGAGCGCTGGAAGGCAGGACAAGAAGCAACAAATGGAAACTCATCAAGGAGAGAAGCAACCTAGAACTAAGGAGAAACTTCTTGACAGTAAGAACAATTAACCAGTGGAACAACCTGCCTCCAGAAGCGATGAATGCTCCAACACTGGAAGTTTTTAAGAAGAGACTGGACAGCCATTTGTCCGAAATGGTGTAGAGTTTCTTGCCTGAGCAGGGGGTTGGACTCGATGACCTCCAAGGTCCCTTACAACTATTATTATTATTATTATTATTATTATTATTATTATTATTATTATTATTACTACTACTACTACTACTACTATTACTATTATTATTATAACTGTCAGGGGAAGCCTTTACCTTTACCTTATTTACTATTGTTATCCCTTTGTTAAATATTCCTTCTGATATTTTGAGATTTTACTGAGATCTACCAAACATAGAAAAAAGTCCCATTATGATTATAAACCCTCCAACACCTCATTGAGTAATAATGTATCATGTCTGAGATAAGAGTAAATGCCAGCAATATTTCTTTCCGTAGCTTAAGTGATTAAGTTAGTTTGTTGTTACAGAAGTGGCTAGCATTTACGAAATACATAAAGTAAAAAGTTGAGGATGTAACTGTATTTTGTACTTTATTACACCGAAAAAGTTGGATGGTGATGCTTTTTTTCTTTCCCTCTTACTCTGCTCTTTTTCCTCCCCTATTCCCTAATTATCTTGGTTTCTATTTGTATTTTATATTACAATAAACCTCAGTAAAAAAAGAAGAGAGAAAATCTACCTAAGTGGTTACTAGGAGTCGAAAAATGACTTGGTGGCACATCATAAATTACAACTAGGGTGCTTTCTAGTGATTTTCCATCAAAGCAGGTTGTTCAACCTCAAGAGAAGAGAGTAATTTGTAGCTGAGGTTTGAATTGCAGGGCCTTTGGTGCTCTCTGAAACCGCCGTACTATTTGAGTGGTGGTCACACAGAAGACTATCCTTCAACCTATCCTTCAAAGCACCTGAGGACAGGACAAGAACTAACGAAGGACGCTCATCAAAGGGAAATCCAGCCTAGAACGAAGGAAAAATTTCCTGAGAGCGAGAATAATTAACCAGTGGAACAGCTTGCCTTCAGAAGCTGTGGGAGGTTCTTAAAAAGAAACTGGACTCAATTTAGTCAATTTGACTAAAGCACTCTCATATAAAGAAAATCTGCATAAAATGTTTTACAAATGGCATATGACACCAGTAAGATCAGCAAAAATGTTTAAAAATACTTCGAATAATTGCTGGAAATGTAAACAAAGGCCAGGTACTTAGGATCATATCTGGTGGATATGCCCTAAAGCAAAAAGGTTTTGGGTTAAGATACATACATGGTTGGAAAAAATGATTAAAAGAAAGATAGAATTTAAACCAGAACTGTTTTTGTTAGGAATATTAGGACCTAATTATGAGAAGGAGAATGAATATTTAATGTTGCATATATTGACAGCAGCGAGAATAGTATTTGCCCAATATTGGAAAAATGAAAACTTACCAACTGAAGAGGTTTTAATTAAGAAAATTTTAGAATGTGCAGAAATGGATAGATTGACCTTAGAGATTAAAGAGAAAGAAGATTCAGTTTACTTTAGAATACGGGATAATTTTTACCAATGGTTAGGAAAACGAACTAGTGAGAAATGAATGTGATATGTTATTTTGAATATATATCAGTAAGAAGAATGATATGCATTAACTAATTGATACTGTCTATGATTATCATTTATTACACTTATTACATCTACTTTTTATTGTATCAACTATTGTTAACTGAACATATGTACCCGGACAATAGTCTGTTTGCTAAAGATTGAAAATGTTATTGGGGGATAACATAAATGTTGATCCCAACCCTAATCCTGATCCCAACCTTAATCCTTACCTCGATCTTATTCTATCCCCAACCCTATAAAACTGAATAAAATCTTTTTTTTAAAAAAAAAAAAAAAAGAAGAGACTGGACAGCCACTTGTCTGAAATGGCATGGGGTCTCCTCCTTAGCAGTGGGTTGGACTAGAACAGGGCTTTTCAACCTGTACAGGTACCATCTGTAGTACATTGACACCTGGCAGGTGGTACACGACCATCCTAGAAAAGTGGTACTGGGGGAAGAGAATGAGCTGAACCGGTGGCAGCACCCCACAAGCCTGAGTGAGAGATGGCTAGAGCTGCAAGGCTGTCAGGGCTCAGTGGAAGCCCCAGGATCAGTGCTGCTTTCCAGCTGATCAGCACTTCTTCAAGACTATCAGGGCTCAGTGGAAGCACCAGGATCAGCGCCAGGCTCCCGCTGGAGCTCAGCACTGATCCTGGTGCTTCTGCTGAGCCCAGAAGAAGCGCCGATCAGCTGGAATGTTGCAGCATCTCCAGGGTCTTGTGATTTACATTCAGATGCTTGGCAACTGATTCATATTTATGATGGTCATAGTGTCCCAGGGTCATGTGAAGGGACCAAAACCTGCTGCAATCACCCAGCAGACGGGGGGGGGGGGTATGGTGGAATAAAAACCAAACACCCCCCACCCCACCCCCACTGCCAATCCTCAACAGAAATGCTCACAACAATGAAAACCTCGGACAGGAGGAAGAGCGCCGCCGGGTGGGCAGGCAGGTGTCTTGCTCGGCTGTGGCTTGGGGGGCACTTTTTTCAGTGCCACTGTAACTTTGAACAGTCACTAAGTGAAATGTTGTAAGACGAGGATTACCTGTACTTCATCACTTTTTTTTCCTTTTGGGGGGGGTCATCAAGTTTTTGACCCCTTGCTAGGCGACTGGTGGTCCTCGGATGTTGCCATATCCTAAAAGTGGCACAATGGGTGAAAAGGTTGAAAAGCCCTGGACTAGAAGACCTCCAGCGTCCCTTCCACCTCTGTATTCTGTTACAGAAGTCTGCTAAAACAAACAGCCAAGTTTGGCCACCTGCCGCCGGACATTTCCCCTCGCGGCCACTAGAGGCCGCCCAACCCACAGGAAGGCGCGACCGGCGTCCAGCCCCGGCGCACCTGGCAAGCTCCGAGCCGGCTGCACCGGCTGCAGCGAAGAAAGAGGAGCCGCGCCGGCTTCCGCCCGCTTTCTTTCCCTCCTGCTTGTCCAGGCCCTCCGGCCCTTGCAGAGGCGAGATATCCGGAGCGGGGAGTGGCGGCTTCCGGATCCAATCGGACGCCTGTTTTGCCAGACACCGGCGCTGCGTTTCTCCGCTGGGCTGCAAAGGCAGCAGCTGGAAAGCGGAAGCAGGTGAGCGCTGCAGGTTCTCAGACGACCGGAGTGAAGACTTTGTGTCCGAGAGAGAGGGGGGGTGGGGGGGGATTAGGGTTCTGCTGAGCCAGGAGTGGCATTTATTTAGGTTGCCTTTATTATTTAGGACCGACTGAGCCGTTGAGCCACGATCTGCAGCGGCCACCTGCGCTATCGGTCGCCTCGCTGTAAAAAGCGATTTTTTTTCCCCCTCGGCCGTGGAAAAGTCCGCGGGGCAACGCGTAGGGAAATCATCGTTGGACACTTGACCGACCGGTCGCCGATCCTGGCTTCGGCGAAGTTTTCCTAAAGGACGCCAGCATTCGCGTGCAGGTTGGTTCCGAAAGGGCAACGAAGGAGGGATTGGGGTGATGCAAGCGTGTTTGTAAACGCAGAGGGGTGTCTACGGGCACGTGAATTGCAAAAGAACCTCCAATTAAAGGATTGCGGGGACGTAAACAATGGAGGGTTTTTTTTATTATTTAAAGAAAATACAAAAGGACAAAAAAAAAAGTTGGAAAGAGAAAAGAGGGGTTAGCAGAGGAAAAAGCGAAACTGAGTGCAAATAAGAAGGGTGATGGGAGCTTGGATGGAGGATTCTTAAGTCTGATGCATTGGGTTTTTGTAAAGAAGTTTTGTAAAGAGGTTTTCCCAGTTGCAATGTATGACTGTGAAAGTTGGACCGTAAGAAAGGCCGAGCGCCAAAGAATGGAGGCCTTTGAACTCTGGTGCTGGAGAAGACCCCTGCGAGTCCCCTGGACTGCAAGGCGATCAAACCGATCAGTCCTAGAGGAGATCAACCCCGACTGCTCTTTAGAAGGCCAGATCCTGAAGTTGAAACTCAAGTACTTTGGCCAACTAATGAGAAGGAAGGTCTCACTGGAGAAGAGCCTAATGCTGGGAAAGATGGAGGGCAAGAGAAGAAGGGGACGACAGAGAATGAGGTGGCTGGATGGAGTCACTGAAGCAGGAGGCGTGAGCTTAAATGGACTCCAGAAGATGGTAGAGGACAGGAAGGCCTGGAGGAACGTTGTCCATGGGGTCACAATGGGTCAGACACGACTTCGCAACTAACAACAACAACAAAGAAGTATTCTAAAATTACAGTTCTCAAATGTTTTGGTCTTGGCACCTCTTTACAGTCTAAAAATGATTGAGGACCCCAAAGAGCTTATGTGGGTTATATCTGTCCATATGTGATGTGTTAGAATTTGAAACTGAGAAATGTTAAGACGCTTTTATATTTTACTGGCCCTCCCAGAAATGAGAACTGTAAGGTTGAAAGTTAGGTACAATACTTACATGGAATTGACAGAGAGGGCAGAATTGACCACTTTGATTAAAGGAAAGACTTTTAACTGGTTTTATTTTTTACTTGGAAGTCACTTACGTGGCTTTTGTGAGAAACGAAAAATAATGAAATGTTATTTTGGGATTTGATGGTTAGAATTACTGCCATTTGTCTAAAATGGTGTGGCAGGGGTAGGCAACCTTGGCTCTTTTATGACTTGTGGACTTCAACTCCCAGAATTCCTGAACCAGCCATGCTGACTCAGGAATTCTGGGTATTGAAGTCCACAAGTCAAAAGAGCCAAGGTTTATTTATTTATTTATGAGACTTATATACCGCTTTAAGTGCAAGCACTCTCTAAGCGGTGTGCACCAGTAAGCAATGTATATATATATTTACATTGCCCCCAACAATCTGGGTCCTCATTTTACCTACCCCGGAAGGATGGAAGGGTGAGTCAACCTTGAGCCGGTGAGATTTGAACCGCTGACCTGCTGAACACAGTCAGCTAAAGTGGCCTGCAGTACTGCACTCTAACTGCTGCGCTACCAAAGCACCTAGGTTGCCTACCCTGTAGGGTCTCCTGCTTGAGCAGGGGGTTGGACTAGATTACCTCCAAGGTCCCTTCCAACTCTGTTATTCTGTTATTGTGTTAACTATATGGGCTTATAGAAATAATGTATACAAATGTTAACTTTAGAGTTAAGAATTTGAGGTATTATTTATATATCAAAGAAAGTCAGAAATCATTTTTTTTTCTTTTTGCAACTCTATCTTTTTTTTTCCTTGATTTTTATTTTCTTGGTCTTTTATTTGTTAAATCTTGGGGGGAGAAGAGGAGGGGAGGGGGCAGGGGAGAGAGAGAGAGAGAGAGAGAGAGAGAGAGAGAATTAGGTACTTATCCCTTTTGACTTATTGTGGTACGATCCAGAATTTTGTAAAGGTTTCTTCTCCTATCTGGTGACCTCCAGATGTGTTTGGGGTCACAAGATCCAGAAATAGATAAAGATCCCCTGTAACAACAACAATTAGGAGCTTAGTGAGAAATGCCAGTTGCAGAATCTGTGGTATGGATTTGGACCAATGAGAAGGCTATTTGCCTGATTGGAGACTCAACTAAATGTTTAGAATTAGGGATGAGCAGGAATCAATGATATTTTTTTTATAGTATAGTATTTATATTATTAGGCTTTTTATAGTTCTATCTCTTAATGTTGTAAGCCACTCAGACTTACAGTGCAGTAAGATGGGTGGCTAATAAATTTTGCAAATAAATATATACAGGTAGTCCTCAGTTTATGATTGTAATGGAGCCTGGAATTTCCACCATAAGTCATAATGAACATAATTTTATGACTTTTTTTTTTACTGCAGTTAAGTGGGTGTGGAGGTCATTAAGTGAACAATAACAATAACTTCTGGGCCAGTGGTGGGATTCAACTATGTGAGCAACTGTTTCTCTGTGTGGATGCTGCTTCTGGAAGTCCATTCTGGGTCAGGGCAACAAAAAATTAGCTACCGGTTCTGCTGAAGTGGTGTGAACCAGCTGAATCCCACCACAGGAAGGAAGGAAGGAAGGAAGGAAGGAAGGAAGGAAGGAAGGAAGGAAGGAGGGGTGGGATTCAAATAGGTGAGCAACCGGTTTTCTGTGTGGATGCTGCTTCCGGAAGTCCATTCTGGGCCTGGGCAACAACAAATTAGCTACCGGTTCTGCCGAAGTGGTGCAAACCGGCTGAATCGCACCACTGCCTCTGGCTTAACCTAACTCTGATGTTAAACAAATCAACGAATTCCTGTGGTTATTTTTTGCTGGAAATCAGGCAAAAAGGCCAGAAAATTACAACAGTTCATTTAGCAACTGTTCGAAGTTACAACAGCACTGAAAAAAGTGACTTATGACCATTTTTCACACTTACGGCCATTGCAACATCTTCACGGTCATGTGATCAAAATTCAGACACTTAGCAACTGACTGACTCATATTTATGACGGCTACAGTGTCTGGGGTCATTTGATTCCCTTTTGCGACCTTCTGACAAGCAAAGTCAATGGGGGAAGCAGGATTCACTTAAGAACTGTGTTACTAACGTAAGAACAGTACTTCGTTTAGAAGTGTGGCAAGAGAGTTCGTAAAATGGGGCAAAATTCAGTTTACAAATTACATACTTAGCAACAAAAAATTGGGCCTCAGTTGTAATAGTAAGTTGAAGACTATCTGTAGTCGGTCACCTGAGCACCTCCAGAGAAAGAAAAAACTGCTCTTATCAAGCTGTGTTTATCCTTAGAACATTTCTCTCCAAAACCTGTTTCCCTGATGTTTTTGTCCCATGATCCTGGTGCTGTCCTCTGGAGCAAAACAAATAAATCTCTATTTTTAGCATGACCACTCCGTGGAAGTTTCAAGATAGCAATCAAGTCTTCTCAGCCATCTCCTTTTCCAGTTTAGCCCAGTGTGTTCTGGACAACGGCAGGTGCCAAGAACAGAAGCTGGAAGTTTCTGCACTCTAATCATGCTCAGATGGATAAGGTTCAGCCACTCTCTAGAAGAGACCCTGGTTTGCCCAAAGGCAAAGCCTTAGGATTTGATCTGTGGTGGTTGTAATGAAATCCTGATGCTACTTTTATGATCCTGGGTTAGTTTGCTAGCTTAAATTCTTACTGATACAAAAGGAAATTGAGGAGAAAACTGAATTGGGTGGCTTCAAAGCAGAATAAAGTAAATAACATGTTTTCCACATTTCTCTCCCCTGTTTCTTTGTAAGAAGATTTCTCTTTTTTTCCTTAGTTTTTCTGTTGTTTTTTTAAAAGCCTTCTGCTCTCTATGCATGGCTACTGGTGAGAAGTACAGCTAGTCCTTGACTTGACCATTGGTTAAACGATGATTCAAAGTTACAACAGTGCTAGAAAGTGTGATTTATGACCAGTCCTCAAAGTTACAACCATTAGACCCTGGGTCTTCAAACTTGGCTCTTTTAGGACTTGTGGACTTCAACTCCCAGAATTCCTAAGCCAGGCATGCTGGCAGAGGAATTCTGGGAGTTGGAAGTCCACAAATCATAAAAGGGCCAAGTCTAAGACCCCTGCGTTAGACCATCCCCACAGTCATGTGATTGTGATCTAGGCACTTGACAACTGGCTCACATTTATGAGAGTTGCGTTGTCCTGCAGTCATCTGGTGGTCATTTGTGACTTTCCAAGCCAGCTTCAGACAAAGTCAGTCAGTGGGGAAGGGAAGGCCGCAACGGCGATCATGTGAGGACTCGCTTAACGACATGTGTTTGCTTAATGACCAAGGCAAAAAAAAGTTTCAGTAACCGGTGCAATTGGATGATGCCTCATTTAATGACCATGCCACTTAAAAATGAATTTTCTGGTCCGAATCATAAATTGAGGATTACCTGTAATGATAATTGGATTACAGGATTATCAGGAGGATACTGGTAGTCACCTGCCTGCCTTTATTTATTTATACTTGATTTAATTTATTTGATTTATTTTTTATTATTTTAATGTAATTTTATTTTACTTGATTATTATTTTATTTTATTTTTATTCTACTAATTCTGCTGAATGCCAAATTTTGTTTTATTTTATTATTATGTTATTGTTTTATTTTTATTTTATTTTTTATTTTACTTTGTTTTATTATTTTTCTGCTAATTCTGCTGATTGCCAAGTTCGGTCCTGACCGGCTCAAGGTTGACTTAGCCTTCCGGGGTCAGTAAAACGAGGAGCCAGATTGTCGGGGTCAATACGCTGACTGTAAACTGCTTAGAGAGGGCTGTGAAGCACTGTGAAGCGGTATATATGTCTAAATCAGTGGTTCTCAACCTTTTTAATGCTGCGACCCCCAAGGACTACTCAACCAGTCGTAAGTTGAGGACTACTCAACTGGTGCAGCACCATTTGCAGAATGGGACTTTTGGCGGGCTCAGCAGGGCAGAGACAGCTTGGACAGTTCCTATTGGCTTTTGAAAGCCAATAGAATTAGACTCTATTCAAGAGAGTCTATTCTATTGGCTTTCAAAAGCCAATAGAATAAAAGGGAATAGCACAGCTAAGGAAAAGAGGGGAAAAAATGGCGGACTGCGTTGTTTGGTGACCCCCGTGAAATGGTCATTCGACCCCAAATGGAGTCCCGACCCACAGGTTGAGAACCGCTGGTCTAAATGCTAAGTGCTATTGCTATTCTTTTCTCTTGTTTCTACTCTACTCAGTTCTACTTACTGGCCACCCATCTTAACACAGGACAATTCTGGGCAGCCTTACAAAAACAATTGCAGACAAGGCTGCCCTTTGATACAGGATGTTTAATAGGAGTGTGCACAGCACTGCTTTGCATCCTGTGGGATTAGAAGGCAGCAACTGAAGCTCCAGGGAAGGACAAAACACCTGCTCAATGTAGACCTACAAGCATATTTTCATTTCATGATGCGTGCAAATGACCTTAGGGGACCAGCGAAGAGGTGGTGCCCAGGGAAGGGTCACATACGAGGCTACCTAGTGAGCAGAGTAAGTGAGTCAGAAGTGGGTTGTTTCTCATGCTGTAAAGCAGGGCTTTTCAACCAGTGGTACGGGTACCACCTGTGGTACATTGGCACCTGGCAGGTGGTACGCGACCATCCTAGAAAAGTGGTAGCGGGGGAGGGGAATGAGCAGAACCAGTGGCAGCACTGCACAAGCCTGAGCGAGAGATGGCTGGAGCTGCAGGGCTGTCAGGGCTCAGCGGAAGCGCCAGGATCAGTGCCAGGCTCCAGCTGGAGCTCAGTGCTGATCCCGGTACTTCTGCTGAGCCCAGAAGAAGCACTGACGCGCTGGAATGTTGCAGCATCTCCAGGGTCTTGTGATTTACATTCAGATGCTTGGCAACTGATTCATATTTATGGCGGTCACAGTGTCCCAGGGTCATGTGAAGTGACCAAAACCTGCTGCAACCACCCAACAGATGGGGGGGGAATAAAAATCAAACACCCCCCACCCCACCCCCGCTGCCAATCCTCAACAGAAATGCTCACAACAATGAAAACCTCAGACAGGAGGAAGAGCGCCGCCGGGTGGGCAGGCAGGTGTCTTGCTCGGCTGTGGCTTGGGGGGCACTTTTTTCAGTGCCATTGTAAATTCGAACAGTCACTAAGCGAGGACTACCTGTACTTTATCACTTTTTTCCTTTTGGGAGGGGCGGGTCATCAGGTTTTTGACACCTTGCTAGGCGACTGGTGGTACTCGGATGTTGCCATATCCTAAAAGTGGCACAATGGGTGAAAAGATTGAAAAGTCCTGCTGTAAAGGCAACAGCAAGACACAGGTAATCCATGACTTACAGCAGTTCATTTAGTGACCATTTGAAGTTATAATGGCACTGAAAAAAGTAACTCATGGCTAATTTTCATACAATTGTTTCAGCGTCCCTCCCTGCCTCCCTCCCCCATATGTCCTTTAGTTTCTCTTCTTCTCTTTACTTAGGAGAACAGTTATCAATGAATCTGTTTTCTCTGCTCAATCAGATTACGGTTCCTCTTTAGAGGAGGCAGATGGGGAAGGAAGTAGGGAGACTGACTGGCCCTGCGCTGGATTTAAAGTGGTGCTGAAGGGAACACCGGAAATGCACAGATAACCCAAAATGGAGAAAGCAAACAACCCCAGCTTGCAACTGGAACAGCTGGTGACCCAGCCAGGCCCTCTGGCGGTCCACGAGGATGCCTTCTCTTACAAGGTAATTCCTTTTATCCTAAAGTTTTCGTTTCCAAAAGGACCTGATTCACCAGCATGAGAAGAGGGTAGCTCAGTAACGTGAACCTGGGCAGCAGTGGCTGGAGAAAGAGGCACGAGATGGGCGACCATATAAATACGTAAGTGTCAGACCTGTCCCAGAACAATCATTTAGGAAAGCAGACTCAACTCCTATTGATTGAAGTGAAAGGGACTTTTACTAAAGATGTGGGTTGCAGGAAGGCTCCCACTCACCAATACAAAGAGCCAAACCCATCATTCCCCATCCCTCCCTACAATGTCCAGTCCACTGCCACCCAATCTGGGATCGCCACAATGGTTTTTTTTAATTAAAAAGTTTTATAAAAATTACAATATCAACCCACCCAAAAAAAGCCCCTCTCCCTCCCCCACTTCCCAGAGCTGAATACAGGGTTACAAATATAATAATTATAAACTAAATAACATAACCAACTATATAAATAACCAAGTCCATAATGCACTTTAACTCCCCTTTAACATAAATATAAACAAATCAAAAATGAACATAATAATAATGAGAACATAAACAAATTAATATCCTAATTATTAAGCAATACAGTCCCCAAATAGTTAAACAATGCTAATACTAAAAATAATAATAATGTCATAATACTCTAAAATTCACTCATAGGCTAAATGAAACTTTTTAGTCCCATATTTATTCTGAATATAATTTATCTATCTTCTCCAGACTGAAATATATCTTTCTTGTGAATGATCCTTCAGATAAACAGAAATCTTAGCCATTTCTGCTAAATTTGACACTTTGTCCATTCTTCTATAGTAGGCAAGCGATCCTTCTTCCAATATTGCCGTACTAATTACCTTGCAACTGTTATCAAGTTCAACATCAAATTAGTTTCTTTAGCATCACAATCTGTAACAACACCCAATAAAAATAATTGTGGGGTAAACTTTATCTTTCTCTTAAAAATCTGTTGAATGTTCCACCAGATCTTAATCCAAAAGGCTTTTATATTTCTACAAGTCCACCATATATGAAAATAAGTGGCATCCAAATTACCACATCTCCAACATTTGGGCTGTAAATTAGGATACATACAAGACAACTTTTTAGGATCCAGATGCCATCTATAAAACATTTCGCCACAATGTTGTGGGAAACTCCTTGGGTTGTTTAGGCTGCTGCAATTTCACACCCAGGGCAAGCGGCCTTGAAGATGCCCGGAGGCGTAACCGATACAAATAGCTCTGGTTGTCTTCACATATCAGCTCCTCCTCCCCATTTCCCACCATTAGATACACAGGTGTGGCTGGCCCCTAATGCCTTCACCCTCCCTTCCCCCTTGATGGCATGATGCCAGCAAGGCGCCAGGCTGAAGATGGAGATCCTGTCGTGTCTCACTTAACAAGCACCTTGATTCTTTTTAATAACCATGTCAGAAGAGGTCGTAAACTTGGGTAGCACTTAACTATTTGTATTCAGAAGCGGCTCAGGCTGTCACCTCCCTGAATCACTGGAGTATAAGAAGGGGGGGGCGCAGTTCAGATAGATTCGGTTATTATAGTCCAGTGATGGCGAACCTTTTAGAGCAGTGGTTCTCAACCTGTGGGTCAGGACCCCATTTGGGGTCGAATGACCATTTCACGGGGGTCGCCAAACAACGCAGTCCGCCATTTTTTCCCCCTTTTCCTTAGCTGTGCTACTCCCTTTTATTCTATTGGCTTTTGAAAGCCAATAGAATAGACTCTCTTGAATAGAGTCTAATTCTATTGGCTTTCAAAAGCCAATAGGAATTGTCCAGGCTGTCTCTGCCCTGCTGAGCCCGCCAAAAGTCCCAGTCTGCAAACGGTGCTGCACCAGTTGAGTAGTCCATGACTTACGACCGGTTGAGTAGTCCTCGACTTACGACCGGTTGGGGGGGTTGCGGCATTAAAAAGGTTGAGAACCACAGTTTTAGAGACCGAGTGCCCAAAAACCAGCCCGCCCGCCCGCAGGGCCACCCACCACCTCCACGGCCTGCCTCAGCAGATCGCTCAGGCAGCCCAGCAGCGCCATGGCCACGCCCTCCACCCACACCCCACAGCATCATCTGCGCACGACGGCGTGGGGGCGCAGTCTTGTGCCTGATGCCCAGCTGCCATGTCCTTGGCTGCGCAGCTTTGCGCAGGCCGTGCCCGGGGGCGACTCTCCGGGGGGTTGCTGGTGAGGAGGGGGGCACAGGGGGAGGCAGGGCTGGGGCGACGGCACGCATGCCCACAGAGAGGCCTTTGAGTGCCGCCTCTAGCACGCGTGCCATAGGTTCACCACCACTGTTTATACTCAATCTCAATAAAATATAGTTCTGGTCTTCCTGTGGAATTGATTTTTTGGTCTGGTCTACCTAATGAGGATGACCTGCCCTTCTGATAATATTATAATATTGCCAAATAATCTCCCGAAACTTTGGGGAAGGTCAGAAAGCAAGTGAGCCACGCCCCAATTTTATGACCGTTTTTGCCCAAGGTGTTAAGAGAATCACTACAGTTGTTAAGTGAATCCCAGGGTCATTAAGTAAGTCCGGCTTCCCCCCCATTGACTTTGCTTTTTGGAAGCCAGCTGGGAAAGTTGCAACTGGCGATCCAAGGATGCTACAACTGTCCTAAATACAAGCACCCAAATTTTGATCCTGTGACACTGGGGATACTGCGTCATAAATGCGAAGACCAGTCATAAGTCACTTCTTTAAGTGACGTCACTTTGAATGGTCACGAATTGAATGGTTGTAAGTCAAGGGCTACCTGTACAGGGGCGTTTTTGGCCTTAGAATTCTTGCACCAATGAGTTTGGAAATGCAATGGACCGGATTCCTCTTAGACAGTGACCATCGTAGGGTTGAATGTGGGGATGAGTTCGGTTCAGGCCCGTTCAACGTATCTTTTGAGAACCTCAGTTTGGGGAAAACTGGCATGGCATTTATATTTGCCTGGACAAAAACATGCTCCTTGCAGGATTTTTATCTGAATATCATAATAAGTGTGAGGACTGGTGATAAGTCACTTCTCTAGGTGCCGTTATAATGTTGGGTTCCGTTGCTAAATGAATGGTAATTTAATAATAATAATAATATCTGTAATACCATCAAACATCCACATCTGCCTATCCCAGGTCCTGGGTAAGGACTCGATAGGTAGACAAAATGCCAAATCCAGTCTGAACATCTGGCTGACTGTGCGATGATCCATAATAATAATAATAATAATAATAATAATAATAATAATAATAATAATAATAATAATATAAAGTTGGAAGGGACCTTGGAGGTCATCTAGTCCAACCCCCTGCTCGGGCAGGAAACCCTACACCATTTCGGACAAATGGCTGTCCAGTCTCTTCTTAAAAACTTCCAGGGTTGGAGCATTTACCACTTCTGGAGGCAGGTTGTTCCACTGATTAATTGTTCTCACTGTCAGGAAGTTTCTCCTTAGTTCTAGGTTGCTTCTCTCCTTGATTAGTTTCCACCCGTTGCTTCTTGTCCTGCCTTCAGGTGCTTTGGAAAATAGCTTAATTCCCTCTTCTTTATGGCAGCCCCTGAGATATTGGAATACTGCTATCATGTCCCCCCTCGTCCTTCTCTTTGTTAAACTAGACATACCCAATTCTAGCAACCGTTCCTTATATGTTTTAGCCTCCAGTCCCCTAATCATCTTGGTTGCTCTTCTCTTCTCTGTACTCTTTCTAGAGTCTCAACATCTTTTTTACATCGTGGTGACCAAAACTGGATGCAGTATTCCAAGTGTGGCCTTACCAAGGCCTTGTAAAGTGGTATTAACACTTCACGTGATCTTGATTCTCTCCCTGTTAATGCAGCCTAGCACTGTGTTGGCCTTTTTGGCAGCTGCAGCACACATGGCTAGCTCCTATTTAGGTGATTGTCAAGGACTAGCTGTAGCATATGTCTGTCTTGCATTCTCAGAAGCTGCAAGTTTAATAGCTGTGCTTTTTCCTTTCTTTGCAGGAAAACCTGATCGGTGCCTTGCTGGCTATTTTTGGGCACCTGATGATCAGCATTGCTCTCAACCTCCAGGTGAGCTGAGAGAAAGAGAAACAGGATTCCAGAGCAGTAGAAACCCAAATAAGTCTTCTCACTGTCCTTTCTCTTCCTCTAGAAATACAGTCATATCCGGTTGGTGAGTTGCAAAGAGTCTAAGACTTACTTTAGGACCAAGACGTGGTGGTGTGGTTTGTTCCTTCTCTGCCTGGGAGAATTGGGGGTCTTCTCCGCCTACGCTTTTGCCCCCCTCTCCCTGATAGTGCCTCTGGGGGCCGTCTCTGTCATCGGTAAGTCCCTCAACACAGACTAGGAAACCATGAATAAGACTCTTACTCATTTTATTTGCTTATTCATTCATTCATTCAATTTATATAGCCTTCCCCCATCCCCCCGTCTAGCATTTGTGAGTCTAGGTGGCTCACAGTTAAAAATAATAATAAATGCAGGCAGTCCTCGACTTACGACCACAACTGAGCTCCAATTTTTGTTGTTAAGTGAATTTTGCCACAATTGTTAAGTGAATCACTGCAGCAGTTACGTTAGTAACATGGCTGTTAAGTGAATCTGGCGTCCCCGTTAACTTTGCTTGTCAGAAGGTCGCAGACTCTGCGACCGTCATAAATATGAGTCAGTTGCCAAGCGTCCGAATTTTGATTGCATGACCGTGGGGATGCTGCAACCGTCATCGGTGTGAAAAATGGTCATAAATTTCTTTTTTGTGGGGGTTGCCATTGTAACTTTGAATGATCACCAAATGAACTGTAGTAAGACATGGACTGCCTGTTAGTTACAAATGAGCAACTAAAATGAAACCACTAAAAAAACTCAATTGAACCAGTTCAAACGTAATTTGAGGGAGAGCAGAAGCCGTACAAGAACAGCCAGCTTTAATTACAAGCAAATGAGCCAGCCGTGTGCTGCAGCTGCCAAAGAGGCCAACATAGTGCTAGGCTGCATTAACAGAGGGATAGAATCAAGATCACATGAAGTATTAATACCACTCTTCAATGCCTTGGTAAGGCCACACTTGGAATACTGCATCCAGTTTTGGTCACCAAGATGTAAAAAAGATGTTGAGACTCTAGAAAGAGTACAGAGAAGAGCAACAAAGATGATTAGGGGACTGGAGGCTAAAACATATGAGGAACGGTTGCTGGAATTGGGTATGTCTAGTTTAACGAAGAGAAGGACGAGGGAGGACATGATAGCAGTGTTCCAATATCTCAGGGGCTGCCACAAAGAAGAGGGAGTCAAGCTATTCTCCAAAGCACCTGAAGGCAGGACAAGAAGCAACGGGTGGAAACTAATCAAGGAGAGAAGCAACCTAGAACTAAGGAGAAACTTCCTGACAGTTAGAACAATTAACCAGTGGAACAACCTTCCTCCAGAAGTGGTGAATGCTCCAACACTGGAAATTTTTAAGAAGAAACTGGACAGCCATTTGTCTGAAATGGTATAGGGTTTCCTGCCTGAGCAGGGGGTTGGACTAGATGACCTCCAAGATCCCTTCCAACATAGTGTAGTAGTAGTAGTAGTAGTAGTAGTAGTAGTAGTAGTAGTAGTAGTAGTAGTACAAGGTTATAGTGACAAGAACCTTGGAAGTCTGGATGTGCCTTTCCCTTCCTTCCTTTTATCTTCAGGAGAAGCAGGGAGAGTCTTGTCAGAAATGTTTACTAAGGTTACAGTTCTGGCTGGGACTTAGGTTTCTTTTATCAGACCATTGTTGTATTAGTTATGATTCTCCCTCCTGTTTCTCAAGGTCATTCCTGCTGCGTGCAGGTAAGACTTGCGCCTATAGACTTCTCCCAGGATGCTGTATGATTTTTATGCCCAATGATAAAATCTAGTATCAGAAATATCTCAAAAACCGCAATCCAAATAAAATTGCCTTCTATGTAAACAAGGTCAGGCGGCGGTGCTCGTAGCAAATCTTCAAGATGCTAGCAAGAGTCACATTCCTGCATCCTCCCAAATCCGGGAAGCTTTGATATGTAGGCCAGATGTTCTTGAGATATGCTGATTTGTTAAAAATATATATATATATGAGAGGGGAAAAAAAATCCCTAATACTCAACCAAACATTTCCACAAGTGAAAATACACACCTAACCCCAGCTTGAACTAATCAGACCGGCTGTCTCTAGCATTTGGCAAAACTCATTGCTTGCTCTTTTCTCATGCAGCAAGTGCAATCATCGGAGTCATATTCATCAGGGAAAAATGGAAACCTAAAGACTTCTTGAGTAAGTGGCTGGGTGCATTTTTCAGAACTACCTGTCTTCAGCACGTTTCTTTTACCTTTGCTTCCCTTTACCTTCCATCCCTTGCATGGATTGTACAAATCAACAAGAATTGGTTTTCTGCCACTCTCTGCTAAAATTGCAATTTATTATTATTATTTTTTGCTTCTTTTGCACTTGCTAATTAGTTAGGACCGGTTTCTAGGTAGCTGGCAATTTTTTTATTATTTCAGAAAGGTGGGTTTGGGGGGGGGGCAGGGTTTAGTGGGTTTCTCATCTTGGAAGTCCAAAAGAAAAGGGGGACAGGACTGTCCCTGTTAATTTACACCCAGATCCCAGTTTTCCTTTTTTTTTTTTTTTTTTTGCTAATCCTTTTAATTACAGCACAGGTTGCCCTCGAGTTACAACCCTTCATTTAGCGATTGTTTGAAGTTAAAGCAACACTGAAAAAAGTTTTTCACAGTTAACGATCGTTGTAGCCTCCCCGTGGTCACATGATCAGAATTCAGATGCTTGGCAACTGGCGTGTACATACGACAGTTGCATTGCCCTGTGTGATCACCTTTTGCGACCTTCTGATACGCAAAGTCAGTGAGGAACCCAGATGCATCTAACAACCGTGTGACTACCGTAACTTGACAACTGCAGTGAGTCACTTAACGGCTGTGGTGAGAAAGGGCATTAAATGGGGCAAAATTCACTTAACAACTGTGTTAGCTTAGCAATGGGAATGCTAGGCTAAACTGTGGTCATAAGTCGAGGGCTATCTGTACTTCTTCTTACATTGCATTAATTTTAAGATCTTTACCCGTCCTATGCCTGTCGTTTCTAAGTGCTTTTATTCTTCAGGATAAACTCTACTGGCAGTGCAAGTCTCAATTATTCCCAGCATGTATTCCAAGCCATTTAAAAGGGCAGCCATCTCATTTTTGTAACTATGCATGTGTATAACTCAGAGCTGCTGTAGACCTGCAAACTGATGCACTAACACAGTTTTTCTTGTCTTCATCCTGCCCAAGGGCGCTATGTTTTGTCCTTTGTAGGCTGTTCCTTAGCCATTGTTGGGACCTACCTGCTAATCACCTTTGGACCAAACAATCATGAAGTCATGACAGGGGAGAACATCAGAAAGCACTTGGTCAGCTGGCCGTTCCTTCTGTATATGGTAAAGGGATCCATTTAATCGACAGCTTGCCTCCAGAAGCAGTAAATGCTCCAACACTGGAAGTTTTTAAGAAGAGACTGGACAGCCATTTGTCCGAAATGGTGTAGGGTTTCCTGCCCGAGCAGGGGGTTGGACTAGATGACCTCCAAGGTCCCTTCCAACTTTACTACTATTACTATTACTCTTCATTTCACTGAGATGCCTAAGCCAATTAATGATGTTTTGTGCTTGCTCGGTGGTTACATGCTTCCTTGATCAGGATCAGTGTTTCTCAACCATGACAACTTGAAGAGGCGTGGATTTGGACTCTCAGAATTGCTGGCTGCCTGGAGAGTAGGCTTCCACACATCTTAATGTTCCCAGGCTTGAAAAATGCTGGTCTAGAGCTTTAGTTTTAACTGATCTGTTGAGCGAATCACAGAAACTGAGATCAGATATCAAGTTAAGCCATAGAACAAGAGTAGGCAGTCTCAGAGCTGTATGCAATCTGGTGCCGGTAAAAAACAGTAGACAGATTTCTTCTTTTCAGAAAAATCAAGGATATTCTGAAACAGGATGACTGTAGTTAAGAATAATCAAGAATCTGGCCCAATACTTTAAGGCAAAGGTCCCCAAACTTTTGGGCACCAGGGACCGGTTTCATGGGGAGAGGTTTTTCCACGGACCAGAGGGCTCGTGGTTTTGTGTGCTGCCTGCATCCCGCGGATGGGGCTTTGCTTGTTTGTGCGGACTGGTTGCTGGCATGCCATGGCCCAATACCGGTCCACAGACCAGGGGTTGGGGACCCCTGCTTTAAGGAAACAAGCAACCCTCTCTCCAGTACCACCACGGTTCAGCTCCAAGTTTGTTAAGAGTGGTTCCCAAGCATCAAAAAGTTGACTGCCCCCTTGCCATAAACCATGATTTGCAAATCACAATAATGTATTAACACTTTGTTATTCGGTGAAACCAATTAGGTAACATTATGATTTAACATGATGTGACCCCAAATTTAGATCTGTAGTTACAATGGATTCCTAGACATCCTTACTCTCTAGGTAGCCTAACCAGGTCAAGGTTGACTCAGGCTTTCTTTCTTCCAAGGTTGTTAAGTTGAGGATCCAGATTGTTGGGGGCAATACGTTGACTCTGTAAACCGCTTAGAGAGGAACTATAAAGCACTGTGAAGCGGTATATAAGTCTAAGTGCTAAATGCTATTGCTATCCTTACATTATATCCAGCCTAGATGTTGTGTTTAAACCCAAGATCTTGGGTTATTTTAGCTGTAGTGGGTTAAACAAACCAAGTTGGCCAACTCATTGTAATAATCTAGGTTTACAAATTACAGAGGATCAATTCTTGTGTTATTGAGAGCAGCTGGTTTAGTGGGGAGGCTATTCACTTTCTGACCAAAACAACCAAAAATGAGCAATCTGCTAGCAGAAAGAAGAAATTCAGCAAATAGGTGTGTCCCCCAGAAGATTGTATTGTTTTATTTTATTGATTTATGTTGAGACTCTAGAAAGACTACAGAGAAGAGCAACCAAGATGATTAGGGGACTGGAGGCTAAAACATATAAGGAACGGCTGCTGGAATTGGGTATGTCTAGTTTAATGAAGAGAAGGACGAGGGGGGACATGATAGCAGTGTTCCAGTATCTCAGGGGCTGCCCCAAAGAAGGGGGTCAAGCTATTCTCCCAAGCGCCTGAAGGCAGGACAAGAAGCTACGGAGGGAAACTAATCAAGGAGAGAAGCAACCTAGAACTAAGGAGAAACTTCCTGACAGTGAGAACAATTAACCAGTGGAACAACCTGCCTCCAGAAGCGGTGAATGCTCCAACACTGGAAGTCTTTAAGAAGAGACTGGACAGCCATTTATCTGAAATGGTATAGGGTATCCTGTCTGAGCAGGGGGTTGGACTAGATGACCTCCAAGTCCCTTATAACTTACTATTGTTGTTGTTATTTTAAATGTGTACGGTCATCCATCGTGTATAAACAACTTTAACCAAAACTCAGTGTAATAAAACCTCCATAAACAAAGTACATAATTAAAATAACAATTACACAAGATTATAAGAATATAATTAAAATAATTACACATGATTATAAGAATATAATTAAAATAATAATTACTCAGGAACTGAAGCACTGCCTAATAGCTTACAGGGTTGTGTTTGCTTGTTCATGAGCAAGATGGCGGACCCAGAAATGCCCAGACATGTTCCTCTGTTTCAGGGGCACCAATTGCATAAGGTGCCATATGGACTAGCAGCAGCTTTGAACCTAGGTTCAAATTGACTGTTGGCCACGAGAGCTCCCTGCGTGACTTTGGGCCAAATCCTTTTCCCTCAGCCCAGTCTATTTAGCTGTGCTGTTGTGATGGGTGAAGCTTGGCTTAGCCTTAGGGAATGTTATATGCGTTGCCCTGAGTTCCTGGAGAAAAGGCAGGATCCACATTTAACAAATAGGTAAAATAAGCTGCACTCCACCTAAGTCAGGGGTGTCCAATCTTGGCAACTTTAAGACCTATGGACTTCAACTCCCAGAATTCCCCAGCCCGGCATGAGTAGTGCAGTGTTTGAAGCCTAATCTCTAATTCAGTCTCCCTAAACCAGTGGTTCTCAACCTTGTTAATGCTGCGACCCTCAACCGGTCGTAAGTCGAGGACTACTCAACCGGTCGTAAGTCGAGGACTACTCAACTGGTGCAGCACCGTTTGCAGAATAGGACTTTTGGCGGGCTCAGCAGGGCAGAGACAGCCTGGACAATTCCTATTGGCTTTTGAAAGCCCATAGAATTAGACTCTATTCAAGAGAGTCTATTCTGTTGGCTTTCAAAAGCCAATAGAATAAAAGGGAGTAGCACAGCTAAGGAAAAGGGGAAAAAAATGGCGGACTGCGTTGTTTGGCGACCCCCATGAAATGGTCGTTCGACCCCAAATGGGGTCCTGACCCACTTTGTATTAACCACTGCCCTAAACCAAGGGTCTTCAAACTCGGCCCTTTTATGACTCATGGACTTCAACTCCCAGAATTCCTCAGCCAGCCGTTGAAATCCATGAGTCATAAAAGGGCCAAGTTTGAAGACCCCTGCCCTAAGCTGATACAGATAGTTATGACCTACCTGAAAAAGGGGACTTATCACCCAAATCTGAAGTCCCAATGGTCATTGGAGGAAATTCCCCTTCAGAGCTGGATCATAAGTCCTCTTTTTCAGGTAGGTCGTAATTTTGAACAGTCCTCAGAGTCACGTGATGGCAGTTTGGGCACTTCTCAACACGCATTGATGGCCACTTGCAGTGTCCTGTAGTCACATGACTGGATTTTGTGGCAGTTTTGCTCAAAACTGGCACTTCTGGTTTACACTTATGACCTCTGTGTTCACCTAATGACTGTCACAAAAAAAGTAAAATCATTTTACCATCGTTACAGCATGTGACGATAATAGGCATCTTCCAATGTGGTTGTAACTTGAAGACTACCTGTACTTGGAATGCAAACTCCAGCCAGCTCCCAGATTTTGGGGGGGAACTAGGGCAAGGGGATCCCCTTTTTTCATTTCCAAAAGGGAGGTCTGTCTCTTCAGCCTGCAAGGGCAAGAATGTGAAAAGACAAAGACTGGAAAGCCAGCTTTATTTCAAACCCAGGACCTTATCTGTTCTCTTTCCTTTCTTTAGCTGGTGGAGATCATTGCGTTCTGCCTGCTTTTATATTTCTACAAGGAAAAGAAAGCAAACCATATCGTGGTGATTCTGCTCCTGGTAGCCCTTCTTGGTAAGTTCTTCTCTTCTTCCTCTTTATGTAAGGTAAATTACACCAACTGGATTGCTAAACCTCTGCCTCTGATTAGCAAAGAACCAAGCTCATGCATATGGTATGTGTGCAAAGCTCAATCTCCGTTCAGCTTCCCTAAAGGTGGCTGTTCCTACGATCGGTGTTTTGGGGGCTGCATCTTGCAGAAATCCTGACCCATCACACCCCACCCCACCCCCAGGAGTAAAATTTTATGTATTGATTTATTGATTTCAAGACTGACTCCAAAAGGATTCTGAGCCACCAGAAGATAGCTACCTAGAGCAGCGGTTCTCAACCTGTGGGTCGGGACCCCATTTGGGGTCGAACGACCATTTCACGGGGGTCGCCAAACAACGCAGTCCGCCATTTTTTCCCTCCTTTTCCTTAGCTGTGCTACTCCCTTTTATTCTATTGGCTTTTGAAAGCCAATAGAATAGACTCTCTTGAATAGAGTCTAATTCTATTGGCTTTCAAAAGGCAATAGGAATTGTCCAGGCTGTCTCTGCCCTGCTGAGCCCGCCAAAAGTCCCATTCTGCAAATGGTGCTGCACCAGTTGAGTAGTCCTCGACTTACGACCGGTTGGGGGGGTCGCGGCATTAAAAAGGTTGAGAACCACTGACCTAGAGAAAGCCCCACGAATAATATCCAGATAAAAATAAATTCATCATGAAGGATTGCCATCAGAAGAAGAAATAATCACGAAAATATGTGCAGAGATGGACAGACTAACTATGAGGCTGAAAGACAAAGAAGATACCGACTATTATAAAATTTGGAATTTATTTTATTCTTGGTTAGAGAAAAGAATGAAGCATTAGGAAGTGAACATGTATTAGCTTAGCAAACACCAGACAACTTGTTGATTGGAAAAATTAACGTATGTTGATGGGAAAAAAAATTAATAAAAAAGATTGTTAAAAAAAAAATCCATCAAGGGTTAAGTTGGAGAGAGTTGAATAAGTCAATGAATTAAGGCGAATATACGTGTCTCAGGATAATGTTGCAGGATCTAATCTGGGTTGGGGACTGAGAGCGGAGGTTTCTTCCAAGCTTTTGGACTCGTTCTGGAGTCAATGCTCGGGGAACTTCTCTCTACCGGTAAGTGTGCTGGTCTGTGTGTGGTGTTTATGGTGCCTGTTGTAAGTAGCTTTTTAGATGTTGTTTGGCCAGCCATCAACACACCCCAATCAACATCTAAAAAGCCACATACAACAGGCACCATAACTACCACATCTAGAACAGCACACACCCTGATAGAAGTTCATTGAAGATGGGCCCCAGCACAGGTCCGAAAACTCGGAAGACGAAACCTCCAGTCCCGTTAACCGACCCAGATTGGATCCTGAATAAGTCAAGTTCTTGTTCCCGTTGATGGGGTCTCGGCAATTCCCATTACAGGTGGGTCCTCGATTTATGATCACAATTGAGCTCAAAATTTCTCTTGCTAAGTGAGACACATGTTAAGTGAATTTTGGCCCATTATTACGACCTTGCTTGCCACCATTGTTAAGTTGTTAAGTTAATAACATGATTGTTAGGAATCTGGCTTCCCCATTGACTTTGCTTCTCAGACATGTTGCAAAAGGTAATTGACATGACCCCAGGACGCTGCGACTCTCATTAGTACAAGTCAGTGGCCAACTGTCTGAATTTTGATCAGGTGACCATGGGGATGCTGCCATGGTCGTAAATGTGGAAAATGGTCGTAAGTCACTTTTGTCAGTGACGTTGTAACTTTGAACAGTCACTAAACAAACTGTTGTATGTTGAGGATTACCTGTACATATGACCGTTGCAACATCCTCATAGTCACCTGATCAAAATTCAGACGCTTGGCCAACTGGCTTGTATTTATGACGGTTGCCGTGTCCCGAGGTCATGTGATCACTTTCTGCTACCTTCTGACAAGCAAAGTCAATGGAGAAGCCAGATTCACTTAACAACCGTGTTACTAACTTAACAACTGCGGTGATTCACTTAACAATTGTGGCAAGAAAGGTCGTAAAATGAGGCAAAACTCACTTAACCACAGAAATTTTGGGCTCAACTGTAGTTGTAAGTCAAGGACTACCTGTACTGGTTTTCGCTCGCCGTTGTTAGTCTTTGATCTTGAACAAAACAAGGTTTATTGGTGGTTTTTCAGGTTCCATGACTGTCATTACTGTCAAAGCCGTTGCGGGCATGGTTGCGGTTTCCATTCGGGGGAATATGCAACTGGGCTACCCCATCTTCTACATCATGGCAGTGTGCATGGTGGCAACAACAGCCTTTCAGGCAGAGTAAGTGGAGCCAAGCTTTCTTTCCTTCCTTCCTTCCTTCTTTTCTTTCTTTCTCCCTCCCTCGCTCCCTTTTTTCTTTTTTTTCTTCCTTCCTCCCTCCCTCCCTTCTTTCTTTCTTTCTTTCTCCCTCCCTCTCTCCCTCTCTTCCTTCTCTTTCTTTCTTTCCCTTCCTTCCTTCCTTTCTTTTCCTTTCTTTTCCTTCCTTTCTTTCCTTCCTTTTTTTCTTTCTTTCCCTTCCCTTCTTTCTCTTCCTTTCTTTCTTTCTTTCTCTTCCTTCCTCCCTCCCTTCTTTCTTTCTTTCTCTCTCCCTCTCTCCCTCTCTTCTTTCTCTTTCTTTCTTTCCCTTCCTTTCTTTCCCTTCCTTCCTTCCTTTCTTTCTTTCTTTCTTTCTTTCTTTCTTTCTTTCTTTCTTTCTTTCTTCTTTCTTTCTTTCTTTCTTTCTTTCTTTCTTTCTTCCTTCCTTCCTTCCTTCCTTCCTTCCTTCCTTTCTTCCTCCCCAAATGTGTGTTTTCTTCCTGCAGCTCGCCACCAAATGTCAAGGCAATTCAAATTTAATTAAAATGAATTATAGATTAAAAATAGAGCCTATGCAGCAGGTGGCAGTGGAAACTACCGTAGGTAATTGCATTCTTGTTGCTGTTTCTGACCAGAGATGGGCCTTTTAGTAGCAATTTAAATAATTTCCTGTTCTAAAGAGACTTCAAGGGGAGCATTTGGGAACACACAGCTAAATGCCAGCGTCCCACTCTCGTTGCAGCTTGCGTGGAGTGCTGGAAGTGTGCTCAGAGGGATGGAAATGCAGAGCATCCTTCCTTACATAGAATAAGAGATGTTTTTTTCTGGATCTTAAGGTTCCATTTGTAACCATAGTTGGTAGCCAAAGCTATAGTTTGGTATAGCAACCAAACAGGACCGGTACAGACTCCAACAGATAGTTAGGACTGCAGAAAAAATAGTTGCAACCAGCCTGCCTTCCATTGAGTACCTGTATACTGCACAGGTCGGAAAGAGGGCTGAAAAAGTATGTACAGACCACAGGCATGTTTCAACTTCTCCCCTCAGGATGCCACTATAGGGCGTTGCATGCCAAAACAACTAGACTTTTCCCTGTGCCATCATTCTGCTGAACACCTAATTCCTGCAGCACTGTCTTATGTCTAAGGATATTTACCCATGTAGTAGGGCCGTATTACTATTATCCTTCTCATCTTTCCTATTACCTTCTATTATTGGTATCTTATGATTATATTACTTTGTTGTAATGTACACTGAGAGCTTATGCACCACGGGCAAATTACTTGTGTGTCCAGTCACACTTGGCCAATAAAGAATTCTATTCTGTTCTGTTCTATTCTTCTAGTGTAGTCTAATATACTATACCAGTGATGGCAAACCTTTTAGAAACTGAGTGCCCAAACTGCAACCCAAAACCCACATGCATCGTCGAGTGCCGGGTGGGTGTGGCCCATTGGCTGGGTGTGGCCAGTTGGGTGGGCATGGCCCATTGGATGGGCGTGGCTGTGGTAATGGGAGACTGGGTGGGAGTAAAAAGTTCAATCAATCAATTCCAACTTTGCAAGATCTTTTTTTTCCCACGAAAAGTTGATTGAATTTATTTTTATTTTTGCACATGGCGGCGGAGGTCTAAAGAGAAAAGATTTTATAAAACCCAGCTGAAGGCCTAGGACTGGGGCGACGGTGCACGTGCCCACAGAGAGGGCTCTGCATGCCGCCTCTGGCACCCGTGCCATAGGTTCGCCACCACTGTACTATACTATACTATACTAATACTAATACCATATCATACCATACCATACTATACTATACTATACTATACTTTGTTGTTGTTAATTGCGAAGTCATGTCCGACCCATCGCAACCCCATGGACAACGTTCCTCCAGGAACTGAACTAAACTATGCTATGCTATGCCATGCCATGCCATGCCATACCATACCATACCATACCATACTATTATTTTCTACTCTGTTACATTTCATTCTAGCAGTTTCTCTCCTTCTCCACTATACAGATATTTTTGATTTCCACAGCCAGCCAATACCCAGTAGTTCTCAACTTACAACCATTCGTTTAGTGATGGTTTGAAATTACAACCACACTGCAAAAAGTGACCTATGACCAGCCCTCAGACGTACAACTATTGGAGCATCCCTACAGTCACCGGACCAAAATTTGGGCACTTGACAACTGGCAGCGTGTTTACGATAGTTCCAGTGTCCCAAAGTCATGAATCCTCCTTTGCAATCTTTCCATACTGGCTTCTGACAAGCAAAGTCAGTGAGGGATGCCAGATCCGATTAACAACCACAAGATTCACTTCACAGTTAGAGTGATTTGCTTAACAACGGTGGCAAAAAGGTCATAAAATCAAGTGCAAGTCGCTTAATTGCCTTGCTTAGCAATGGAAATTCTGGTCCCACAGCTGGCTGGGGAATTCTGGGACTTGAAGTCCATACATCTTAAAGTTACGAAGATTGAAAAACATTTTTCCCATTTGCATGCTTTCTGGAACATTTGACATCCATACGTAGTACCAAAAAAGGATAATATTTGCAGCTCAGGATTGAAATGAGGGGTCCTTGCTGCTCTCTGAGCTTAGTTGCTTTCTTACAGACATTTCATTGCCCAAAGCAGCAAAAAAAATCCACCAAGCTCAGAGAGCACCAAGGATCCATCGTTGTAAAACATTACCTGAACACTTTGGAATGAGCTGAACTTTGGCCATGCAAATCTGCTTGTTTTGCCCACAAGATCAACAGCCGAATCTCAAGACTGGTGATCCTGGTTTTGGTTCATGGTTTCTAAGCTACTCTTTTCTGTGCTGAAAGCTCTTTGGCTTTTGTGAAATGTTTTGTTATTTATGCACCGTGTTGTCTGATAGTTTTTTTTCCCCCTCCGCTGTATTTATTTTTCTCCTAGGTTTTTAACCCAAGCTTCTCACTCGTTTGATGTATCCCAGATTGCCAGTGTGGGCTATATCCTGTCCACTGTGATAGGAATTTCAGCAGGTGGGTGTATATCGGTGCATTAAAATGATGACAGCAGCTGATCAGCAAATACAGGTAGTCCTCAACTTATGACCGGAACGGAGCCCAACATTTCTGTTGCTAAGTGAGACATTTGTTCAGGGAGTTTTGCTTCATTTTACGACCTTTCTTGCCACAGTTGCTAAATGATAAGGCTTCCCCATTGACTTTAATAGTAACCGAAAAATGATCATACAGTAGTGGCCAAAATTGTGGAAACCTGTTATGGTTCCGGCTAATGCAGCATTTCTCAACCTGTGGGTCGGGACCCCATTTGGGGTCGAACGACCATTTCATGGGGGTCGCCAAACAACGCAGTCCGCCATTTTCCCCCCCTTTTCCTTAGCTGTGCTACTCCCTTTTATTCTATTGGCTTTTGAAAGCCAATAGAATAGACTCTCTTGAATAGAGTCTAATTCTATTGGCTTTCAAAAGCCAATAGGAATTGTCCAGGCTGTCTCTGCCCTGCCTGAGCCCGCCAAAAGCCCCATTCTGCAAATGGTGCTGCACCAGTTGAGTAGTCCTCGACTTACGACTGGTTGAGTAGCCCTCGACTTACGACCGGTTGGGGGTCGCAGCATTAAAAAGGTTGAGAACCACTGGGCTAATGAAACACTTCAAAGAACTTCCAGGCATTGATTTTCCTAAAAGTCATTTATTATGTTACAAAATGTCTGCACGGCATAACGAAGGTATACTAAGATCTAAAATTCCCACCCACCCAGCAGTATTTTGCTAGCATTTCCACTCCCTACTTTGCTGTCATGATATACGTTCACCAATTAGCGTGAAGGGCAAAGGATCCCTTCCTTTCTGTTTCGCAGGCTTTTCCCTCCTCTGCTCTGCATTAACTCTAAAAATACCAGACAGTTCTGCATATTTTGTCAAAGCAAGAATATACAGTATTTGCAGTGTTGACAGAAAGCTTTTGGGAAAAGTGTAGAATAGAAATGCCACCTTTGGTTAAGTTTCCACCCATTTTTCTTCTAATTTCTTTATAACTGTAGCCTTGGTCACTTAATAATACTATTTTACATCGCTTTCTGGGCAACCAATCAACTCTTTGCACCATTACTTTAATTTTACTATGTTTTACAAGCTCACTAAATGAAAGAACACAAAAAAAACCCAACCAACTTGATAGCGATCACATAACACCCTGACCAATGTCCTCCTCTCAGCTTCAATCCATGACATCAATAACTGAATCCTACTGTGATCTGATTGGCTCATTGCCAAAACAAGATGACACCCGATTGGCTCTCTAAACACTCATGCTCATTGGCATGATGATGAAGGAAAGCTACCCGTTATCAACCTAAGCAAGTTGTGCTTCCTTTTTCTGCTTATTTGGCTATAACTTTTCACAGAATACAGTACAGATAATTGAACAAACTATGTTGCATTACATTCTTGATTAAATTATCTTTCCATTGATATATAATTTTATGGTACTACTCCAAGAAAAAGGGGTGTTATTAGCCGTCAAGCCTCAAAAATACACTTTTCCCAAAAGGTTTCCACAATTTTGGGCACTACTGTAAGTTCCTTTTTTCAGTGACTAAATGAACTGTTGTAAGTCGAGGACTACCTGTAGCCTGAAATGGATTTTGCCAGATTTCCCATCCCCGGGAGAGAGTCCCTAACCGAATGCTTCCCTTGAAATATCTTTTTAATGCTTAAAGTGAAATCGCCTGCGTTGATGACAAGATTCTGTGGCTCCCTTTAGGAACTGCTTTTCCCATGAGACAGACATTTCAAATTTAGACCAGGTTTCTGGTGCCTAACAAAACTTCTCTGCCATTGGGTTTGATTTCATTACTATATATATTCAATAGAGGACACTAGTCAGTTTTCAGCGAGGTTGAGTTTTGTACCCACTAGAGTTCGAATCCAATAAGTTACAGGACTTATTTAAACATGTAAAGCAGGGCTGTCCAACCTTGACAACGTTAAGGCTTCTGGACTTCAATTCTCCACCCTGGCTGGAGGATTCTGGGAGTTGAAGTCCACAAGCCTCAAAGTTGCCAAGTTTGGATACCCCTGGTTATGAGGAAGCCTCCTGGGAAGATCATAAATGGTGATCACGTGACCCAAGGATGCTGTAACTGTCATAAATATATCAGTTGCCAAGCATCTGATCATTCCCGTCTCTTCTCTGGATAGCTTAGTTCAGGGGTCTTCAAACTCGGCCCTGTTATGGCTCGTGGACTTCAACTCCCAGAATTCCTCAGCCAGCATGCGTGGCTGAGGAATTCTGGGAGTTGAAATCCATGAGTCATACAAGGGCCGAGTTTGAAGACTCCTGGCTTAATTGGCAGTCTTTCGAGTTATAAAAATATGATCTATCCACGCACCAATTCTGTCTCCTTGGATATGTTTTAAGTTTGTTGATGCTGTTAACATTTTGCTAATCTTCGCCTAGCATTTGTTAAAGGAAGTTCTATTTGAGAAAGCTTCTTTTCTTTTTTAGGTGCAGTTTTTTACTTGGACTTTTTTGGAGAGGATGTTCTCCATATTTGTATGTTTTCTTTGGGGTAAGTTTACAATATCGATATAGCTTATGGGCTCTGAGTACCTTTTTTCATTTCCTTTTTCTCTGCTTGGCAAGGCTCTTTCCTTTTAATGGATGGTGGCTATTCAAAGGCTACTTTGGACATCTTCTAACTCAGTGGTTCTCAACCTTTTTAATACCGCGACCCCCAACCGGTCGTAAGTTGAGGACTACTCAACCAGTCGTACGTCGAGGACTACTCAACTGGTGCAGCACCGTTTGCAGACTGGGACTTTTGGCGGGCTCAGCAGGGCAGAGACAGCCTGGACAATTCCTATTGGTTTTTGAAAGCCAATAGGATTAGACTCTATTCAAGAGAGTCTATTCTATTGGCTTTCAAAAGCCAATAAAATAAAAGGGAGTAGCGCAGCTAAGGAAAAAGGAAAAAAATGGCGGACTGTGTTGTTTGGTGACCCCCATAAAATGGATGTTCGACCCCAAATGGGGTCCCGACCCACAGGTTGAGAACCACTGCTCTTGAGCAAAAAGTTCAGGCCTTATATTTGCCAGGACAGTTAATGAAGAGAAGGATGAGGAGGGACATGATAGCAGTGTTCCAATATCTCAGGGGCTGCCCCAAAGAAGAGGGAGTCAAGCTATTTTCCAAGGCGCCTGAAGGCAGGACAAGAAGCAATGGATGGAAACTAATCAAGGAGAGAAGCAACCTAGAACTAAGGAGAAATTTCCTGACAGTGAAAACAATTAACCAGTGGAACAGCCTGCCTCCAGAAGCGGTGAATGCGCCAACACTGGAAGTTTTTAAGAAGAAACTGGACAGCCATTTGTCCGAAGTGGTATAGGGTTTCCTGCCTGAGCAGGGTGTTGGACTAGATGACCCCCAAGGTCCCTTCCAACATCATCATCATCATCATCATCATCATCATTATTATTATTATTATTATTATTGTGGATCATCGCACAGTCAGCCAGATGTTCAGACTGGATTTGGCATTTTTGTCTATCGAGTCCTTCCCAAGGACCTGGGATAGGCAGATGTGGATGTTTGATGGTATTACAGATATCGTAGCAGGATGGAAGCAGTTCCTAGTAAGGCCACCTTTTGCAATTGACTAATGGCGAATTTGTCAATGCTGATGGTGTTCAAGTGGTGCTCCAGTTGTTTTGGGATTGCACCCAAGGTGCCTATTACTGTTCCCTTGCTTGTTTTTGCCACAGTGTTTCTATTATTATTGTTGTTGTTGTTATTGTTATTATTATTATTATTTCTGAGAAATTACGGGGATCAGTGTCTGCAGAAGGGGAAAAATGTGAGGACAAATTGACAAAAGATCAAAAGTGTCAGAACAGAAGCTGCGCCCTTTGATGCATGCATTATGATATCACACAATGCATGGGACAGGATTTACACTGTATTGCTGGACACCACTGCATATGGAAAAGCTTGTGAATTCAGAGTTGGGATGTCAAAGGGACTGCTAATGGGTGGAGATGCCTAGGAGCCCTTATTCCTGGAGAGGGCCCATGGGAGCAGCGAATGCTTCTCCTTTCAAGAACATCCGAAATACATGTCATTTGTTCACCCTTCTTTCCTCTCCTCGTATTCTGCCTGCATCTATTATCACTGCTCTTAAAAATAAGAAAACAAAAATAAGTACCAATGGTAATAGGACACTTGGGTACAATCCCAAAACAACTAGAGCATCCCTTCAACACCATTGGCATTGACAAGTTCACCATCAGTCAATTGCAGAAGGCAGCTTTACTTCAAACAGCTTACATCCTGCAACAATACCTTTAACCCCATCAAACATTTATTTATTTATTTATTTATTTACAAATATTTATATGCCGCCCAATCCCAAAGGACTCAGGGCGGCGTACAAAGTTAAAAACAGTCATAAAACAATAAAATAAAATAATCCAGTCATACCGCGAGTCCAATCATATCCCGGCATCCATGTCGGTCTACACCGGGTCCTTGGGAAGGACTCAGTAGATGAATAAAAATGCCAAATCTAGTCTGAACAGCTGGCTGGCTATGCGGCCAACCATAATAATAACAAATTCCTCATTCCTGCAAAGTCTCTGATGCTGTTCTTTTCCTTAAGAGTTTGTGTTGAGGTAGAGAGGGCTCGTGCACAACTATTTTGAGTAAACAAGGTCTCAATAAATTTCTCAGAGGGTTAGAAGGGCACTTCAGCTCTCCCTGTGGCTTTGGAAAGAACTAAATTTAGTTAGAACTATTTTTTGATGTTCCTGCTCTTCACAGATGCTTCACTTGTGTCCTGAATAGTCTTATAACAGTGTCCGGAAATGTTTACTTTGCCCCATCAACTGAGGTAGCATGTAGACTGATGACTCACTTTCTGTGAGGTCAATGGGTAGCTAAGATTTTTAGCTGTCAGCCATGTTTTCTCTCGTATATGTTTCAAACTTCTTTATCTTGCCCTTTTAAAATCTCTTTCAGATGCCTCATTGCATTTTTAGGTGTCTTTCTGATCACTAGGAACAAGAGGAAATGCATCTTTTTTGAGCCTTACATCTCCATGGATGCCATGCCAAGTAATCTTAAAATCTATTACCTTTTTGATAAGCCAGTAAAAACTGACAAGCTGATTGACCTCACCCCACTGTAGGTTGGGTAAAAAAATGGGGCACAAAAGCAGCATGGATGACCCTAATTGTGGTTATACTGAAAGTGTAATGTCATGAATGTTCTTGGCTTTTATTGATGTTCCTTTTAATGTTGATCGCTTCCCTGGTTTATTCTGTTTTTCTCCTATTTTAAGAGCTGCCCAGAGTCTCATATATGAGATGAGTGGCCTATTAAATAAATACACTTTCAGAGTCTCCTTTCATCCATTTTAGATTTGATTTTGGAGTATTGAGGGAGGGATTTAAGAGGCAAAAATTTGCTTTAGGTCATGTAGAGCAGGGGTCTTCAAACTTGGCCCTTTTATGACTTGTGGACTTCAACTCTCAGAATTCGTGCCTGGCTGAGGAATTCTGGGAGTTGAAGTCCACAAGTCATAAAAGGGCCAGGTTTGAAGACCCCTGTTGTAGAGAATTAAAACATTATCTCACCCCTCAATAACCTTGAAAAACTGCAAAGATTTGGACAGTGTCCCTATTCAATTTGGAGATAATACTACTACTACTATTATTATTATTATTAGTTTGCCACCCATTCTAACTTGAGGTCTATATCTTGGATATTTCAATAGATGTTTAGTCTCTCTTCCTTTCCCTCCCTCTCTTGAAGCAGTGTTTCTCAACCTCAGACCTCAACTCCCACAATTGTCTTTAAGCATCCAAGGTTGAGAAACACTGTCGTAAGGTGATCCAATCTTGCTGCCATCCAGTGTGATGCAACTCTGATTCCCAGACCAGCTAAGTCTCAGAATGTGGGTTTTGGGATCCAAACTTTAGAACAGTGTTTCTCAGTCTTGGTAGCTTTAAGATGGGTGGACCTCATCTCCCAGAATTCCCCAGTCAGCCCTCCTTTAGAACAGGGCTTTTCAACCACTGGTACGGGAACCACCTGTGGTACATTGGCACCTGGCAGGTGGTACGCGACCATCCTAGAAAAGTGGTAGTGGGGGAGGGGAATGAGCTGAACTGGTGGCAGCACCGCACAAGCCTAAGTGAGAGATGGCTGGAGCTGCAGGGCTGTCAGGGCTCAGCGGAAGCACCAGGATCAGTGCCGCTTTCCAGCTGATCAGCACTTCTTCAGGGCTGTCAGGGCTTAGTGGAAGTGCCAGGATCAGCGACAGGTTCCAGCTGGAGCTCGGTGCTGATCCTGGTGCTTCTGCTGAACCCTGAAGAAGTGCCGATCAGGTGGAATGTTGCAGCATCTCCAGGGTCTTGTGATTTACATTCAGATGCTTGGTAACTGATTCATATTTATGATGGTCACAGTGTTCCAGGGTCATGTGACCATCATAGTGACCAAAACCTGCTGCAACCTGCAGATGGGGGGAATAAAAACCAAACACCCTCCACCCCACCCCCGCTGCCAATCCTCAACAGAAATGCTCACAACAATGAAAATCTCGGACAGGAGGAAGAGCGCCGCTGGGTGGGCAGGCAGGTGTCTTGCTCGGCTGTGGCTTGGAGGGCATTTTTTTCAGTGCCATTGTAATTTGGAACAGTCACTAAGCGAACTGTTGTAAGTCAAGGACTACCAGTACTTTTTTCCCCCTTTTTTTTGGTCATCAAGTTTTTGACACTTTGCTAGGCGACTGGTGGTACTCGGACATTGCCATATCCTAAAAGTGGTACAATGGGTGAAAAGGTTGAAAAGCCCTGCTTTAGAAGATGAAATTATAGTTTGGTTAGATTAATGGAAGCGACAAGTCAAAAGACAGCAATTGAACTTCTGTCTGTTTTGAAACCCCTGCATTTCAAACCACTCCATCTTTATCCTTCAGGCATGCAGAATCTGCACGACAACGGAACGGCAGTTCAGCCCGAACTCAAGACTTCTTTTTCCTATGGCGCCCTGGAGAACAATGATAGCATGTCTGAAATTTATACTCCTGCAACATTAACTGTTGTCCAGGAAGAACATGCTTCTTGTCGGATCATGTCACACAGCAAAAGCGAGTGAATGCTCTTTGAAGGAATACTGTAGGTGCGGCTGTTTATTTATTACCCCTCCCTTCCTTTTCTTTCACTCATTGAGCCCAAAAGGCAGCTGAAGTACTGATGAACTCATATAATAATTCTAAAAAAATACTGATTAAAAATCACATACCTGCAGATGCGAAAGTATTCCGTGTTAAGCTGAATTGCATTGGGATGTGAACAGCTCCATCACTGCAAACACAGAAGGCATTTGAGTAGCTAAGTAGACGGTATGTAGGTGAATGCAGACACTCTGCTATAACAGAAGCAGGGGTTTCATTGGAATAATCAGGGATTGTGTGTCTTTTAAAATCAGGACGAATGGCATTCTCAGAGAAATATGTATTGGGGATTCCCCATGCTGAAAATGAGTTCCCCTTTTTCTGTTGGCATGGCTAAGCAGAGATGTATAGAGACAGTTCGCTAGTGTGCCCTATGTTTTACTTAGTATATCTTGTTTTCCCAAACCTGGGAATTGGGAGGCAGGATACATTTCTAGTATTCTGTTATCCTGTTGAAAAGGTTCAGTCAACCGTTCAACATTTTTTCCGATGTAAACCTTTGAACTAGATGGGGCAGCAGCATGATAAATGAAGACACATCACCACTGAGGACTCATATCTTTCAGATCAACACACGCCATGATTTAATTTGGGTCCAACCTTGATCTTGCAACCCAGGTGTTGAGAATGTGATGCAACCTGTTTTGCTAACCCAAAGACCGCCATCTTGAAATCATAATTGTTTACGGTTTTAATAAGTGCCCTGAAAATGAATTTCTGGGTTGTGATGGCCTTTGTATTAGGCCTGGTCTTCATATTTAGCAGGTTTGGGTAATACAGGATGAATGGCATCATTTTATAGTAATATTTGGAGACTGCTAATGAATGCTGTTTTGAAGATTAAAAATACTTTCCTGCAAATTGAAAGAAAGCCTTCTGCAGACGACTCTTGAGTTGTGACCAAAACCTTCTTCCTTCTTTTCTGTATGTGATAGTTATGTTTAAATGTGCGGGAATTATTTAAATGGGGGGAGCATTAAAAAAAAAATCTCCTGGTGCTTCAGCTTCCAGTCTAAATACCGAACTCATTTTGCTACTGTAGTCTCAGGCAAAGATGTTTATTCCCTGAAGTTTTTATTTATAATATGTACTGTATTAGGATTGTATCTGCTCCTTCTCCCCAGCAGATGACAACACTTAGACAGTCTTGGCTGATCTTAAAAAGCTAAGCCCTGTTAGATGTGATTTTGCATTGAAGATGAAAGACCAGTTGGAAAATCCCCAATTGTAGGATGTACTGGGAAATGGAAAAAGCATCTCCAAAAATACAATCCCTACCCTTTTCCAGAATGATGTCTGATTTCTGTTGGTTGCCAATAGAAATGAATAGATTCTAACCCTGGTTTTGTGGAAGAATTAACATGAATGTAAACCTTGCTGCAGTTTTCAACGGCCCTGTGGAGTCTGAATGGAAGATAACCAGGTATTTTGGCCTAGTTAATAAGTCAAGGTCTTTTTTTAGAATGATAGCTAACATTCTTGTCTCACTGATTTCTAGGATGTCAAACATATTTGTTGACTGAGCGTACTGTCTTCACCGTGGTATGTGTAAATAAACGAAGCTTTATGACACAAAGATGGCATCTTTTGTTCAAAGGAAGCCTTACATCGGGTGGGTGGGGAAATAAATTGAGTAAGAAGCCACTTTGAAGACCATGTGGGTGGAAAGGCAGATTACAGGTATATAATGAAATAACTATAGGAAGTCCTCAACTTGCAACCACAATTGGGTCCAGAATTTCCGTTGCTAATCAAGGTGGTTGTTAAGGAGGCTACACCAGATCTTACAACTTTTTGCCATTGTTGTTAAGTGGCTGTGAAGGTCAAAAATGGTGATCACAAGATCCTGAGACCTGCAACCATTGTAAATGCATGCTGGTAGCCAAGCAACCAAATTTTAATCATGTGACCTAGGGAGGGGATGTAAATGTGATGATTAGTTGCAAGTTACTTTTCAGTGCCGTTGTAATTTTGAACAGTCACTGAACAAAGGGTTATAACTCAAGGACTACCTGTAATGAAAGCAAACACATGGGGAGATTTTTGCAGAAGCTCAATGATGCCTTAGTGGAAGCAAGTCATCATACGAATGTTGTATTCCATATTTGTAATTTTGACACACAGGACCTTGAGATAGAAGGAATTTTGAGCATTTACCAATCTTGGCTGCATATGGCTCAATTCAATTCATACCCAGAGGATATGATCCCAGTCAACAATATCAAAGATCTTATCCAGGAAGCTTGCATGAACCAATTAAGTCCAGGGTATAAATGGAACATCTATCACATCTTATAAGAAGGAAGTGCCTTCATCCATTTCCCTCAAAGGATGGGCCATGTCTCTTTTTGGCTGTAGATGACAATCAACACCCTGCATAAAAATAGAGGGCCAGCTGCCCAGTCTTGATCAAGGCAACTGGCATTTTTAGAGAATAGGGCAGGGGTCTTTAAACTTGGCCCTTTTGTGACTTGTGGACTTCAACTCCCAGAATTCCTCAGCCAGGCATGCTGGCTGAGGAATTCTGGGAGTTGAAGTCCACAAGTCATTAAAGGGCCAAGTTTGAAGACCCCTGGATTAGGGGACGGGAGGAGATATACACTGATCACTCCCACCCAAAATATACAAGAGGATGGGTAGTTCTCAATGCAATGGGTGGAGCACATGGGCCCTGCGCATTCTGCCTACTACTACAGAAGTGGTTGTTACCTAATTTAGATAGCAATCTTGAATACAGTTTATTAAACCAAGATTTATTGAATGCACTAGTTAGCCTTGTCTTCCATTTCTAATCATTACAGGAAATACAGGTTTGGAAACATGCTAAGGCTTCATCCTCTGAATGAATGCAAAATGTAAGATGTGGCTGACATGCTAATGAAATGGTGGCACTGACAGATGCTTGAGCTAAGCAGTTGTTAAGGGAGATTTTTAAAATAGAAGTTTTGTCAGATTCCTCTTGTTCAACACTAAAGCATACAGATTGGAAGGCTTACAGCTAATATTTTTAATGCAATTGAGCTGTTGACTCTAATCTGCCAGTGAAATACTTGCCAACACAATTAACATTCTATGGATTTTATTCCATGGAAGCAAATAGAAATTAACTTTGAGAACATTTATATTTGGGTACTGAATTACCAGTCAGGAAAAAAAAGGCAGTGGAAGCCAACTGTCTTGATTATGGGCTTGATTTGTTGAGAAAGGCAACCAGCTGGATATGAATGGAAAAATACAGGAATCACAGAAGAAACTATTATAGGACATGTAAAATAAGGCACATGTAGGCAAAAATCTTTCTGCATTAAAACATGTAACAAGTCAATTATGCAATCCTAGCTAACAAATTGTACAAATTAGCAACAAAATTGAAACAGAAAAATGACACAACCTGCAGGTGAATTTAACCATTGTCATGCATGGAAGGAAGAAATGTCTATTTATGGTTTGTTGAATGAAGACTAGTTTCAAACAGCATGCTGAGCTATCCTAGAAAATTGGAAAGCCAGCCATTGTGAAAAGGAATCCGCTGGATCAAACCGCATTTAGAGCTGATCATCATGAAAAGCAGCACTGAGATGGCTACACTAGATCTGTTAATCCAATTAAAAGGTTGTGGGCTAAGTTTATCCTCCTTAGGAACTGGATGTATTATCTTCTGTATGCAAACTAAGATAGTTTCATTTATTCTTTTATTAACTTCATATCCCATCTTTCCAGGAACCCAAGAGAGCACAGCTTCCAGTGGTGGGATTTAAATACGTGAACAACCGGTTCTCTGTGTGGATGCCGCTTCCGGAAGTCCATTCTGGGCCTGGGCAACAAAAAATTAGCTACCGGTTCTGCTGAAGTGGTGCGAACTGGCTGAATCCCACCACTGACAGCTTCCCTACTTTTTCTCACCACAACTGTGAGAGAGAGGTTGGGCTGAGAGAGAACAAGCTTTTGTGGCTAAGTGGGGACCTTGCCCCTAAGCCAAAATGTTTCACCAGTTACAGTTACACCATACAGCTGGATCTTCAAACTTGGCCCTTTTATGACTTGTGGACTTCAACTCCCAGAATTCCTCAGTCAGCATGCCTGGATGAGGAATTCTGGGAGTTGAAGTCCACAAGTCATAAAAGGGCCAACTTTGAAGACCCCTGCCATACAGGTTCGTGGACTGGGAGGGAGGGTTCTAGTCCCCAGTAGTTGAGGGGGAACCTGAGGGCCCCTATTCTCAGCCCAGTGCTTTAAGCCAGTGTGTCTCACGCTTGGCAGTTTTAAGATGGTGAGTTTCAACTCCCAGAATTCCCCAGCCAGCATGTCAATATCTGCCCTGGACTGAAGCCCAAGAGAAAGTGGGTCGTGCAGCAAGGCAAATGACCCAAAACATGTGCAAATGATTTGAGCAGAGGGAAATTAACTGACAAGTTGAAATCCTGACCTTAACCCTAGACCAGGGGTTAGGCAACCTCGGCTCTTTTATGACTCATGGACTTCAACTCCCAGAATTCTGACTCGGGAATTCTGGGAGTTGAAGTCCATGAGTCATACAAGAGCCGAGGTTGCCTACCCCTGTATGTGGAAAGACCAGAAGCAGGCGGTTTATGTCAGGAAACCCATCTGACATCCTGAGTTGATCTGTAAGGAGGAATGGGCTCAAATTCCTCCCAGCTGATGGGCAGGAGTGATCAATGGTTATTGGAAATACCTGGCGGCAGTTATTGTTATCACCCCACTTACTGAAGCTTCACATACACATATCTTGGATCATTTTGGTGAATAAATCAATGAATGCATACAGTATATTGTTGATTCATCAACCATTTCTTTAACTGGGTTTCTCTTTATCTAGTTTTAGGACTAGGATTATCTAGTTTTGGGACTGCCAAGGCTGAGAAACACTAACGCACAGCGCCAAATTAGCGACATCACGGCTTGAGGTTGGCTGCTTAAAATTAAATAGAGCTGCCGAGCTCTTGGCTGCCATCTAGAGGTCGTGTAGGTTTTCACAACCCGAGACGCCTTCTTCCAATAGAATAATAAGCCTCTCCCCCCCTCCATCCCCCCCCCACCCGCCCATTCGGCCGCCGGGCTGCCGCGGTCGAGAGATGCACTTCCGGGTTAGAGATCACTAGCCGGCTCTCGACCGGAAGAGGGAGAGGGCGTCGGCGGTTGCTATGGGGGATGAGAGAGGCGTACACGGGGGCGCGCGCGCGCGCTCGCGGGCTCGGGCCGCGCGCCAAGTCCTCCGTCAGCCCCGCCGAGAGGGAGGAAAGACGGGCGAGCGGGCGAGTCGGCCGGGCGGCCGCAGAGGCGAACGGCTGAGGCGGTTCTTGAGGCGCTGTCGCTGCCCCGCGGTTGGCTGGACTTGGCCGGGCGAAGGTGGCCGTGGCCGTCGTCGCTTTCCGAGGGGTGAGTGAGGAGAGAACCGAGCGAGTCATCCCGGTGACCCCCGCCGGCTTTGCCCTTCGCGACCCCCGCCTATCTTGGGGGCCTGTGGCGCCTCCCGGCCTCTCGCCCCGCGCTCTTCCCTCTCACCGTAGGCCCCCGTCGGCCCGCTTCTCTCCCGGCCTGGGGACCGGCTGCCTTCCTCTCTCCCGCCTCCCCGCGGCGGGTTTGGGGGCGGGGGTCTCCTCCGCCATCGCCCCCACAACAACCCCGCGAGGTAGGCCGTGCTGAGGAGACCGACTAGCCCAAAGGGGCCTTGGGGGCTTCCGCGGCGGGCAACTCCAGCCGCCTTGCCGTCCTGGCGCAGCAGTCCCCGTGCAGGGGAACCTCCATGGGCAGGAGTACTGTACCTGTCAGGGCTTTTCTTCCCTGCGGTGCTGCTTCCCGAAGGCCAAAGACGGAGACGAGAGGGGCTCCTGGGCTAAGGCTGGGACCGACCTGGAGCAACAACTGGACCGAAGGGAGCGTTTGTTTGTTTAGTAAAACCCTGCCCCAAACCTTAGGCTCTTTATTCTCCTTTCCCTTCCCCGGACTTAGCTCTTGGAAACGCCTAGTAAACGAATCCAAGAAAGGATGTCTTTTCAACCCCAGCATTTATTTCTTCCATTAAAAGGTGTATGGGTGGGGAGGGGGGGCTGCCCTTTTGCTGAGTGTGGGTCTCCAGCCCCTCTTCCATATTGCCAGGAGGTTGAGCCCTTCCACTGCCCCATAGTTAGGAAAGCTCTCCTCCCATTCTTGGGGGTCTCTTGTTCATCTCTCCCCTCTTTGTCTACATTAATAACATCCCCTTTCAGTATTTTGGGAGGGGTTGCTCCACTTTCCCATTCTTTTTTTTTATGTCTGTTTCCTCTTGTTCTGCTTCATATTTCTTACTCTGCTCGTGCTCTCCGCTCCTAAAGCAAAACGTTGCTGGGTCTAGCTACAAGTAGTCCTTCTTTAGCAGCCATCATTGGGATGGGTTACTCAGTTCTTAAGGGAAGTGGCCACTAACTGAAAGTGCCCTGTGTTGCTGATCCTTTACTTTAGCTTTCCTTTCCTTTGCAGACCTGTGAAGGAGATAGATATAAGGATTGGTTGCAAGGATACCTTTTCATCATATGAAAGATATCCATATCTGTGAACGGTTGCTAAATGAAGACTTCCTATGTTCTTCTTTATTATATTCGCTGTCTCCAGTTTCTAGTCTTCGTTGCTTGTTTATGTTCTTGTGCTTTCAGACACAACTAGTCTTTTTAGAGGTGGGGGACTGTTTATCATTTTAGGGAGTTTTTCCTTTATTTTGCTGCTTCCACTGCCACATGAACACAAGTTTATTGCCAATTTGTTTTTCATAGCTTTCTTCTTTTCAAAATAATTGTTGGACTTAATTCTTTATTTCTTGCCTCTTCTACTGATTGGCCTGATTTAATCAAAATAGGAAACTGATTTCACACAGTGTTAACGAACCACATGAAGTCCCTACTCTCTGGAGGGAAATATTAAGATTATCCACTAACAGTTTTAAACTAGCTGCAATTCCTGGTGATATCTGCCTACAGATACCTTGTTTAAACTATGGTAGTAATGTCAGTCTAGAATCATACCTTAATTCTGTATCTTGCCTTGCCTAAAACCACAGTTTTAAAATTTTTAACGTAATGTAGTTGGTTTGTTTTTCTTCCCTGCCATGTGGGAACAGTGAACTTATCCACTGTGTAGTGGGCATCTGACAGGATAATACTTTAGCCTTCTCTCCTTAAGCAGCCTTGGTGAAGGAGGAAATAGTGTGCTAAGGAAAATAAACAGTTCTTCTCTTAGGAAAAAATTAAGTACTTGCCTTTCCTTAGTCAGGATGTATAATTTCCTTATTCATGGGGGTGGAGGGCCGATAGCACAAGCAAGTACGTCATACAGATTTTTAAAATGCTTTAATCCTCACGTTTTGAGGCTCAAGAAGGTAAATACTTACCTTTAATATCAAACTGTGCAGTCATGGGCCCTTGAGGTTAAGGCTTTGATAAACTTCTGTTTATTAGCATAGAAATTAGCTTCTAGGTACATTGTTCAGTTTCATGACTTTACAAATGTGGTCTCTCAGATTCCTGAATATTGGAGTAATTCTGTTGGATTATAGTAGTAGTCACAATCATGTGCATGTTATTACAAATTCAGAGTTTGCCACAGAATCAAAGATGCTCAGAGTCAGTGTTCACCCACGTTGAGATATACCCTCAGCCATATAGAAGATTGTGCTATACAATTGATTCCGCTGCATGTGCCTTTCTGATTTTGAATTAAAGAGAAATTCTTCAAGTTGAGCTTGATTCTATTCTTCTGAGATTTTTTTTTCAACTTCCCATCTAATCTTGAATTCTGGAATCTCCTGTTCGTCCATCATCCAAATGCTACTAGGCCCATCACTGCTTAAATTTTGGACAATAAGCAACTTTAGCTAGATGCTCCCACCTATGAATTGAAATCGATAAACTCTGTTTTAGTAGAATGTTTGACAAGATTTGTTTTGCTAAAATGTACGTTTCTTCTCTATTACTTTCAGCATCATTTCCTAGCATAGTAGATTGATGTTTGCAGATTTTTTATTAGTTTCTTGTTTCTTCTATTGCATAATCCTGAGAAACAAAATCTCAGGGGAAGACAAGGAAATGTGACATGGGTTTTTTTTGGAATCCATGATTATACTCAACTAGGTACAATAGATATCCTAGATAATGAGACTTATCCTTCATTAACGGTAACAGTGCTATATGTTTGCCTGAAAAAGGATACTAGGGGAAAAGAAGGCTTTTTATATGAAAAAATTATGATACATTGTTCATAGGGCATATTATCATAAAAACACTTCTGGCTTCAGCTGGCAAATGCCATCTATTTTGCACCTGACTTTGACTGATAATTCTAGTATGAAAAAAATGTTAACTTGATTTTTCCATTGAGGTACCTGCTCAATACAAATAACCTACAAATTATGAAATCCCAATCTTCTGATTAAAATATATTAGTCACTTTATTAAGTTATTAAAATAGGCCAGCCATGAGTGAATTTAAATTCTGGTAAGCTTTCTGGTTCTTTTGCAGTTGTTGGTATATGTTAATCTCTTTGCAAATGCAAAAACTGAAACAGAGGCTATTGGAGCTGGCTTATGTCATCTCAGTTCAGTAATTCCTCAAAGCAAGAATTCAGTGTTCTGGACTGAAAAATGAAGATTCCTTTTCATCTACTAATTCAGTGTGTTTTGTTTACATTGTATATTTCTTGGGAAATCAATATTTTATTTCAGTTAAAGATCTTTATGCTAGAAAAGTCACTTTGTGATCTCCTTTTTGTTAAGGGAGATTGTTGAAATACAGCTCTTTAATCAAGGCCTTAATCCGTTTAACAAATTAATTCAGTTCTGTATGTTCTTCTCTTTTTTAAATGCCCTTACCACACAGAGAAAATGTAATGCACTTTTAGGGAGTTAAAGTATAGAAGTTCATACTAAAACACTCAGTTAACAACTGGGCTTCTCAGGGATCACTATTTAAAGAGAAGCAGCCTAATTTGCAGTAATTATTATAACTATAGAATCTTTCTCTTGCAGCTATTGAACACCCTGAAAACTTTAATGCTGCGATATTATATGTGGAAATATTTTGGAATTGTGAGTCATCAAATTCTCAATATGAGCATAGCTGCAGGTTAATTTCTCTTCTTCAGAAATACAGAATGTCCTTGTGTTCTCTGAAGACGTTTAACCTCATTTTTAATATTGCTGTATATTTTTTGTATAATTTGTTTCTCTTTCCACCCATCTGCTTTACTAATTTTGGCATATAGGCAACACCCAAAGTCATCATTTGGCAATTCCTCCAGATCTTTTGCTGTGGCCTGACCTGGTTTACCAGGCATCAGTCATGCTCCAAGCCCTGACAACCTGCAAATCAGATTAGTGCTGTATTTTCTTCTAATGAAACTGTTAGAGGCTGGCCCAGAATCTGAAGCAAGGATAGCACCGTCTGGTTAGTTTGCTAAAAGGAACAGCCTGTTGGAACCATGTTATGTCTGTTCTGAGCAAGCTGCACCTTGAATTTGATCCAAACCAAATTCAGGGGTTGCACTGATGTTTTAAAACTCAGCATGTTTGATTTTTGCCTTATGCCCTCTCTCTCTGGAGTGAGGGCCCCTCCCCTCCCCAGATTCAAACAGCCTCCATCCTACAGATGTTTCAGAAGACCCTGTAGAGCAGTGGTTCTCAACCTTTTTAATGCCACGACCCCCAACCGTCGTAAGTCGAGGACTACTCAACGGGTGCAGCACCGTTTGCAGAATGGGACTTTTGGTGGGCTCAGCAGGGCAGAGACAGCCTGGACAATTCCTATGGGCTTTTGAAAGCCAATAGAATTAGACTCTATTCAAGAGAGTCTATTCTATTGGCTTTCAAAAGCCAATAGAATAAAAGGGAGTAGCACAGCTAAGGAAAAGGAGGGGAAAATGGCAGACTGCGTTGTTTGGCGACCCCCGTGAAATGGTCGTTCGACCCCAAATGGGGTTCTGACCCACAGGTTGAGAACCACTGATATAGAGCTAAGTCACCCTTTCATGAGTGTGTTTGAAGACCCTTTTTTCCTTTGTCCTTACCCAGTTTCATAATTTCTGCCATTTTTTTTGTCTCTTTGTTTTTATATATGTTCAACAATTCATAAATTGCACAAAGTCACTGGGAGTTAGGCCATATATAAATTTAATAACTAATTTATGATTATGTAATGGATTGAATATTGGGAATTAGCAAAGATGCCTGTGATAAAACTGTATTTAAAGCCCCCTCAAATATGTCTCTTGAGACATTGTGGAGAAATGAACTGTTTCAGTACAGAGACTTTGATTGCTGAATGCCTTACTTGCCTAGTTACAATTGGTGTCTTATTAGATCTGGTGTCAGCATCATGTTTAATCAGCAGGTTCTTTCTTGAACGTACTCATTTTCATCTTTTGTTTACTTCTTTGTTATCCTACCTAGGTATTCCATCTGTAGCGATTTTAACTTTTATTGTGGGTTTTTTTTTCTTTTCTCTTAAAATGTTATGTAGTGTTATTGGTTTTAATTATGTACTTCTACTTTGAGGCTATTTTTAAGTATGTCTTTAAAGTAATATAACTAAACCTCCATTGTTAGGCAGTTGTGACTTTCCTTGAAGGGCATGTGAAAATCTTGGTAGGCCAAGTCTAATAGTAATATTCTGGAACTAAAAATGAACATGCTGTAATCTTTCTCTCTGAGCACAAATCAAGTCCCATCATTATAGAGACCATGCTTTCCAATGGGCATGCAGAGGGAAGGAGACAAATCATGTGCCAGGTCTGTTCTCCTTTCAGTTTGGTACACACTTAAGTAAATTGTGTCTATTCTGTTGGTCCAGCCAACCCTTCCTTGCCTTTAAATGTTCTTCAAGCTCAAAGTGTAAAGCAGTGCTTGTGATTAATTTTTATGCACAGTGTCTCAAGTGTCATATATGAGGGGCTTTAGAATAAAAAGTTAATGCAACAGGCTAGTTTCTGAGAATTAAAATGAACATTATTGAGCATCTCAGTAGTAAATAGAAAAATACATTTACATGCAGTGTTGTTTTATAGAAAGGAATTGTGTGGAAATTCAGCTTGACAGTGTTTTTTGAAAACTTATTTAGTTTTTAAGCTGAAAACATTCAGCTTGCAAAGGAATTTAATGATTAAATAGCAAATATTGAGTACTACTGAACAAGTATTTTGAAGCTTGTTATATTTGGTGATCTATACCTCGTCAAGCCAAAATTTCTAGGCACATGATTCTATCTCCTTTTGTCTCACAGTAAAGAATGACAGGATGCTTGCCAATTTGACTATCTCATGATGTGGTGTTTCTGGTGCTATAGCATCAACCTGGCTACACAAGCCTCCATCTAACCTTGGAATGACTTAGGATTTCTGAACACCAGCAGATTACATGTCAGGCTTAGAGAGGACAAAGACTGGCTCCATGTAGAAAGCCAAACACATTGGCAGCTTTAAAGATCTGTGGACTTCAACTTCCATGCTGGCTGAGGAATTGTGGAACTTGAGGTCTACACACCTTAAAGTTGCTAAGGTTAAGAAAAGTATTAAAGCTGCTTTGCTTTTGAATTCAGGGCCTATTAGGTGTCATCATGATCTTCTGCAAATTCCATCTGGATTTATTTAGATGCAATTTTTCAAGATAACAGTCTCCAAAAGCAGCATCCAAATAATATAAACAAATAAGAAGCAATATTTAAAAAAAGAAAAGAAAGAAGCAAGAAGCTTCTAGGTCAGTGTTTCTCAACCTTGACAATTTTAAGGCATGTGGACTTCAACTCCCAGAATTCCACAGCCAGCAATGCTGGCTGTGGAATTCTGGGAGTTGAAGTCCACATGCCTTAAAGTTGTCAAGGTTGAGAAACACTGTTCTAGGTCCTTTCTGGAGCCTAATTGGTCGTAATGATCTTGTAGGGAAGGGAAAGAAAAAGAGGAGACTTCTTCCTTTGCCCAGTGTCGGTTTTTTTTGGTAAATGAGCATGTATCACTTCCTGGAAATGTTAGCTCCTCATCCCTAAGATTATAAACAAAAATAAATTCTAAATAAATTGGTTGGAATTAACTGACTGAGTCATGTGGTGTTGGGGAGGATCTATGATATCTTTGTCAGATTCTTTCCAGTAAAGCAAAAAGTAGTGGAAAGAGGATTCCTGCTCCTATTATTTTTTTCCCCTTTGTGTCATACTTGCTGTCTTAATTGTCCTTCCTTCCTGAACGGAAGTTGGAAACTCAGAAGAACTTTGTTTGGTGAATCAGAGACATTCTTTAGTCCAGTGGTTCTCAACCTTTTTAATGCCGCGACCCCCCCAACCGGTCGTAAGTCGAGGACTACTCAACCGGTCGTAAGTCGAGGACTACTCAACTGGTGCAGCACCGTTTGCAGAATGGGACTTTTGGCGGGCTCAGCAGGGTAGAGACAGCCTGGACAATTCCTATTGGCTTTTGAAAGCCAATAGAATTAGACTCTATTCAAGAGAGTCTATTCTATTGCCTTTCAAAAGCCAATAGAATAAAAGGGAGTAGCACAGCTAAGGAAAAGGGGGGGGGGGAAATGGCGGCCTGCGTTGTTTGGTGACCCCCGTGAAATGGTCGTTGGACCCCAAATGGGTCCCGACCCACAGGCTGAGAACCACTGCTTTAGTCTGATCCATATTTACTCCTTGCCCCCCCCCCAAATCAGAAAGTGGCAGAAATTTCTGCCACTAGAGCGGGGGTAGGCAACCTCGGCTCTTTTATGACTCATGGACTTCAACTCCCAGAATTCCTGAGTCAGCATAGCTGACTCAGGAATTCTGGGAGTTGAAGTCCATGAGTCATAAAAGAGCCGAGGTTGCCTACCCCTGCACTAGAGCATACCATAGGAGTTGCTAATGAGTCCTCCTCCTCCTCTTTGTCACCATGGCAAAGGAGGTGATCTACTATTTCTTGGAGGCTCTGAAATCAAATTGTACAGTCTGTTCCTAGAGCCTTCTTGTGTTCCCTGGAAGGCTCCATTTGCTCTCAGAGTAATTCCAGAGGTGGTTTGTCAGTTTCTAGAACTGATATTTTTGGAACAGGAAGTCTGTTTAAGTCTTTGGATGCAATCCAGTGCCTGGGAATCTTATTTAGGCCTGTCTCACGATAAAAGACTTGAGTATTGCATCAATCTTATTATTCATATCTGAATAAGCAGTGACTCCTTCCTACGCTAGAAGTCAGTGAATTGTAAAATGAGCCAGGATTACGGCTCTAAGGTCAGATTTTATTTCTGCACATAATGACTAAACCACTAAAAACAGCCATAATAAGAAAGAATAGAAAAAATGTCTTCCTTACTGTTTTTGTTCTCTCTTCCCCTCTCTCTTGGCTCATTTGAAAGGCTCTTCCCACAAGCGCAGAATACAGAGGCAGAAAGAAGCTTTGAATGGACAGAGATTAATGATACAATGAAGGCCTGGAGTGATAGTCAGTCAGACCTTTACAGCAGTGACCTAGAAGAAGAGGAAGAAATGATTTTTGGAGAAAACGAAGAAGACTTGGAAGAGATGATGGATCTAAGTGATCTTCCTACCTCACTCTTTGCTTGCAGTGTTCATGAAGCAGTGTTTGAAGTTCAAGAGCAAAAGGTAAAGGGTTTTAAAAACAACAGGGCTGTTGGCAAACCCAGTTCCAGCTTATTAAAATTAGTGTAAAATTTACTGAAAAGCAAATATGGTGCTTTGTTCAAATAATATATGCTTTTTTACCATAGTGCTGGGTAATTATCTTATTGTACAAAGGGTGAATTATATAATTAGATAGTATATAAAAAACCAGAAATGCTGATTTCCGCTCCTAACCACAGTCTAGAACAGGGGTAGGCAACCTTGGCTCTTTTATGACTCGTGGACTTCAACTCCCAGAATTCCTGAGCCAGCCATGCTGAGGGGAAAGGGAGAGGTTTCCAAGCTGAGCCATGCTGGCTCAGGAATTCTGGGAGTTGAAGTCCACGAATCATAAAAGACCCAAGGTTGCCTACCCGTGGTCTAGAAGATTGCTTTGGGATCCATTATTGAGTTGTAACTCCACTTGGTGTAATCTTCCTCAGATATATTTTAAACAAGTGTTGTAAATCTTCAGTTCATTGTGGAATATCTGCTTTGTAAGCAAAACTCCAGGTTCAATTCTTGATATTTTAGAGAGAATAAAAAAATATTCTTCTTTGAAATCACTGCCACCTAGTGCAGAGTGTATAGCTCAAAGTACTCAGTTGTCTGAATGTACACAAGAACTGTCCATTTTACAAAGATTCACAAATGTTGTGGTTTGGTGCTGGTGTGGTAGACTGGGTGAAGCCAGCTGTTGTGGTTGTGAAATATAAAGATAGGCACGGACAATTTTTTTCTGGATCAGAAGTTGCAACTTGCTCTCTTCTCAGCTGATGGACCACTGAAGGCTTATGATAACATCCATCACCCAGAAAGAGAAGAACTGAAGATTTTTGGCTTTTTTATTATGTTGTTTTAAGGGTGATTGTGGGAGTAGGAAGCTAATCATTCCCATTTCTTCTTTTTTTAAACATTTGTGCATTCCCATAAAAGTTATAAGTGAACCAACCAGTTATGCAATTGGTCACGATGAAGGGAACGTGACTTAGCATGATGAGAACCTAACCCAAGCAAATTGAGAAATTCCTAATTATGATTTTTTTTTTAAATTAGGACACTCTGTAGACATTTTCCTAGTAATTTAATTTATTCAATTGAAACACCACCTGATTCCACCTGGTCCCATACAATAAAAGAGCAACATAAAAACAGACTGCAATAATTATAAGAAAATAAAACAACAAACCACAAAAACCGACAGCAGAACTGGTAATCCCACCCAATCCAGCAGGGGCTTCAACCTCATAACCCAAAGACTTGGAGAAATGCCAGGTCTTTAAGACTTTTTGGAATGCCAGTGAGCTGGTAGCCACACAGATATCAAGTGAAATTTCATTCCAGAGGGCAGATGCCATGACAAAAAGGGCACCCATCTCAGATTCCTATTGATGACACAGTTGTAAATTGAAAGAACATGGAACATGCTAAATTTGTCAGATTGAACCAGCTGGGCTGACACCATGGTAGTAATGGTTCCTCCAATGACTAATTTTGGGCTTTATAGATCATAACCAGCACCTTGAATTGCATGCAGAAATTGAGCTGTGAAGTGACGAGGTGTCAGCCTTGGGAAGTAGTGCATAAAGGAAACATGCTCAGATGAAGTAAATATACTTTATTGTAATGTTACATCAGAGGTAGTCAACCTTGGCTCTTTTATGACTTGTGGACTTCAACTCCCAGAATTCCTAAGCCAGCTAAGCTGGCTCAGGAATTCTGGGAATTGAAGTCCACGAGTCATAAAAGAGCCAAGGTTGACTACCCCTGTGTTACATCAACAGAATCTTGCAAGTCTGAAAGTACATTTCTCCCTTGCAGCCCAAGAAACTAGGGTGGGTCCCTTCTGAGGCATTGGTCATGCCGCCATTCCTTTTGCCAACTTAGCTGCCTTTTGTTAGAGCGTTCCCCAGGCTGTGGCTCTTCCTGCTGTCTCCCAAGGCCATTCCAACATACCCTTACATTAGGACACGAGTGACTGTCTGAAGGGCTTCACAATCCAGGAAAGGACACAACTGGTACACTAGAGGAAATTGTGCAAATACCTTCCTGGGAACACCTGCCACCTGCTCTCAGATTACAAAAACTACTCTTTTCCCCTTCTTTGGGTCTCAACTGGTGCAAAACCTGGTTGGGTACAATTCTCGGAGGGGATCTCCCCCCCCCCCAGGACAAACCAGGCATCTGTTAAACAAGCCAGGTCAACATCCTCATCCATAGTAAGAGGTATGAATGAAGGCAGCTTTGTTACATACCAACCTGGCATTCAGGAACAGCAGCTGGAGCCCAGGGCAAGTGAGGATACAGTACGCAGTGGGTGGAAGCCAAGGGCTGAACAGTGAACTGCTTTTAAGCTGTGGTCCCAATTCCCCACTTCTAGTCTACTGCTGTGCTTCCCTCTGCCATCACTCTTGCGATAATCCTGTCTGCCCTTTCCCTTCTCCCAGGTTAAGGCACTTTGCACAGTCTTTCCTCCACCTAGGACACACACACAAACCTGACCTAGTGCCCCACAGCTATTTTCCTATCTACAGGATGGGTACTGTAAGCTGGCCTCTCTTGCAGGAACTTCTTGTATGTCTTCAAATGCATTGCATTTTTATTTATTTTTCCTAAATTTGATTATGAAAAGCAAGAAAACCTATTGAAAATGTAAACATGTTTAAGTTGTCAAGCTTTTGAGGTAAATGTTAAAATCCAGATAGATTAACTTTCACATCATACTTCGAAGACTGATTTAAATATTGGATAAAAGCTGCCTTGAGGCCATGCTTGGTATCAAAACTTCATTTGGAATACAGTTCTTCAAAGAAACAGATTTTCTATTAACAAATAGCCCTCTTAGGCATATCATAATTCTTAAAATTTAAATATTGAGAGGCAGGTTTTTTCCTATCTCGGTATACCTTTCTTTAAACTAGTAAGTTTTTGTTGAAACAGAGGGACTGAAACGCCAAATGAAATGCTGTTATTACTTTTCATTGTTCTGACAGTCATAAAGCAAGGTTAATAATGCGTAGGCAAATACGTTTCCATGACAGCTCTAGTTGAGGCTGAATTTGTTTCTGAAGAAACTGAGACTTAATTGTCTATAATACTTTGGTGACAAAACATGTTTTTCCTTGTTTAAAGTGCGGTGTGAAATACAGTTTTAAAGGAGCTCTGTGTACTCATTTATATTCATAAAATTTACAAAGCAGAATAAACTCTTCCAACATCTTATTTAAAGTCTTTTAAAAATATGATTCATTGCAATATAGATTGCATTAAATGCTGTTGCTTAGGATAGGAGTCAACTGAATGGGGAATAATCATATTTAGTACTTGGAAAGTTGGACTGGATCCAGAAAAACCTGGTTAAATCCTCACTAGATAGTGGAATTCACTAGGTCAATGTTTCTTAAACTTGGATTTTACTTATTTATATACCACATAGTTGCTGGATAATGAGATGGGTGGCATATCAATTTAATAAATGGATAAATATTGTATTATTTTTCAACATCATTCGGATTTCACAGATGCTTAAAAGGATCTTGGGGGATCCAAGGACTATATTTTAAATCGGGTGGGGAATCATGGCCCTTTTATAACTTGTGGACTTCAACTCCCAGAATTCCTGAGCCAGGAATTCCCAGAGCTCCTTGAAGGAAAGCTGAGATAAAAATGTGGAAAATAAATTTAAATTAAACCATATTTCCTCTTTGTGTCTTATCTATATTTTTATCCTATCTTTGGCTAGGTTTTGAAATGCTGTTCCTAAGAGTTATGTGTATTCTTTGGTCTGTAAAAAGTTGTGGATACACCTCAGATTTGTAGGAAGCATTAAGTTTCCTAATTGGAAATCTATGATTTAAATAAACCAGGAGATCTTTTTTGAAGGAGACAAGTTGGAGAGAGCATTTAAACTGCTTGTTCCTTAATAAGCCATTGTATGTTGAACCTAGAATGTTTTGTTTAAACCTGAACTGAATTTGTGATGTCCTATAAGCCTGTGAGAAAAATTGTGAAATTGTAATGGTAATGAAATACTTTTTACAATGGTACAAACACAGATCAGAGAGAGGACATTATTCTGTTATGTTTCTTAGTTGTTACTAAAGTAACATATTAAATACATGTCAGTTTTTCTTGATGTGCTGAGCCAGAGAGTATTGTTACATTGTTTGATCATGCTATTGCTTCACTAAATAATTATGGTCATTTGGGGCTTGTTTTACATCAGAAAGATAGACAGGCAGATAAATACTGGACTATGGAGCTGATTGCTGAGGTTCCTTTCTGGGAATGTAGTTCTGTGCATGTTTACTTAGAAGTAGGTCCATTGAATAAAATGCAGCTTATTTCTTCCACATTTATAGGAGTGCTAGGGAATGCTATGGAAGCTGAATCTGGCCCTTTTAGATACCACATTAGATATAGAATTGGAAAGAGAATAGTAGCATAGTTCCTTCAGTGTTAGAATGGAATATGCCAGTTTGATGTAAAAGCAGCAAGCTAGAAACTGGGAAGCTAAGAGTTCTAGTCCTGCCTTAGGAACAAATTGGCTGGATGACCTTGGGCCAGTTACTCTCCCTTAACCCTAGGAAGGAGGCAATGGAAAACCACCCCTGAAAAACATTGCCAAGAAAACTACAGGAACTTGTCCAGGCAGTCATCAAGAATTGGACACGATTGAACAGAAAGGGGGGGGGAAAGAATGGAAACTAGATCCAGAGTGAAAAATAAAAGGAGTGGCTTGAGATGGGGTGTTTTTTACCCAGAAGCAGCGGAAGAGAGACATTATTAGGGAAGGAAGGAAGACATGCTATGTGTTTTTAGAGCACCTGCTTCCGTCCAAAGGCTGCCCAGCAGGATGGGGTGCAATTCCCAGAATTTACTGGTCAGTCGTCCCAACCCAGGTGGAGAAGGCTGCTTTAACAGGTGGGATACAAGAGCCTGGGAAAGGAGTGGCATACAGAGCCCAAGTGCTTTTGACAGAGCAGCCTGTTTCCCAGCACTGGGTTAGGATCCAGAGACGGCCCTCTCTGTTCCTGAGATGGGATAAAAGGGCTGAATTGGGATAGAGAAGGCAATTTAGAAAGCTTGTGTAATAACCCACTCAGAGCCTCTAAGACTACGCAGAATAAAAATCCAGACAGATTGGATGTTTTATTATTTTATAGATGTATGTATGTGTGTGTATGTATACATACATATTACCTGTATATATACATATATATGTATGCAACAATTCTAAAAAATCAAGTCCCAGGTGTATTCATTTGTAAGAAAGGCATATTGAAACACTGATCTCCAGGACAAAAAGTTTTATTAAAATACTAAGCTTTCGTTAGCAACTGCTAACGTTGTCAAAGTGTAAAGCTGACATTATTATATGTATGTATATCTGTGTGTGTGTGTGTGTGTGTTTGTGTAATCCTCAACTTATGACCACAATTGAGCCCAAAATTTCTGTTGCTAAGCGAAACATTGGTTGTGAATTTTGTCCCATTTTATGACCTTTCTTGCCACAGTTGTTAAGTGGATCACTGCAGTTGTTAAATGAGTAACACGGTGGTTAAGTGAATCTGGCTTCCCCATTGACTTTGCTTCTAAGAAGGTCGTAAAAGTCGATCATATGACCCTGGGACACTGGAACCGTGAGTCAGTTGCCAAGCATCCGAATTTTAATCACATGATCATGGGATGCTGAAATAGTTGTAAGTGTGAAAAATGGTCCTAAGTCACTTTTTTCAGTGCCGTTGTAACTTTGAATGGTTACTAAATGAACTGCCGTAAGTTGAAGACCACCTGTATTCTGCCTTTATTTCTTTAACTCAGGCCAGTGTTCATAATCCTCCCATCTCCTGTTTTCCCCACAATAATCCTGTGAGGTGGTTTGGGCTCAGAGAGTTGGGCCAGCCCAAAGTGCCCCTGACCTATGGAAGTTGGACTGTGCAATAATCACTGTCTGGATGGGAAGGGAGCCAGCTACTAAAAGTATTTTTTCATCATCAGATCAAGTGAAATCCAGCAATTTCCTTCTGTAACAAAATATCCCTGTCTAATACATTCTGTGATAATTACCATATATCTGTTCAACATTATGAAATAACTTTGAGAGATGTCAGGTTTCTCTTGAACATATAAAAGTATTGCACTCATCAAATACTGGTTATTAGTGGTAGTATTTGATGTTTCCTTCCATGATTTATTGTTGTCTGCTTGTTGCACGTATATGTGTTTTTACTTTTTGTACATAGTCTGTGACAGAAATAGAATTTGATCCGATTTGATCTTCCACCATCTGAAACCAGTCTTGCTTACATCGTATCAAATTATTCTGGGATCAGTAGCCTCTGATCTGCTTAATTTCTAAGTTTGAGGGGGGGGGGAATACATAAAAGCATCTCTTGTCTGACTGGTGCTTTCTGCTAATCAGGTTTTTAAAAATGAAATAGCCATGTTTAAGGTTTCTACCTTATTATAATATTATTTATAGATACCTGGAATAATGCCCCCCATCATGAGAACATTTATTTTGATTTGTATCCTGTGTAGCATTTTTCTCTTTCAACCCTCATACAATTTTTTTTTCTTGTTCATTGTATGGAACAAAGAGGCAAGAATCAATCCTGGGAAATTTTCATTGTAAAAATAACCTGCTTTGATTATGCTAATCTGGTTCCTTGCAGTCCTTTCTAACTCCTGTCAGTAACAGCCTGGCCTGATCATTGTCCCCATAATCCTGATTTATTCACTTGGCTACCTCTGCAGGATACTCCCTCCGGTGTTCCAAAAAACAGGGTGGCTTAACAAAATGGTGCACAAGGTCATCTTGAGCGAGCATATCTAGAGATGATGCAGTGCTGCAATGCTACAGAACTTCTTTTTTTTTTTTTTTTTGCAAGGGCTCCTTACTTCTTTTAATTCATAGGCCCACTCCCCTGACCTTGAACAGTAGAGAGGGGAGAGTCCTTTTGCACTAGGGCCAAAAGAGAAGAGGGTGACTGGAGAAAGAAGGTGGCATTTTATTTTTGGCTGCACATCGCCCTGGGCATCCATAAATGAGAATTTCTTTGCCTCAGTGATTCTGCCAAGGACACATGTAATAGGTGGCTGTTTAGCTTGCTGACCTCCAAAATGGATGAGGGGGAGAAAGCCGTAGCATTTGTCCAGCACTCTGGGAAAAGGACTGATAACATGTGGCCATAAATCAGATACATGTATACTTTTTTAAAGCAGTTGGCTTAACAGCTTTCGGATGGAAGAGGGGAATTATGTAATAGCTGATGTAATAACATTCCAGGCTGTGGCTGGTTGGCTGGGAAATCATGAAATGCAACATGCTGGCTTGTATTTGTTCTTTCAGGGGAGTGAGGTCTGCATGAGACGTGTTTGAAGCAGATCTTGGCTTCACAAGGCTTCTTTTCTGCAGAGGTGGGATAGTCCAGTATTTCTTGTTTAGTACCCATTTCTAAAATGGGTAATACTGAGCCGGCCGTGAAGATGGTATGAAAGTTGCATTTGATCCTCCATTTTCCAAAATGAGCTATAGGAATTGATCAGCTATAAAGATTATAAATGTAATATTTTCTCCCTGCATCATGTCTGTAATAAAAACCGGGCCCTCTTTCTCATGAAGCTTTGTGAGCAGAGAGATTTCCAGATATCTCACATGACCTGCATTTGTGATGTTAGCATGGGGTTAAACATTTTGTTAGTCACTGCTCATGCTCCAATAGTCATCTACAAGGGCATCAATACAGCCATTTCCATCTCTTGACACTAATGGAAGAATTATGCCAGACATCCCCTCTTTATCCCATCCCCCATTTCTGTAGAAACCTCATATTTAGCCCTGTGTGTGAAAAACTAAAGCTCTAGTAAAAATGAGTCAGGCAAATGTGTTCAGAGCTGGTGATTCATGAGGTGGAAAGAATGTAGACCAGTCTTTCTCAACCTCAGCAACTTCAAGATGTGAGGACTACAACTCCCAGCGCTCCCCAGCCAGTCTTGCTGACTGGAGAATTCTAAATGTAGATTATGCTGCATGGTTGACAAGGCAGATTAGTTTACTTATTTATTTATTTAGCATATGGCAGTGGTGGCGAACCTATGGCACGGGTGCCAGAGGTGGCACTCAGAGCCCTCTCTATGGGCACGCGCGCCGTCGCCCCAGTCCTAGGCCTTCAGCTGAATTTTATAAAACCTTTAGGCCTCCGCCACCATGTGCAAAAAAAAAAAAAAAAGGTTCAGTCAGTTAATTTCAACTTCTCATAGGAAAAAAAAAGGTTCAGTCAGTTAATTTCAACTTCTCACAGGAAAAAAAAAGATCTTGCAAAGTTGGAAATGATTGATTGAACTTTTTAGTCCCACCCAGTTTGCCGTTACCACCGTAGCCACGCCCACCCAATGGGCCACACACCCCGGCACTCGATGATGCGTAAATGGGTTTTGGGTTGCAGTTTGGGCACTCAGTCTCTAAAAGGTTCGCCATCACTGGCATATGGTATATCATACATGGACTAGCAATATATCTTAACGTTTCACCTAGATTAGAAAAAACAATAAAACGTTTAAAAGATCTATGTTCAAATGCCAATATCTAAGCCAGGGGTCTTCAAACTTGGCCCTTTTATGACTTGTGGACTTCAACTCCCAGAATTCCTCAGCCAGGCATGCGTGCCTAGCTGAGGAATTCTGGGAGTTGAAGTCCACAAGTCATAAAAGGGCCACATTTGAAGACCCCTGATCTAAGCCATCTAACAATTGAAGAGCAGCATTGTTTACATTTAAAGAAAAAAAAAATCCAGATACTGGACTGGTATATGCTCTCAGCTTACACTCAGTCACAATGTAATATACAGTTTTAGTCACACTGAGGGGAGGACAAAATTCATCGTTTGTACAGAGGGTCTTGGCAGAGTCCTATTCAGGATTGCCCACTGCTGGCAGCCAGACTACTCCGTAGACTTTCCTAGCTCTCCAAATTATACGGCAACAACAACAAACAAATACATGTCAGGCTACGCACAGGATAGGCAATTGATTTGGTCGATCTCACCAATCTGGGTTCTGGTGATTTCTGCCCTTGTTCTGTTCAACAAAGTGTGTAGACTGCAATATAGGAAACATCAGGGAGAGAATTAACAAGATTTTGGGATTGCCTGTAATTTTATATGTATGGAGAATGCCATTATTGTAGGAATGCCCCAGAATGTTAGTAAATAAAAAGTGCTATGTAGCTATGCAAATATTGACCATATTTGACGGTGGCAGGTAGCAGCACTAAAGCTGTGCTTGACTTTTCAAGGGGAGAAAAAGCTAAGCAGGATCAAGGTGGTTATTACCTGAATGGGAAACTAGTATATCCAAGACTATATGATAGACCCGTGGTGGCGAACCTATGGCACGGGTGCCAGAGGTGGCACTCAGAGCCCTCTCTATGGGCACGCATGCCATCGCCCCAGTCCTAGGCCTTCAGCTGGGTTTTATAAAACCTTTTCGCTTTAGACCTCTGCTGCCGTGTGCAAAAAAAAAAAGGTTCAATCAATCGGTCAATTTCAACTTCTTGCGGGGAAAAAAAAGATCTTGCAAAGTTGGAATTGATTGATTGAACTTTTTATTTTATTTTTTTTATTGAAAATTTTTATTTTTTTAAAACATACAATCATTTATAAAAATACAATAAAATTTTAAAATAGAGAACCCCCCCTTACCCTCCCTCCCACCCCCACCCCCCCTCCCTTCACTTCCCAGAGCAGAATACAGGGTTAAGAAAAAAAAAGAAAAAGAAAATTATAATAATTAAAAAAAAGAAAAAAAAAGAGAAAGAAAAAAAATATCATAATTAACCTTTAACTCCATAACTTATAAAACAATTCTCTATAATATTTGATATTCATTCATAAAATAAATAAAACTTTTTAATTCCATATTTTTTCTGAATATAATCTATCCACCTTCCCCATACAGTAATATATCTTTCTTGTGTATGATCCTTTAAATAAGCAGAAATTTTTGCCATTTCTGCAAAACTAGATACTTTAAATATCCATTCTTCTAAAGTAGGCAAAGAATCTTTCTTCCAATATAGACCTACTAGTAACCTTGCTGCAGTTAATAAATTCAACATCAAAGTAGTTTCTTTTTCATTTAAGTCAACAAAAATACCAAGTAAAAATAGTTGAGGAGTAAACTTTATCTTCTTTCTAAAAATCTTTTGAATGTTCCACCAAATCATAATCCAAAAAGCCTTTACTTTTTTACAATTCCACCAAATATGAAAGTATGTCGCATCATTATTGCCACATCTCCAACATTTGGGCTGTATGTTGGAATACATACAAGATAATTTTTTAGGATCTAAATGCCATCTATAAAACATTTTATAAAAATTTTCTCTCAAATTTTGAGCTTGTGTAAATTTAACATTTCTTATCCAAATTATCTCCCATAAATCCAATGAGATCGGCTCCTGTATATTCTGAGCCCATTTAATCATACAATCTTTAACCAATTCTGTTTCCGAATCTAACTCTAATAAAACATTATATATTCTTTTTATATGAGCCGGACCTTGGTTTTTAATCTGAATAACCAATTGTCTATCTTCTAGTGTTATTCCCTCTTTCTTGTCTACAGTCCATCTATCCATTATTTGTAAATATTGAAACCATGACTGTAGAATATTTTGCTGCCTTAATACATCTAGGGATTTCAAATGCCAATTCGAACCAGAACAAATTAACAATTCTTTATATGAAATTTTATCAAAATTTGTCCCCTTAGAGGTTCCCTCAATTGCATGTCTGGGAATCCCCCAGATAGGTATTTTATAATTTAATCTATAATAATACTTCTTCCAAACACGAAGTAAGGCATTCCTCAAAATATGTGATTTAAAAGTCCGATCAACTTTCTTATTAAAAATTAAATATGCATGCCAACCATATATTAAATCCCAACCTTCCAAAAAAAGAATATCCATATTTGTTAAATTAAGCCAATCACTTAACCAAGTTAGGGCGGCTGCATCATAATATAATTTCAAATTGGGTGCCTTAAGTCCCCCTCTTTCTCGAGCATCCTGTAATATCTTAAATTTAACCCTTGGTTTCTTCCCGGCCCATATAAAATTATTGATACCCTTTTGCCATTCCTCCAAATTTGCCTCTTTTTTAAGAATAGGTATCATCTGAAACAAAAAAAGAAACTTTGGTAGAACATTCATTTTTACAGCTGAAATTCTCCCCAACAATAATTGCAATTTTTTCCAATCTATTAAATCCTTTTGGACTTTTGCCCATAGTGGTTCATAATTGTTCTTGTACAATTTTCCATTTGAAGCAGTTAGATATACTCCCAAGTATTTAACCTTTTTTACCATCTGAAAACCTGTGGCTTTAATCAAACTTTCCCTTTCTTTAACTGACATATTCTTAGATAATATCTTAGTCTTATAATTATTAACTTTAAAACCAGAAACATTCCCATACTGTGTTATAAGTTCTAATAAACCATCAATCGCCTGATTCGGCTGTTCCAAAATTAAAACCAAATCATCCGCAAATGCCCGCAATTTATACTCATTCTTCCTTATCTTTACACCCTTAACTAACTTCGATTCCCGAATCTGAATCAATAAAATTTCCAATGTTAAAACAAATAACAATGGGGATAATGGACATCCTTGTCTTGTCCCTTTTTGAATATTGAAATTCTCAGTCAATCCCCCATTTACAACAATTTGTGCAGATTGCTGCTGATATATAGCTTTAAGTGCATGTAAAAAATTATCCCCAAAATTCATTTTCTCTACCAAAGAAAATAAAAATTGCCAGTCCAATTGATCAAAAGCTTTTTCAGCGTCCAAAAAGATAAAAGCCACAGGAATCTGATTATTCTTATCCAAGTACTCAATTAAGTTAATAATTTGTCTAACATTATGTTTCATATATCTCCCTGTTATAAATCCTGCTTGATCACTATGAATCAAGTCTTTCATAACCTGCATTAATCTATTTGCCAAAATTTTTGTAAAGATCTTATAATCAACATTCAATAATGAAATTGGCCTATAATTCTTAGGCTCTGTAAGATCCTGATCTTCCTTCGGAATCAGTGATATAAAAGCTCTTTTCCAAGAAGGAGGAACTTGCATACCCAACAAAATACTATTAAAGAGTTCCTTTAGTGGCTCTATCATTTCTTCAGATAAAATCTTATAATACCTAGAAGTCAGTCCATCTGTTCCAGGAGACTTTCCAACCTTTAACTGCTTAATAGCTAAGCCAATTTCCTCCACAGTAATTAAACTATTCATCCCATTTTGTTGTTCCTCTGAAAGTCTAGGAAAATGTACTGATTGTAAATATTTATCTATATCCAAACCCCTTATATTATCACTTGAATATAATTTTGTGTAAAAGTCCAAAAAGCTTTTTTTAATCAAATCTTGCTGAAAAACCTCAGTACCTTTATATTTTACTTTCTCTATAATTCTAGCTTTCTGTTTCTTTCGTAACTGATAAGCCAACCACCTCCCAGGCTTATTCGCATTGCAAAAAGTATTATGTCTCATATACGACAGATTGGTAGCCACCTGATCTGCCATCAACATGTTAAATTGTTCCTTAAGCATCTTTATAGATACCTTTAAATTATTATCAGTAGGGTTAAGAACCAACTCTTGTTCTTTTGATTTGATCTCTTCTTCTATTTCTCTACGTCTTTGTGACCCTTTTTCCCTAAAAACTTTATTCAATTGAATCAAAATTCCCCTCATATATGCTTTACTAGCGTCCCACACCATAGACATCGATGTTCCCTTATTCATATTTATAGTAAAAAAGTCCTTTAAATGTTCTTTACACTTTTGTACGAACTCCTCCCGATTAAATAAGTTCTCATTCAATCTCCAGGATCTTCTATTCCCGTCTTCCGAATATAACTCCATCCACACCGGACTATGATCTGACAATGTTCTAGGAAAAATTTTCACCTTCCTCACTCTAGGGAGGAGGTCACTAGTAATCAAAAAAAAATCAATCCTTGAAAATGACTGGTGTCTATCAGAATAAAAGGTAAAGTCTCTATCACTTGTATTCCTTTCTCGCCAAATATCAATAAGCTCCAATTCTTCCTTCAAATCAAAGAAAGTCATAGGTAATTTAGTTTGAATAAAAGTTTTAGAGGAACTTCTTTTGTCTATAGTTGGGTCTAAAACCCCATTCCAGTCACCCATCAAAATTACCGATTTATAATCCAACTGAGATATCTTGCCATGCAGCAACTTATAAAATTGTTTCTGTTGTTGATTGGGAGCATATAGTCCAACAATAAGAACCTTTCGGCCTTGTAATAATAATTCCACAAAAAGATATCTTCCTTCAGAATCAGCCTCAATTAGTTTAGCTGAAAAAGTTTTCTTCACATAAATTACCACTCCCCCTTTTTTCCCAGGGGCTGGAGCAGTAAAATGTGTGCCCAGACGGGAATTCATCAAAAATTTAGAATCCTTTAAAGTTATATGAGTCTCCTGCAAACATATCAAATCATTATTATGTTGTTTCAAATAATGGAAAATCTTTCTTCGTTTCTGGGGCACGTTTAAGCCATTAACATTCCAGGTCAGGAACCTGACCATCTCCACCGGCCTGGAGCCTCTGGAGCATGGCCTGCAGATCTGCTGTCGAAGATCTTTTTGGTCTTGCCCCTCCCACAGGCTCTGTAACAACCAAACTTTCACCACTCTTCTGCAACTGCTCTTTTTCTTTACGTTTATGGGCAGCTCGTGTCATCCTTTGCTCTTTTATGTCAGAATTCGGTGCAGCTTGTTCCATAACCATCATTGATGAGGCTCCTGCCATAAGAGACTCTTCCGTCATCCTTATTTGTGGAGGTGGTGACAATCTTGCTTTTAAGATAGACTGATAAAAATCTCTTGCTTTGGAAACAGTAGTTAATCTGTGACGTATCCCTTCATAATTTACTATTATTCCTCTTGGAATCTCCCATCTGAACTGAATTTGACGATGTTTCAACTCATCAGACAAGAAAGTAAAATCTTTTCTGGCTCTTAAAATTTTTGGAGGTATCTCTTTTAAAATTATCACGTCTTGATCAGCAATTTGAAACTTTTGTTTGTAAAAAGCCTGTATAATTTCATTACGGATAGATCTTCTAGAAAAATAAATAACCACATCTCTTGGTAGATTTCTCTGTCTAGCAACCCGTGAATTAACTCTAAAAATTTTTTCTATCTCATTCTCAATTATTTCAGGCCGCCAACCAATATTAGGAGCAATATCTTTCACAATAAGCATCTTTAAGTCTTCCTGAGGGTTCTCCCTCAGGCCTCTGATACGCAATGCGTGTTCCATCTCCCTATATTGTGAAATGATTTGTTCATCCTGTGTAATTTCTATCTTGTTCTCTACCTCCTGCATTCTAAATTCCATCCTTGATGCATTTTCAGTAATCTTTTCCATCTGGTCATCAATCCTTTCTATGTGCAGGGCTAGGCCCTGAAAGGCCAGAAGGATATGGTCTCTATTCTTTTTCTCCAATAATTCTTCTGTATTAGCCCTCTCTGCAATTATAAGATCTTTTACCTCCTTAATATCCAAGGCATGCTGTTTTAAAGCATCTTGTAAATCATTAAGAGAAATTGCAGGAGGAGGAGGAGAAGGTGGAGGTGATTTTGGTTTCTGAGATGCAGGCTGAGGCATTGGAGAAGAAATAGGAACCTTAGGGGCGGGAGGCAGACGTTTTGAAGCCATTTTCTTAAGTTCCAAGAAGAAAGATTCTTATTGAAAAAAAAAAAGGGCACAGTTCTTTTAAGTGTTCTTAAAAAAAAGAGAAAAAAAAATAGAGAAAAAAAGAGGAAAGAATAAAAGCCAAATTCTTACTTCTGTATTTAAAGAGTTAATCTGTATCCAGGTTTTACTCTGTAATGCAAATCTTCTAAAGGGAAAGTGAACAAAAGAAAAGGAAGAGGAAACTTGCTGAAGTTAAAGGCACCATCAAACTTAAGCACAGTCTCTCCTGGTCTGCTCTGTCTGCTTTCAAATACTCACAAGCAGCTGGAAAAAAAAGCAGATGTGGAAGCGGCAACTTGCTTCATCCCAAAAACTTCGGAATGAAGTCTCCCTGGAACGCGGAGTTGCTCAGGCTCCGAGGGAGCTCTACCCTCCGATCCCCAAAATAACAGGAATCCAGGGGAGCTCTTACCTCTACCTGAGAGCTCTCCTCCTCCCTTTTTCCCAGGGAGGAGATTCAAGCCGCGGGACAGCTGATTGTCAAAGTCCCGCGGCTTTTACACGCACCAGGAACGGGCGGCTTTGTAAAACGCCGCCATTCGTCATCGCTGGAACCACCGGAAGTGATTGATTGAACTTTTTAGTTCCACCCAGTCTGCCGTTACCACGCCCACCTGATGGGCCACATCCAGCCAATGGGCCACACCCACCCGGCACCCAACAATGCATAAGTGGGTTTTGGGTTGCAGTTTGGGCACTCGGCCTCTAAAAGGTTCGTCATCACTGTGAAAGACGTAGGGTTTTTTGAGCTATATCTGTGCTAGGATTCAGAGTTAGATCACAAAAAGTGATTACTTCCCCCCCCCCCGAGTGTTTTTTTTAATTCCACTTTTTTAATATATAACTCAAGGCAGCAAACATAGCAATACTCCTTCCTCCTCCTTTTATTTTCCCCACAACAACCTTGTGAGGTGGGTTGGGCTAAGAAAGAGTGACCAGCCCAAAGCCACCCAGCTGGTTTTCATGCATAAGATGGGACTAAAACTCATTATCTCCTGGTTTCTAGGCCAGCATCTTAGCCACTGCACCAGGGGTCTTCAAACCTGGCCCTTCTATGACTTGTGGATTTCAACTCCCAGAATTCCTCAGCCAGGCATGCTGGCTGAGGAATTCTGGGAGTTGAAGTCCACAAGTCATAAAAGGGCCAAGTGTGAAGACCCCCTGCACTACACCAAAGCGACTCTCATTCATTCATTCATGTGCTGACAGTTAAGGAAAGCATACAGGATTCCCTTCTCCCAGTTTATTCATATAACAACCCTGTCAGGTGGTCTAGGCTGAGGGAGGAAGCCTGTATGCTAAGGTCAGTGATGATTTTATTGTTTGAGAAGACAAGAAAGAAAATAATAGTTAATCCCTCCTTTTTGGAAATAAAAAAATCTGTATAAGTAAAAACTTTCCATTTGAAAGTAAGAGGTACAGCTATATTAGGCATGGAGAACATACCTTCATAAATTCTTCAGTAAATCTTCCCTTGACTTAAGAAGCACATGCTGTACTAGGTTTATTTTTCTCATGTTCAATATGATCTTGCCTGTGGAGTTAACAGAAATGCTTAGCTTATCAGGTCAACATTGGAAATGCACTACAATTCTGATTGCCCTGTCTACCCAGAGATCAATCTAAAATGCATGCAGTGTGGCTGTTTGTGGGAAAAACAACATCAATACTCATCAGCTGGGTGAAGCAGCATATGGTACCGTATCTGGGAGATAATAGGATGAATGTTTCTTTTTTTTCTGACTTAGGAACAGAGAAATAATAAATGCAGAGGAATTCTTGCTGAATTCCACTTACACTGTGATTCCTATCTGCCTGTGAAGGATCATCAGTTCTAAATTTGGAATACTGGAAGAGAGAAACTGTGATGATGAGAAGCAATGTTTATATCAAAGCAGTCACTGAATGGCTTCATAAATCACAAGCCTTCACAAAGGTTGCAACCCTAGGCAAGTTATGTGAACTCAGCTGTTGTATGCTGAGATTCATGGTTTTTAATATGGAAGTCCTCAACCTTTCTTGATTCATGCTGCCCTTAGTGTCTCAATAATTTTTTCCACAATGCTCCTGGAAGTTTGTGCAGTATCCATTAGAAGTCTGTTGCTGTGTTATTTTTCCATTACTCTTGTGAGTTAATTGTGGTAGCCTGAGGCACCTTGGCACATGGTTTGAAAATCATGGGCTTCGTGTAATATGTGAATCCAACCTATTAATATGAAAATTAAATGAGCTTAATGCCTTGTACAAACCATTAATCTGTGAGAGCATCCAACTATTTGCCTTGAAGCAGACATAAAGGGCATTTTTCAAGTTACAGATTCAGCCTGGTCCAAGTAACTCTTAGTTTTGCAAATTTGAAATTTGGGTTCAAATGCCCATTGTGCTAATATCACTGGATTATATTTAAAATGCATAATATCTCGACTCCAGTGTTTGGTTTCATGGGATTCCTGTGACTGTGATAACACTGTAAAGCATTCTCAGGTAAAATTTCTCTATATGCACGATTCATCTATAACCATGTTAAATCCATAGTGAATTAAAAAGCTTTCAAAGTCTGAATTGCTATAACAATTAGTTATTTAATGAAAAACTGACTGACGCTAATATATTTGAAAATCATGCTAGTTGCAGATTATATTGAGTGCATCGTTGGTAAACCTGAAGGGTTGAGCCTGATTACTTTGGAGAAAGTCTATCTGTGTGATTGTTGGGAGTCAATATCGACTTGATGACAGTGTTTAATTAATGTGCAGATTTTACTTTAAAAACAATAATGATAATAGCAACCACTAGATGGCAATATAATGTAGCATTATGTGCTCTTCTAAATACAGGTTATTGCTGTTTAAATGCAAGAAAACCTGTAATTCACTGAGCCTGTGTTTTTCTGTAGATATTGCAATGCAAGGTATCATAAAAAAAGAAAAAAACAACTAAGAAACATTCTAGATAAGTTTGTTTGTTGAAGTAAGCTTTGAGGTATCTTTGTTATATATTTTTTTCCCCTATCCTTAGGAAAGATTTGAAGCACTTTTCACAATCTACGATGCTCATGTTACATTCCAGTTATTTAAAAGCTTCCGAAGAGTAAGGATAAACTTTAGCAGTCCAGAAGCAGCAGCCAGAGCACGGATAGAACTCCATGAGACAGATTTTAATGGGAAAAAACTGAAGCTATATTTTGCCCAGGTATATGTGTTTCTTATTTGAATCCCCCGCTCTCTGTTAAGCACAGAAATAGTTCCCAGGGACCCTCCTCACTCCTCCTCCATTTCATCTACTAGTTAGTACAACAGTTTGTATGAGGTTTATGTTAAGTCAGATAGTATAATTATCTTAACCTTTTAAAAGCCCATTTGAAATCCTTACTGGCAAACCCTGCCTACTTTATGATGCTCCTTTCATAGGGTACCTGTAGTTCTTTCACCACAAAAATAGACTTGGAGAAGTTAAATGCATCCTACATGGATAACTCATCAGGACAGCTGCCAAACAAAATGGATAGAGAAAACCGTGTCTACTGGGAAGTCATCTGCATGTGGACCATTACATTTTTTGCAGCTGTGTTGTGATGTGCTATATCTTAATGGTCAGAGAATCAGGATTGTCAAATCTCCATACTACAAGCACACACAGTGTTCTGGACTTGGCAAAGAATACTGCATTAAAAAAAAAATAGAATATTTTTTACAGGATATTATTTTTGTGCCCTGCATCAGTTATGCAGAATATCTCTTTTCTTTATTTCCATTCTGGTAGTCCCACAAATAAGCAAGAAACTTTGCAATCCCTATTTGGAATCTTCCCACCTTCTTTTTGATTCATTCTAGTCTGCTCAGAATTCAGCAACATTTGCCATAAATGTGCATAGGCTATTAAAAATATTGGAAAGTTACATCCATGGCTGGAGATAAAAGCTTAGTGATTGATTCAGCTATAAAATAAAGCAGGAGTGATCTTTCTTGCTAGAATACTGAATAAGTGGATACTTAAAATGGATGGGTACTTAAACAGACCCTTAATTTGGCTCAAGCAATGTATTATTTACTAACTACCTTGGTAAGTGTTTAATTCAAATAGCTAGAAGAAAATTCACGATGCACTTGGAATCAAGTGTCTTGTCCAATCAGTGAAATAACAACTCCAAATAATTTTTATAGCTTTCCCAATCTTGTGTCCTCTAGATGTGATATATTATACAACAATTCCCAACATTTTTGGTGGAAATATTAAAGGAGAAAGCAGGACTATAGAGACTTTATAAAAAATCTGACATATTATGTGCCTTACTGTTCTGACAGCATTTTTTGTTTCAGGTTCAGGTTCCCAGTGAAGTGGGAGACAAATCTTACCTTTTGCCCCCCAAGCCTGTCAAACAGTTCCTGATATCACCTCCGGCATCCCCACCTGTAGGATGGAAGCAGAGTGAAGATGCTACTCCCATGATAAACTATGACTTGCTTTGCGCTGTTTCAAAACTGGGGCCTGGTAGGAATGTTTTATTTTTTTCCTATGTTCTGTACTGATGCATCTGTCTTTATACAAGGCCTAGTACTGAGCAATTCACCTCCGTCAGAGATGATGATCCGTTTAGATCAGTGGTTCTCAACCTGTGGGCCGGGACCCCATTTGGGGTCGAACGACCATTTCACGGGGGTCACCAAACAACGCAGTCTGCCATTTTTTCCCCCTTTTCCTTAGCTGTGCTACTCCCTTTTATTCTATTGGCTTTTGAAAGCCAATAGAATAGACTCTCTTGAATAGAGTCTAATTCTATTGGCTTTCAAAAGCCAATAGGAATTGTCCAGGCTGTCTCTGCCCTGCTGAGCCCGCCAAAAGTCCCATTCTGCAAACGATGCTGCACCAGTTGAGTAGTCCTCGACTTACGACCGGTTGAGTAGTCCTCAACTTACGACCAGTTGGGGGTCACGGCATTAAAAAGGTTGAGAACCACTGGTTTAGATAGTCTTAGAGGGGAAATGGGCATGTTTGTGGAAGGCTCAGGCTACTAATGAGTATGAACTTGGATGGATGTTTAGTTACTATTAAAGGCCTCAACATATCCTTTAAGTCATAATAAAAGACACCAATTAATCTTCATTTCAAGTTTGTGAACTCCATGAATTGGCCGATCTGTAACATAATTTGTTGGTCTAGGTAGGACCTTGGCCTCTTCCAGCTTCAGAGCTTTTTTAAGTTCTTACGTTAATAGAAAATAATAAAAGCAGATTTTCGTGATAAACCATAGCAAATTGTCCAGCAGATGCCAAATGTGGCATTTTGGTTAACATTAATACATGACGTTATCGGAGAGCGTTTCAAAATATTATATTGGAGGCTTTGTGCTCAGTTTATGACAACGTCCTGTGAGATCCTATAACATTTGTATCGCTTACATCTATATTATCCTTCCCCAACCTGGTGCCCTTGAACTGTATTGGCTTTGAGCTCCCCCAGCACAGAAATGGGGCACTGATGTCTAATATCTCTGGAGGGCCCCAGAGATTATCAGTCTGTATAAAATAAGTATGATCACTCAAGAGCTTGGGATGATGTGCCCACCCAGGTTTTGACTATGGCGCCACTCTCAGTCTCGGGCAGGGGAGACGGGATGGCTATAGTTACCTGTGAGTTTCTGGTGGCTGGCAAAGATGCGGTTCCACAGAGTACTGGATTTCAGACCCTATTTGTGAACCTATTTGAACCTAAGAGTTCAAAGGGGACTATTGCCCCTGTACCAGCCTGCCTGCTGCATAACAGACCTTTGCTGTTCAGTGCTCTGACCGCACTTTCAGCAGACTTCCCCAGGCTTATGGTTCTGGAGGATTCTGCTTTCCTTGCACATAGAATGAGAGGCAATTTGGGAGATTACAGTCACTATGGCAAGTGTAAAGCAAGCTGGGAACTGAAGTCCACACATCTTAAAGTCATCAGGGTTGAGAAACACTGGTATAAAGGGTTGCTTACCATGCTGTCATACTCTCTAGGGGAAAAGTACGAGCTTCATGCTGGAACCGAATCCACTCCAAGTGTTGTGGTCCATGTGTGTGAAAGTGAAACAGAAGAGGAAGAGGAAGTGAAAAATCCCAAACAGAAGATCGCGCAAACTCGCCGCCCAGACCCACCACCTGCCTTAATAAGTGAAACAAAAACTCTTGAATGTATGCTAGAAGTAGGAGGTGGGATGCACTACTGATTTGAAGCTATTTAATCATGGCAGTGGATGATTACTCCCATTTGCATTGCTGCATCCTGCATAGCAGCAACAGACTCCTCTTTGCAGTCATCTCACATCAAGAAGACATTTTGAAGAGCACTTTAATTTTTAAGGTCAACTTCCAAGATGTAGCAAATCCACTAGGCTGCCAATCCTAGGAGAGTGCCATTTCTGGTAATCTGTGTTACCATCCTCCTGGTGTTTGTAAGGCCGAAGGAACTTGGCTGCTGCCATTTATATATGGGCTACCACATGGTTTTGTATGTGAGTCTCTCATGCATATTTTTGTGTGCTGATGTATACCATGAATCTGATTCACTTGATGTTCTAAGTAATCTAGTGACAAATTATACATGTAATGTACAATGTACATTGTTATCAGTAGGAGAATCTCAAACTGTTTTTGAGGTGATAGAATCAAATATTCAAGCAGGTTTGTTTTTGTGGTTTTGGTTTGTTTTTTTTTTTTCTTCTTACAGGTGCCATAGCTGTTTGTGTTGAATGTCAAGGTATTATTGTGAATTGTTGTAAGATAAGACAAAAACTAATTGGGAGTTGTAATAGTTCTTTTCTGCCCACTGCGATTAGGAAAAAAAATAAAAATTGAAAAGCCTACAAGGATATAGTGGAGAAGGGATTCATTACCTTTGGAGAACATTTTCTTGATCTGTAATTTTCCACCTACTATGGTTATATGTCTTACATGAGATATTTCCAAAGCAAGAAGGGTCGTCTTCTACAGCTTGTTCTTCATTGCCTGTTTTCAGAATATTCAGCTTGGCCAAGGAAGTATAGCCCTCTCACGCTTCACTTTCCCATCACTTTAACTGTTTCCCATTTGTGTCAAATTTATCATGTCTAGGATCTGTCTGTGCCAAGATGTTTAGCCATGGTTTGTTCTACAAGCCATAGTAACCTGGTCTATTGATGAAGCTAAGCCAAAAACAAACCAGCTGCTGTATGTCTTATGCAATATGTAGATCAGCGGCCCCCAACCTTTTGGGCACCAGAGACCGTTTTCATGGAGAGGGGTTTTTCCCATGAACCAGAGAGTGCATGGTTTTGCGTGCTGCCTCCATCCCGTGGATGGGGCTTCACTTGTTTGCACAGACCAGTTTCTGACACGCTGCAGACTAGGATCGGTCCACGGACCACGGGTTGGGGAGCCCTGTTGTAGAGAAGTCAACATTTCCCAGTGAGCTTCTGGTTGAATTGCTTGTTTATTGCCTGATTTTATTTTTCTCCCTGGCATCAAATAATCCAGCTTAATTGTTTCTGAGGAAGAAAGGAAGAGGTACACCAAGATAATTTGCATTCTGCTGTGCAGGAGGAAGGCGATCATTCAGATACAGAAACTTGAGAAATAAGGTTAGACCATTTGTATAAATTGTTCTCTTTGCCTGCCTTTCTCTTCCCAATGTCTTTCTGCAAAATGCCACCTTTATTCTATTTCTGTAATACTACATGTCTTTTTATGGCTGAAATAAATGGAAAAACAGATTACAGGAAGTGTTGGGTTCCGCTTTATTGGTATAATCATTAATTACTACAGATTCTTTGTGAATCAGATTGAATTCAGGGCAGAGAGTCAGTTTTTTCATCTTCTCTCTTTTTGTTGATTGCAGCCTAGAGTTTGAGATGGTTATCCTATTTTCCTTAGAACTGCTAGATTTGGGCAGCCGAAATTCAGATGACCACCAGATGGCAGCACATACAGTTTTCTGGTTCTCTTCGCTGCCCCTAGTGGTCATTGAATTTTTATATCCCAGAGTTAAAATTAGAGGTTAAAAGATGAGCAGCTCTAGTTCTGCTGCTCATCCCTTAACCCAGTGGTTCTCAACCTGTGGGTCGGGACCCCATTTGGGGTCGAATGACCATTTCACGGGGGTCGCCAAACCATGCTGTCCGCCATTTTTTTCCCTTTTCCCTAGCTGTCCTACTCCCTCTTATTGGTGGCCACACCCACTTGCGGGTCACCACAACATGGGGAACTGTATTATGGGGTCACGGCATTAGAAAGGTTGAGAATCACTGCCTTAACCTCTTCTTGGCCAGATTCCCAGAAAAAAAAATCCCTTTGAATTCTCTGCATTTTTATCCCAAAGAAAAGTAAGGAAATCACAAATGATGCCTAGCTGTTTACAGTGATTCAGGATAGTATTGTTTAATGTTAAGCAGAATTTTGCGTTGGTTGCAGATGAAAAATGTCTGATCATTTTACAACTCCAATATCACTAAATTTTACTGGGGGGTCTTGAAGCAATTAGATTCTTGGTCTAATGTTCGAGAATCTGAAGGATCGTTGGACAACTTACATATCTATAAGCTCTTTTGATGCAAATATATTAATTTAGAAGGAGAAAGGCTGCCAGAGTAAACCTTAGTTTGATTGTTACTTTAAGAACAAAAACCCAGATGACGTTTCCCACAATGTGACTTCATTCCGATATAAAATCAAAACAAAACTCAATATACTTATTCTATAGAGAAGTATTGATTATTGATAATAAAACAATGAGGATCCTGCCCTCTGCATTTGTGAGGTTGTGTACTTAGTTCTGTTGTTGCTGAAGGATTATAGAGCAATGTGATGAGAAACTCACAGCTGTGAGGCTTGCTAACACACTGTTGTAGAATGTAGAGATTGGGGTCTCAGCCTTTCATTGCCTCCTACCTTCTCAAACTACATTCTCAAAATGCTAGTAGGGAGTCCCAGCTGAAGAGCAGTGAAAATGCTGGGTGCGCGCTCTGATTCATCCATCAGGAAAATAGATGCCACACACCTTGGCAGTGTATGATTTGGGGCCATGTGATCCTCTTTGTTGTTAGTTGCGATGTCGTGTCCGACGCATTGCAACCCCATGGACAATGTTCCTCCAGGCCTTCCTGTCCACTACCATCTTCTGGAGTCCATTTAAGCTCACGCCTGCTGCTTTAGTGACTCCATCCAGCCACCTCATTCTCTGTCGTCCCCTTCTTCTCTTGCCCTCCATCTTTCCCAGCATTAGGCTCTTCTCCAGTGAGTCCTTCCTTCTCATTAGGTGGCCAAAGTACTTGTTTCAACTTCAGGATCTGGCCTTCTAAAGAGCAGTCGGGGTTGATCTCCTCTAGGACTGACCGGTTGGATCGCCTTGCAGTCCAGGGGACTCGCAGGGGTCTTCTCCAGCACCAGAGTTCAAAGGCCTCCATTCTTTGGCGCTCAGCCTTTGAAATGCCTTCTGTAAAGGAGAGAGGGAGAGAAGGGGGGAGGAGGGAACTTCTAATGTACTGGACATGTTCTTAAAAATTCAGGGAGATATTCAGGGATGTATCTTTGAAGCAGCAGGCATGAGCTTAAACGGACTCCAGAAGATGGTAGAGGACAGGAAGACCTGGAGGAACATTGTCCATGGGGTCGCGATGGGTCGGACACGACTTCGCAACTAACAACAACAATCATCTTTGAAAATTGTTATGGATCACGGATTTTGGACACATTTCTGAAGTTAGCCCATTTGAGGTACCTTGGTTGAAAAGTTTTGCCCTACGATACACCATTTCATCCAACTGTAACCAAGGTTACAGACATGAGAGTTTTAGTATTGCAAAGATAAAGGCAGATGTTAATATTTTCTCCACACAGCACCAAAGGGACTCAGATGGCTTTGTTGTAATTTGCCTTGTTGAAAACAGAACAACTGGCCTTTAGACTGATTTGATACAATTTTGTATATGCTTTCTCTGTCCTTCTGATGCTTTGTAAGGGCTTAACATATTCCACGGAAATACATAATATTTCCAGCCAGGTGATGTGATCTGTATTATCTTTCAACAAACTCTGTGATCTTTTTATTTCTATTTAGGCTGATTAGGAAACAGAATTATCAGTGCTGTTGAAGCTGTAGTTGGTTAATTAGTTCAGAATTTTGCAAGATCAGTATTTTGCAAGTTTCAAGGTCAATATAACAAAGGGATCCAGTCTTCATAAAGGAAGAAATAAAATCATGTCTTTTAACAGCTGTAACAGGAAGACGTTCAGTCTGTGAAAAATGCTTTTGGGTTGTTTTTTTAAAAAAAAATATTGCATATCTTTGCTTTTGTGTATTAGTAGGGCTTCATTGTACAGCCAGTATAGAATATAAAGAGAATCTGAATGAACAAGTGACAAAATCATTCAAATGTGGAGTCTGCCATTGTGAAATGCAGTTGTTTTCCCAGTTAACACAATTCAATTAAAAGGATAAGCAGGGGCAGTCTTGCAAATCATTAAACAGTCAGGGCTGATTTAGGCCTGTTCTGCCTTATATAAATCTTACAAACTTTAGGTCCCTTTGACTATGACAGTTTTTTTTTTCTTTCAGAACTGTAAATATTTACTTACTTTTTAGTCACCCATAGCTCTTGTTGTATTTCAAGGGTATTATGCTATTATTTCGCCAGCAAACTGCTAAGCCTCTTCTGCAGTTAAAAAAAAATAAACGGCTGTATTCATGTTTGTGGAAATAAACAAGGTGGAAGAGTCTTTTGTGAAATGGAGCTGCCCAAGGCACCTGGATGAGGAACAGAAGTGAATACCCCGGCACAGCTCCAAATAAACTTTGGACTTGCATGCCAGGATGAAAACCTTGTGAAGGTTTCAATATTTCTCTTTGGATGTGAGGCTACCAGTGTTTGCTGTGCCAACTGGGGGATTCTAGGAGTTGAAGTCCACACATCTTAAAGTTGTTAAATTTGAAAAACACTGGACTATCAGGAAACTAAACGAGACTGGAAATGTCGGGGTGGGGACCAGAAAAGCAACACAAAGAAATCAATTATTTTTTTTAAAAAAAAACCATTGACATGTCTATAACAGGATTTTGAGCTTGACTTATGAGAGATCTTTCATTTCCATTCTTCTTGTTGTGCCATATCCGTTTATCGGACATTGGCGATCATATTGGCGATCCTGTTTTTAATCAGCAGCCGCACAAAAAAGTGCTGCTGAGTTTTGTCCAAACCAGTCCCTTAGATTTTGAAGCCATGATGTTCTTCTTCTGCCTGGACCTCGTTTGCCTTCCATCTTTCCCTGGAGGATTCAATGGAGTATGCCGTATTTTTCTGGGTGTTCGTTTCCATTAAAGAAGAGAAAAATGAAACGCTAAACTGAAATGAGACAGTTCCCCACCCCCTTTTTTTATAAACGTTCCACAAAATCAACTCATAAGCTTTTGCTGGACTGGATGCCTTTGGGGTGGGGGGAGAGAGAGAGATGGTATAGTATGTGGAATGCAGCAGCTCTCTGTGGAAAAAGAAAGCTCCCTACACACAGAGAGTAAAAATAGCTTCTGGGCAAACATGCTTGTTTTAAATCTGCAGGAAGGGGCATTAGTTCAGCAATAAACAAAAAGAGAATTTGGCCATGTAGTCCCTCCGGCTTCAGCTTTAGGCCGAGGAGAAGCTCAATCAATAGGCCCATTCATCTAAATGTAGAACGTAGTCCTTTGGTGGAAGGCCGCAAAAGCCAGCAGAGAGTTAAACTGCTTGTGCAGGACTCGGCTTGTGTAGGAGGGAGTCAGAAGGGGAAGAAACTAATATTGTGTGCCCTACAGCCCTTCCTTTCTTCAAAATGAGTCCATGTTGAAAACCAGAAGCAAAACTCATGTCTGTTAATAATAATTAAAAAAATGTCCACCTGAAAAGGTGCTAGTGGCTTCCTTCAAAGGTTTGGATAAATAGACCAACCTGGTCCCTCCTACTACATTAAAATGTAGTTTCTGAGAAGAATTGACAGTATGTGTGTTTTAATTGTTTGCTTTAAAAAAAAATCTAATTCTGACCTTTGGGGGTGGGGGGAGGCCCTGTTTGTTTGGTGGCAAGAAGTTTTCAGCAACATCAAGATCAGTTTCAAAGAGAAACCATGTTTGAAAGGCCACCAGGAAGAACATGGATGCTCACCACAAGTCACTTATAGCCGTGAACGGAACCCCCAAAATGTGGTTCCAATGTTGTGATGGCCACAAACACCATCATCATTACCCCTTGGTGATTTGACTGCATTTTGGGTGCTTGGCAATTATGGTGTTTTCCAGTTTTGGGTCAAAATGCTCTATAGTGAACAATGCATTTACTTGATGCCTGCTGCAACAAAAAGTTGTAAAATTGGGCCAATAGTGTGATGATCCACTTTACAACCATCACAACTTATGACCGTAATGGTCAGGCTCTGCTTCTTTCATAAGTCAAGGCTTGCCTGTACATATCTTTGCAAATAATGAATATAATCTAAACAGAAAAGCATGAAGTCTCCCACAACACAAAGAGATTGTGAGCTGGAATCCCACAACCTCCTTAAACCCACCTCCCACCATTGAGACTTGAACCAATACTGTACCTTCCCAATGTATTGGTTGCAATTCCCAGAATTCTTAGCCAACACATCCTTTGCTAAAATCCCTATCCGGAGAGCAAGGCCTGCTCAAGGGAAGTGGCATCGATGGTGAGATGACAACATACCAAAAAAAAAAAAAAAATGACACAATGGTTGCACATGAATGACACGTGGCCTCATCGTAGCCAGTGCTGGACACCTACGCTGGGACCATCCAAATTGGAGAAGGTTGTAAGCATAAAGATTTCCCCTGTCCAGTTGTTGCCAATTCTAGGGGGGGGGGGGGTGCTCATCTCCATTTCTTAGCGGAGGGAGACAGCATTGTCCAAAGACCCTTTCCATGGTCATGTGGCCAGCATGACCATACATACACTCAGGCACATGGGAAAAAATGGTACCTATTTATCTACTTGCATTTGCTTTCAAACTCCTGGATGGGCAGGAGCTGGGAGAAGAACAAAAGCTCACTTCATTGTGCAGCACTTGGGTCTCGAACACAGGCTATCTATCGGCTTTCCATCTGACAAGCCCAACGCCTTTAACTGCTAATAATAATAATAAACTTGGAAGGGACCTTGGAGGTCATCTAGTCCAACCCCCTACTCAGACAGGAAACCCTATACCATTTCAGACAAATGGCTGTCCAGTCTCTTCTTAAAAACTTCCAGTGTTGGAGCATTCACTGCTTCTGGAGGCAGGTGGTTCCACTGGTTAATTGTTCTAACTGTCAGGAAGTTTTTCCTTAGTTCTAGATTCCTTGATTAGCTGAGCCACCACACCTCCAGAGAAGGTTGTATTAAGCCTAAATTAACTTTGAGTTGGATATAATTTATTTAATCATTCTTAGGCAAGGAAAATGTGGCTTCTCCTTAAGTTATATGAAGTCTGTGACTGCCGGGCCCATGCTCCGATTTGGACAACTGTCCAGGCACAACCAAAGTGACAAGCCGTGGCTGTTCCTAGGGGCTGGAGGGGATAATTCAATTTAAAATGATGTGTCCGTCCTCTGCAAAACAGCCTGGGGGAGATTGTGGCCTCCTGGCTATCTAGGAACTGCACCCAGCCACACCTGAACTGGAAGCCAGGGAAATTTCTTCCACCTGTTCATTGGGCAAAGCCGATGATTTATCTCCTTACAGGTTTCCCTGGGAAATGGGGAAGTGACTTTTATGTCCTCTTGTTGCAAACATTGGGGGACTCCTGCAACACAAACTACAGCAGAAAAGCGCCTAACTCTCTTGTAGATACTTTTAACATTCCTATTTCTCTCCTTTACCCATTCCAAGACTGGCCCTCGTACTTGTAAAGTAAAATTTACTTTTGAGTGTCTCTCTCTCTCTCTCTCTCTCTCTCCCCCCTCTCTCTCTGTGTGTGTGTTTAAATTTATTTTGCTGGTCATTCGCAGACTAGTCCTCAAGATATAAGAAAATATTATTTAGCTTTTGAATAATTTATATTTAAAGTTTAAGATATTATTTAGAAGTGTAGAATAGTTTTTTTATTCTTTTTATTTTCTTCTTTTTCTCTTTCTGTTTTTTTTTATATATATAATGGAGTTAAAGTATTCGATAATTTGTTTACTGAATGTAGTTATATTTGTTTGAGGTTTATTCGGGTTTAAAAGTTTTTTCTTATAAGTTCTAGTTAACCCTGTATTCAGTTCTGGGAAGAATGGGGGAGGGTTTTGGGGTGGGTTGGGAGGGATTTGGGAAGGGGTTTTTATTGTAAAATTGTAAAAATTTATAATTAAAAAAAAAAGATGACATGCAAAAACAAAAAAGAAGCCATCTGGGTAGAACCAAGGTGATACAGCTGTGGGGCTCCTGGATGATTCCACGCTTGGCGAAATTACGCAGTGCCGTCTCCTGTCTCAAAAAGCGAACGCTTTGGGTACGTTTTAATAAGTCAAACTCTTCCGCGGGGCGGAGAGGGAGAAGGGAAATGAGCAGATCGCTGCCCTCCTGCAGCCCTGCGGCAGCCTCGCAGCGAAGGACGGAGAGAGGCGCCTCCGCACAGGCTTCCCAGCGCTCTTCTCTCTCCCCACCAGGCGCCCGGGCCGGAGACAACGGGGGGCGCAGGACCCGCTCCCCCTTCCTCCTCTGGGGGGAACAACCGGAGCTGCGCCTCGCTCCTTCTCGGCCAGCAGCCGGGGCGGAGGAAGAAGCGGGCTGGTCCCCGCCTGGCCCAGCCCGCCGGATCACCTGGACGGCCGGGGAGGGGCCGGCCGGCTGGGGCGCACCCGGAGAGGCGCGGCGGGCGATGGAGACGAGCGGTGCGAGAAGACGCTCCGGGGCGCGCCGCTAGGAGCCCCGTCCGGGAGAAGGTGAGTCCCCACCGCGCGAGGGCCGGCCATCCCCGAGGGCGGAGGGGTCCGAGGGGCCAGCGCCGCCGGGACGGGCGCCCCCCCTCCTGCCCGCCGACCCGCCCTAGGGGCGCACGGTTGCCGGACCGCCCAGGCACTCCCTGCCCCGGCTTGGCGGCGCGCGTGTCCCTGCCTCGCCGCCCCTTCGCGGCTGGATTTCTCGGAGAAGGAGCGGGAGGACTGCGGGGCCTGAGAGGCTCCCCCTGCCCTGCCCAGCCCAGCCCAGCCCAGCCCGCGCTGGGCTGCCTGCCCCGCTCCCCGTTCCCGGCCTTCCCCATCTGGGGGCCTCAGGTGCGTCGGACTCCAGTTCCCTCGGCCCCCGCCGTTGGGCCACGATTTGGGACTCTCCGAGGACTTTGGATTACGCCTCCCAACACGGGCAGTTTACACTGGAGAAATCTTTACACGGGCTTTCCCCCCCCCGTAATAAATAAATATTCCGCTTTTTAAACTCTTTTAAAGCGGCTCCCCAAAAGAGGCCGTTGATGGTCACCAGAGTTTTTTTAGTTTGGGCAGAGTGAATTCATTGGGCAAATTAGGCGGTGATTAAAACTGCTCTCCCCCCCCCCCCAGTGTGAGCTCTTCCATCTGTGCAGGTCGAGGCTTTCGGATAGGCTGGGGGGGCTGTAAAGCGCACAGTGGGGTCCTTAAGTTTCAGTCTCTCTCGCTCACATATACACACAGCTACAGACACACCCGTCAACGCAGGTTTACAGTCTTAAAGCAAAGGGGGGATTTGAAAAGTGGAATCTCTGTAGTGTAGGGTGTGAATGCCAAAAGTAGATTTTGATTTGCTGGCTGGAGTAAGAATAGAATAGAATAGAATAGAATAGAATAGGACAGGACAGGACAGGACAGGACAGGACAGAATAGAATATATGGAGTGGAATGGAATGGAATGGAATAGAATATATGGAATGGAATGGAATAGAATAGAATAGAATGGAATGGAATGGAATGGAATGGAGTGGAGTGGAGTGGAGTGGAGTGGAGTGGAATGGAATGGAATGGAATGGAATGGAATGGAATGGAATAGAATAATGATAGAATGGAATAGAATGGAATGGAACGGAATAGAATAAGAATAGAGTTGGAAGGGACCTTGGAGGTCTTCTAGTCCAGCCCCCTGCTCAAGCAGGAGAACCTATACCAGTGATGAACTGGCCCTGCCCCGCTCCACCTCCTGCCCCCCCCCACTCTGCCCCCCCCATCCCCGCCTCATCTGCCCGCAGGGCCACTCACCACCTCCAGGGCCCGCCACAGATCGCCCAGGCAGCCCAGCAGTGCTATGGCAGTAACGCCTTCTTCCCCGCACCCTGCAACATCAACTGTGCACAATGGGATATGAGGGCAGAGTCTTGTCTACGCTGCCTGGCTGCCATGTCCTTGGCTGCGCTGCTCCGCGTGGGCCATGATCAGAGGTGACTCTCCTTCAGGGGGGTTACTGGAGAGGAGTGGGCCGTGGGGGGAGGCGAGGCTGGGGCAACAGTATGTGTGCCCGCAGAGAGGGCTCCGAGTGCCGCCTCTGGCACCCATGCCATAGGTTCGCCACCACTGACCTATACTATCTCAGACAGGTGAATGTTCAGTCTCTTCTTAAAAATCTCCAGTGATGGAGCGCCCACGATTTCTGGTGGCAAGCTGTTCCACTGGTTGATTGTCCTCACTGTCAGGAAGTTTCTCCTTAGTTCCAGGTTATTTCTCTCTTTGGTCAGTTTCCAACCATTGTTTCTCATCTTTCCCTTTGGTGCTCTGGTGAACAACTGGACCCCCTCTGCCTTGTGATAGCCCCTCAGATACTCCAACACTGCTATCACGTCTCCCCTGTTTCTTCTTTTCTTTAGACTGGTCAAATCCAAGTCCTGTAGCCATTCTTCTTATCTTTAGAGCAGTGGTTCTCAACCTGTGGGTCGGGACCCCATTTGGGGTCGAACGACCATTTCACGGGGGTCACCAAACAACGCAGTCTGCCATTTTTTTCCCCCTTTTCCTTAGCTGTGCTACTCCCTTTTATTCTATTGGCTTTTGAAAGCCAATAGAATAGACTCTCTTGAATAGAGTCTAATTCTATTGGCTTTCAAAAGCCAATAGGAATTGTCCAGGCTGTCTCTGCCCTGCTGAGCCCGCCAAAAGTCCCATTCTGCAAACGGTGCTGCACCAGTTGAGTAGTCCTCGACTTACGACCGGTTGAGTAGTCCTCGACTTACGACCGGTTGGGGGTCACGCCATTAAAAAAGTTGAGAACCATTGTTTTAGAGTAATTCCCCTCCCCTTCTGGGGTGGGCAGAATTTCTTTCCCTGGGGATTACCATTTTGCCGCCTTGTTCAAGATCTTTTCAGGATGGAGGGGATTGATATAATTAAAGTAACTAAATCATGATAATACCCAGAATTGCAGCCCTTGAAAATTTACAATAGTTGTAAGTTGTGAGCCAAGATACAGATAATTAGTTTTTTTTTCATGACAAAGCTGGATATAGATTTTAAATTTTAAGAAGGGGAGATCTGCAGCCACTGACATAGCAGAGACTATATTTGCTATTTTTATGTGTTTCGGTGTTGAAACCATTTAACAATATCTGAACTGTTCGGACAACCTTTGTATGATGGGTCAATAATTACTTTCTTCCTGTTAATCAGTATCTGTATTCTTACATTTACACACTTCAAGACTGATGTGAGGTTAGAGAAATACCAAATAAACTTTTACGTTAATAATTGATAGAGTGGTTTGGTTTTCTTTTAAGCCTGAGAGCAGGTGTTGTTTTTTTTTAAATAGTTTGTTTAGATAAATAAAAATTACCAGGTCATTGAAACCTTCAGTGGCTTTGTAGAAGGGAATATTTCAGCTAAGGTGATCTGAGTTCAGTAAATCGTGCAAACAGTAAAATAAAGGCACGGCTTAATTTTGGGTCTGTGTGTATTAAAACAAAAAAGTGTTCCTGCCACCATCTGTTTAGTGCAGTGGTTCTCAACCTGTGGGTCGGGACCCCATTTGGGGTCGAACAACCGTTTCACGGGGGTCGCCAAACAACGCAGTCCGCCACTTTTTCCCCCCTTTTCCTTAGTTGTGCTACTCCCTTTTATTCTATTGGCTTTTGAAAGCCAATAGAATAGACTCTCTTGAATAGAGTCTAATTCTATTGGCTTTCAAAAGCCAACAGGAACTGTCCAGGCTGTCTCTGCCCTGCTGAGCCTGCCAAAAGTCCCATTCTGCAAATGGTGCTGCAAGTTGTCTGCAGCAAAGGCGAGCTGTCTGGAAGCTTCCACCCCTCCCTGCTGAGCAACTAATAAATATTTAAGTAGCAGGTGCAGGGAGGGTTGCTGGCACACGTGGGGCCCGGCGGGTGCCTTACCTCCCTTGGGCTGGGCTAGCTGGTGGCCCAGCCGGTGGTTGCCCTGCGCTGTCGCTGCCCCTTGCCTCGGCCAGCGCAGGGGGCGGCACCACGCATGCGCAGTGCTCCCAGGCAGGGAAAGTCCTCGACTTACGACCGGTTGAGTAGTCCTCAACTTACAACCAGTTGAGTAGTCCTCAACTTACAACCAGTTGGGGGTCCCGGCATTAAAAAGGTTGAAAACCACTGGTTTAGTGGATTGAACAGGCTGGAATAACTGGTGCATAACTGGAATTCAACACATCTCCTGGGCACCAGGCTGGAGAAGATTCAACTGGCGGGAACCTCAGCAGAATTAGAATTTGACCGTTTATGTCTTTTAGACTAGAGTCAGTCCAGCACTGTCATTTTCACTCTGGTGATTTACAGCCTCATTCAGCATTTGCTGAGAGATTTAGAATCCGTCTCCTGGTGATAGATTGCCATGACACCGTAAGTTATTGCTGGGGAAATAGCCTATGACTTAGTTGCCTGCAGGACCACCAGTCCTGAAAAGGCGACCTGTCAGTTTGAATTAAGGCAGCATTTCAGTTCTACTTTGTCATTATAACATAGAGCATCTCTAAATACATTTGGAGTGCTTTTCTTTCATCGCTGAGCAAGTGCATCCTGTTCTTTTCAGTAACTTTCCAATATCTACCTGTCATTTTCTGAAAAGACTATCTGTGTATTTATTTATTTGACGTCTATGCCACCCATCCTGCCTAGGCAGCTTACAGTCAATAAAAACAGTAAATAGTCACCCTAAATTTGATTAAAATTGACAAAGATGGGGAGGAAGGGAGCATACTGCACACAAAGAGGAGGCAGGGTCTTATCCTACTCCATTAATCACATCCAGAATAAACTCCAGGCCAATTGCCAGAGCCAGGTCTTCAGCCCCTTTGGGAAGGCCGAGAGAATGGGGGTGACTCTCACCTGGGGGGGGGGTGATGTTCCAGAGGGCAGAAGCCATGGCAGGAAAGACTCTTCTTCCAGATCCCAGCAGCCAGAATTCCTCGACCAATGGGATCTGGAGCATGCCCCTTCTGTTGGCGCAGGTGGGGGAGGCCAATCCCATTGGGGTGAGACGGTTCCACACAGATAACCATATATGTAGCATCTAGTTTAGCGATGTCAGAAAAGATTTACCCTTAAGCCTCATGCTTGTTCACCAGACCTGATTCTACCTGCTGAAGAATGAATTTACAGAGATTTTGTTAGGCACAAAGAATCAGGACCAACCGTTAGATTTCAGCATAGAAGATTTATTCAAGCCTATAAACAAAAGCTAGTCGACTAACAGCATTACACTGGCACTAAATAAAGGCCAAAGAAATTCAAGGGGGTCTAGATTTGGATCATTTGTGGTAACATAAGGACTCTAAGCTGGTGACCTGTTTAACTCCTGCCCTCAGTTCTGCCTGCTCTTCTCCTGCAGCTTTTGTATTTCGCATGATTGGTTCAATTCTTCCTTTTAACTTGGTGGAACTAAAAAAAAAACAATTGCAGGCATAGTTTTGTTGCTGGGTCTGCACCTGAAGACTGTTTAATCAATGAAAAGTGACAGTTGTACTTTGAAAAAGTCAACATTCAGACACTTTGAGTGTTTGCTGCGCTGAAGAAGATAAATATTCTTCTATGTATACTTGGCATGTTCCACAGGACAGCCTTCAAAAGCTTTGGAGTTAAATGACATTTCCAGCTCTTGATCTCTTCACACAAAATGCCACATCTAGTTTTTCCAAAACAAATTTCCTTTCTTCATTCTAGCTCCTTTGCTTATAGGAGAAAAGACATACAGGTAGTTCTCGACTTAATTCGGACCAGAATTGCTGTTGCCAAATGAGGCAATTATTAATTATTAAGTCAGACCCAATTTTCTGACTTTTTTTTTGCCATGCTTGTTTATGCAAATTATTGCAGTTTTAAGTGAAGCCTGCAATTGGTCATTAAGCAAATCTAGTTTCCCTCATTGACTTTGCTTGTTGGAAGCTGGTTGGAAAAGTCACATACGGTGATCATGGGGCTGTGTGGTGTTGCAACCATCATAAATACACGCCAGTTGCCAAGCATCTATATCTTCAAACTTGGCAACTTTAAGACTTAAGGACTTCAACTCCCAGAATTCCTCAGCCAGCCCTGGCTGGCTCAGGAATTCTGGGAGTTGAAGTCTACAACAGGGCTTTTCAATCTTTTCACCCATTGTACCACTTTTAGGATATGGCAATATCCGAGTACCACCAGTCGCCTAGCAAGGTGTCAAAAATTTGATGACCCCCCCCCCCAAAAAAGGAAAAAAGTGGTAAAGTACAGGTAGTCCTTGACTTACAACAGTTTGCTTAGTGACTGTTCTAAGTTACAATGGCACTGGAAAAAGTGCCCCCCAAGCCACAGCCGAGCAAGACACCTGCCTGCCCACCCGGCAGCGCTCTTCCTCCTATCCGAGATTTTCATTGTTGTGAGCATTTCTGTTGAGGATTGGCAGCGAGGGTGGGGTGGCGGTGTTTGGTTTTTATTTCCCCCCCCCCCCCGTCTGCTGGGTGGTTGCAGCAGGTTTTGGTCACGTCACATGACCCTGGGGCACTGTGACCGTCATAAATATGAATCAGTTGCCAAGCATCTGAATGTAAATCACAAGACCCTGGAGATGCTACAACATTCTAGCTGATCGGCGCTTCATCTGGGCTCAGCAGAAGCGCCAGGATCAGCGCCAAGCTCCAGCTGGAACCTGGCGCTGCTCCTGGTGCTTCCACTGAGACCTGACAGCCGTGCAGCTCCAGCCATCTCTCGTTCAGGCTTGTGCAGTGCTGCCACAGGTTCAGCTCATTCCCCTCCCCCTCTACCACTTTTCTAGGATGTTCACGTACCACCTGCCAGGTGTCAATGTACCACAGGTGGTACCTGTACCACAGGTTGAAAAGCCCTGGTCTACAAATCTTAAAGTTGCCAAGTTTGGAGACCCCTGATTTAAATGTTTATGGGGATGCTGTGATAATCGTAAGTCCAAGGATTGCTTGTAAGTCACTTTTTTTAGTGCCATGGCAACTTTGAATGGTCACTAAATAAATGGTTGTAAGTTGAAGACTACCTATGTCAGGGGTAGGCAACCTTGGCTCTTTTATGACTCGTGGACTTCAACTCCCAGAATTCCTCAGTCAGCATGGCTCAGCTTGGAAACCTCTCCCTTTCTCCCCAGCGTGGCTGGCTCAGGAATTTTGGGAGTTGAAGTCCACGAGTCATAAAAGAGCCAAGGTTGCCTACCCCTGATCTATGTTATTGGTAAACCAGAGAATGTTGGAGCCCTTTGCTGTTCTTCATTCTCCTGGTGGTTTTTTAAAAAATATTTTATCCTGTTTCTTTGCTTCCCTTCCTCCTGTGATGCCTTCAACAGACTTTAGTCCTCTCTCTCTTTCTCCGTTCTCTTGAAGGATTGTCCTTCCATTGCAATGGTTGAACGGAAAACCCATTTTTATCCCCGAGCTACCAAACATTCTATGTCCCCAGACCAGTTCCGTTGACCTACAATGGAGGCCATGTATGTGTAGGAGGTGGCCCTTGAATAACACTGCAAGTACTGGATGTTCCAGACCAGTTCAAGGCCATTTCTGCCCAAGTTGAAGCTGTGATGGGCAGCCTCTGTTGGCTCCTCCTGGCATTGGGAACCCACCAGACCAGCAGTTGAATCTTTCCTGGTGGGACAGAAAGAGCATATTTAGATGCTGCACCAGAGGCAGAAGGTGGGAAGTACAGCTGGGTCTTCAACTTTGAATACTGCCTTGGTCCGCTACTCCAGATCAGTTGCGCTAAGCCAGTGGTTCTCAACCTGTGGGTTGGGACCCCATTTGGGGTCAAACGACCATTTCACGGGAGTCGCCAAACAACGCAGTCCGCCATTTTCTTTTCCCCTTTTCCTTAGCTGTGCTACTCCCTTTTATTCTATTCTCTCTCTGCCCTGCTGAGCCCGCCAAAAGTCCCATTCTGCAAATGGTGCTGCACCAGTTGAGTAGTCCTCGACTTACGACCGGTTGGGGGCCGCGGCATTAAAAAGGTTCAGAACCACTGCGCTAAGCAGATGGCTCTTCCTGTTTGACAACAACTCTGGTGTGCCTACCCCTGCACTAGGATAGCAACAAGAATTCCACCAACTGAATTGTTGTAGTTTTTTTTTAAAACTGGTATATTCTTACGTATACTAGTTGAGACTTTGATTTTCTAACAGCCATCCTATGAGTAAAGAGGAAGGCCTCTTCATTGATAATGGGGGAGCCTGAAGCCCCCCAAAGCCGTACGTTTTGTAATCATGTGACCTACATGTAAAAATGGACCAATCAGAGAATTGCAGGATCTTATCATTTTTAATTTCAGTTCCCCCCCCCCACAGTTTCTCTTTACTGAATATCACTTGTTGAATAGCCAAATTTATAATTTTTGAAGCTTGCAATAGGATTGAGCTCTCCAAACACAGGTGTTTCTGTTTGTTCTTTTCCTGCTTTATCTATACCAGTGGTTCTCAACCTTTTTAATGCCGCGACCCCCCAACCGGTCGTAAGTCGAGGACTACTCAACCGGTCGTAAGTCGAGGACTACTCAACTGGTGCAGCACCGTTTGCAGAATGGGACTTTTGGCGGGCTCAGCAGGGCAGAGACAGCCTGGACAATTCCTATTGGCTTTTGAAAGCTAATAGAATTAGACTCTATTCAAGAGAGTCTATTCTATTGGCTTTCAAAAGCCAAAAGCCAATAGAATAAAAGGGAGTAGCACAGCTAAGGAAAAGGGGAAAAAAATGGCAGACTGCGTTGTTTGGCGACCCCCGTGAAATGGTCGTTCGACCCCAAATGAGGTCCCGACCCACAGGTTGAGAACCACTGATCTATGTCTTGCAAATGTTCATTTTAATGTCATGCATGTCTGTATAATGTTCATAAACAGAAGTATTTCTATGTAGGCTTTCCCCTACTGTTCTTTCAAACGAATGCCCTGGCTTACAAAATTTGGGAAACGGTGACTTGAGGCATGTTTGTGCTTGTGCATTGGTTTGAAATTGCAGCATTCAAGAGTTCACCACAAACGAATTTCTCTCTTGCCCAATCCGATTCTTCTCTGTTTAAATGCACTGATACCTGTGCATAGAACTGACGCACTTAGTATTCTCCTTATGTGAAAAGCCTCTACTCGAATAGATACAACTTTACATAATGTCTTTTTCCTGCTTGCCCACCACACCACCAGCCTTGGGAAGGGGTGCGACAGTGGAGGGTGCAACATCTGCCCAGGGTCTAAGGCAGTGTTTCTCAGCTTCAGCAACTTTCAGATGTGTGGACTTCAATTCCCAGAATTCCCCAGCCAGCATGTGCTTGTATGCTTCTTTTAATGATGTTTCATGACGCTCAGACCAGTTTTGTTCACAAAGTTGTGACCCTTGCAGTAACCATGCGGTCATGGGATGGTGATTTCCAACACTCCCTGTCAGCTTCCCACAAGCAAAGTCAGCAGGAACTTGGAAGTCACTCCTGCTCCTGCTGCTTTTTTGTCTGGCTCTGCTCATTTTCAAAGCAAAGTGATAGCAAAAAAACAATGTTCATTCTGGTTCATAGCAGACTGTACTACTTTTCTCTCAAATTATGATCCTAGTGATCGTTAAAAGTTGCTAGCCACCCAGCTTTGAGCAAACAAAGTACACTTATCCTGTGCTGCTTCTTCTTCTTCTTCTTCTTCTTCTTCTTCTTCTTCTTCTTCTTCTTCTTCTTCTTCTTCTTCTTCTTCTTCTTCTTCTTCTTCTTCTTCTTCTTCTTCTTCTTCTTCTTCTTCTCCTTCCTTCTCCTTCTCCTTCCTCTTCCTCTTCCTCTTCCTCTTCTTCATCTCATCCTTCTCCTTCTCCTTCTCCTTCTCCTCCTTCTTCTTCTTCTTCCTCTTCCTCTTCCTCTTCTTCATCTCATCCTTCTCCTCTTCTTCTCCTTCCTCCTCTCCCTCCTCCTTCTTCTTCTTCTTCCTCTTCTTCTTCTTCCTCTTTTTCTTCTTCCTCTTCCTCTTCTTCCTTTTCTTCTCCTTCTCCTCCTCCTCTTCTCCCTCCTCCTCCTCCTCCTCCTTCTACTTCTTCTTCCTCCTCCTCTTCTTCTCCTTCTCCTTCCTCCTCCTCTTCCTCCTCCTCCTCCTCTTCTTCTTCTTCTTCTTCTTCTTCTTCTTCTTCTTCTTCTTCTTCTTCTTCTTCTTCTTCTTCTTCTTCTTCTTCTTCTCCTCCTCCTCCTCCTTCTCTTCCTCCTTCTCCTTCTCCTTCTCCTTCTCCTTCTCCACCTCCCATCCTAACATTTAATGAATAGAGAATTGTTCTGTTCTTAGGTAAGGAAAAGATAATTTGGGGTTTTGTTTATAAACTAGGAGCTATTCAGTGATGCCACCTGACTAGAACTTTGAATCAAGAGGTGTTCCAAAGTTGCAACTGCTCCTCCAAGTGCATCCTTATGGGTTTTAAGGTGAAGTCTTCTTTCTTACCATCTAAGCCTTAAAATTTGCTTCCAATTTCTGGAGTTTGGCCCCCAACTCCTATGAATCCTGGCTGCCTTTGGCAGGAAGGAAATTGGGTGCTCTTGATCCAGGAACCCATGTCTAGAGCTGCTCCCAGCCCATTGCGATATTTCTTTCTTGAAACTTGGTACTCTCATTAAAAAAAAAAGAGTCAAGGTCTTGAGTCAATGAGATACTTTCTACAGGTACAAGCAACCTTATTTAGGATGAACACTAGTTTAGAAATGGCCTAATGATCTGGTTTTCTATATACAACCTCACTGTTTCCTATGCAGCTGCTTGTAGGTAGTGTGTATGTTTGCAGCATGTATATTTGCGCTGGGCTGTGAGCTTTTACACATCAACTGATTCTGTTCCATGTGGAATTTGAACTGGACCAGTTAGATCTTCCTGGTTGGATATGAGTCATCTGCCATAAAAGTCAGGGAGGAGGGAGAGGAGCGTGTGTGGTGTAATAGTGTACAGTAAGGGTTAGACTGACCCTAGAGCAGTGTTTCTCAACCTTGACAATTTTAAGGCATGTGGACTTCAACTCCCAGAATTCCACAGCCAGCAATGCTGGCTGTGGAATTCTGGGAGTTGAAGTCCACATGCCTTAAAATTGTCAAGGTTGAGAAACACTGCCCTAGAGAGACATCACCCTGCTAACAAAAGTATATATAGTCAAGGCCATGGTTTTCCCAGTTGCAATGTATAGCTGTGAAAGTTGGACCATAAGAAAGGCTGAGCGCCAAAGAATGGAGGCCTTTGAACTCTGGTGCTGGAGAAGACTCCTGTGAGTCCCCTGGACTGCAAGGCGATCAATCCGGTCAGTCCTAGAGGAGATCAACCCCGACTGCGCTTTAGAAGGCCAGATCCTGAAGTTGAAACTCAAGTACTTTGGCCACCTCATGAGAAGGAAGGACTCACTGGAGAAGAGCCTGATGCTGGGACAGATGGAGGGCAAGAGAAGAAGGGGACGACAGAGAAGGAGGTGGCTGGATGGAGTCACTGAAGCAGGAGGCGTGAGCTTCAATGGACTCCAGAAGATGGTAGAGGACAGGAAGGCCTGGAGGAACGTTGTCCATGGGGTTGCGATGGGTCGGACACGACTTCGCAACTAACAACAACAACAGAGAGGCCCAAGTTTGTACACTCCCTTCAGGACTTTGGAATGGGTTAGTTCTGCTCTCCCTAGATGCTGTTGTGGGGAAGGAGAAGGAGAAGGAGAAGAAGGGATTCAAATAGGTGAACAACCGGTTCTCTGTGTGGATGCCGCTTCCGGAAGTCCATTCTTGGCCAGGGCAACAAAAAAATTAGCTACTGGTTCTGCCGAAGTGGTGCGAACCGGCTGAATCCCAACACTGAGAAGGAGGTACATTCTTTATGCCACCTGGAGGTCCCAAAGCAAAGGCAGGGTGGACATCTAACAAGTGTGGGAGATGCATGTTTTGGTAACAAACATCCTGGCTTTACAAAGTCTGCCCAAAGCAGAACCCTGTTGAAAGCAAGGATCAAGTCAGCACCTACCCCCCAAAAAAGCTTCTCTGTTCCCTTTCGATTGGCCAACGCAGCAGCCAGCAAATTGAATGAAAGCTTTTTCTGCCCACCTTCCCCAATCAAAAATAAAGGTGCAAGATTGAAAAACAGGTATGTGTAGAGAGAAAAAGAAAGAGCTTTTATATTTGGGGTGAGGAAGAACAGAGTGCAGCTGGCGGGAGCTACTGCTTCCAGCTCCCTCGGGAAACAGGGATTGGACTTCTTCCTGTTCTCCCTGTAACATTAATTTTGGCCACAGGAACATAATTTGAAAACTGCACCTCCAAAACAGGATTGTTCCAGGGTATAGGTAGTCCTGGACTTATGACCACAGTTGGGTCCGTTGCTAAGCAAGGTGGTTGTTCAGTGAGTCACACACCTGATTTTACAACCTTTTTTTGCAACAGTTGGTAAGCAAATTACTGTAGTTGTTAAGTGAAGCACATGGTCACTAAACAAATCTGGCTTGCTCCACTGAGTGTGCTTTCTGGAAGCTGGTTGGGAAGGTTGCAAATAGTGATCACATGACTCCAGGATACTGCAACTGTTGTGAATGCATGCCAGTTACCAAGTGAATTCTGATCATGTGACCGTGGGGACCCTGTGAAGTTGTAAGCGCGAGGACCAGCCCTAAGCCACATGTTTTCAATGCCAGTTGTAACTTCAAACAGTTATTAAACAAATAGTTGTTAAGTCAAGGACAACCCGTCCTTATTCCAAATCTTGAAAGCTACATAATATTGAGGCGTTTTGTGTGTCACTCTGAATGACCAACCAGCTAACCTCACCTGGGTGTGTAGTGTGTTGTGCAAGGCTTGTCTAGTTTAGGGGTCAGTCATACAGAAAAGAAAGAGGCTGAGTCAACAGCTCTAATCTCCAAACCATACCGGCTGAGTTGCAACAATTTGGAAGGTGTTAAGACATTGGCTTGTACTACCTTCTTCCTCCTTTTCCCTACTGTGGTTTAAGCCAGTGGTTCTTAACCTTTTTGAATGAATCGCCCTCTTGAGCCAATAAGGAAGTTGTCATCGCCCCCCTCCCCCAACATAACCTCTCAATCACAACATAGGAAATAATTCTTCAATTTATGTAAACACTTTTTTTGTTTTCTTTAAAATTGTCATCAGGACCTATCGATGCAAATAATTTATTTCCAGCCTTTTTCCCATATCTCCCATATTCTGGCCAATGGCGTGCCACTGTATGGGTAGAGGCTGCTGCGCAACGCACATGAAGATAAGCGATGCATATTCACATATGTACGGCGTTCTGTACTGAAGCTAGCTGGAGGAACATTTGAAAACACAATTCAATCCACTAAGAGCGAGCGATCTGATGTTTTTTACGACAGATATACAGCGATTCACTGTACGAAAAAGTCTCAAAAGTTTCCCCAAAACTTCTCGCTCCATCGCCCCCATATCGCCCCCTTTTCGTTCCATTGCCCCCCTGAAAAATGAAATCGCCCCCTGGGGGGCAATATCACCCAGGTTAAGAACCACTGGTTTAAGCAACAGGAAGGAAAAGGAAAAGAGGAATCAAATAGAATTGCTTACTTCTCAGCTCTACGTACAGCTGCTTCTAGAAGGGCGTACAGTCAATAATCTTCCCGTGGCAGTTTCTTCCAGCAAGGCTGGTCCTGTCCTTAGACCAGTGTTTCTCAGCCTTGGCAACTTGAAGTAGTGTGGACTTCAACTCTCAAGATTCCTCAGCCAGCCATGCTGGGGAATTCTGGGAATGCTAACTGGGGAATTTGGGGAATTCAAATCCACACAGCTTGCCAAAATTGAGAATCCTGCTTTAGAGTAAATGTGCTGAATTTTGTTTCTTTGTCATTTATCTTTGTTGCAGTTTGAAGGGCAGAATATTGAGGAGAGGGGATTTTGGACGGCCAGTGGCAAAATCATAGCTAGCTGCTAGCAAAATCTCTCCTTACTAAAAGGAACAGCCAGAGGCAAATGTCTTCCAAAAATGGAAATGTCTTCTAACTTGTGTGCCATTTGGCCCTTAACCTCTGCTTTAAGATAATATTGACTCAGCCTTTCTGCCCCCTCCCAGAAAGAGGAACAACCCACCCACCCCATTCCACTTTGACCCTTCATAGCCTCCTGACACAGCAGTGAAATGTTCCATGGTAGCCTTTAGGATAGTGAAAGGATCCTGCATTAGAAATTGATAGCCAGCTGATACACACACAAACACACACACACACACACACACAGAGAGAGAGAAAGAGAGAGAGAGAGAGAGAGACTGGTTTAGCTGCAAATGGAACAAAGTTCTTTCAAAAAGGAGAAGTTGGAGAAAGAGGATCCCTGACCACACTAGATGATTGGGTTACAAAAGTAGGTCATCGTTGGGTCCACAAAGGCACCATTCACTTGGAGGAGAATGGCGGCGTTATAGGTTCAGATGCGGAGTTATTTTCATGTTTGCTGCTGCCCGTTTTGGCTGGAAACTCTGAGACAGCGGTACAGTGTAAACAACTTTGCAATGCTAAGCATTGAAAATGTTATAGAATTAAAAAAAACTTGAATCAGCTCTTTCAGGAAAGGGAAGTTTATTGCGCGCAGGTTCAGAGAGCCATCCTGAATGTAGAAATCTGAACCCCGATTGTCCATTGATGACCATTTTTATAACCCTTCTGGGATTATTTTCAGGTCACATTACATTCTATAGGTCCTTATTCTAACATAGAAAAACTACTAGACAGATCTATAATGGATAGCTCCTCGTTTACATTGGAATGTTTTTAGCAATCAGCAATATATCAAGTGTTAAGCAATTTAGATACACCATGTGACAAGCAGTTAGTAATATATCATGTGCAGAGCTGGGAACAGGATGTCTGGCTATCCTAAATTTAAGAGTTGTCTTGTAAGCAAAACAAACCTCCCTTACACACACAATCTTTGGTGGGCCATCTGCTTTTTACCCATATTCTTTGTCAGACCATTAATATTTTTCCAGGTACCACTTTAAAAGCTTGGGTCCAAAACTTTCAAGAGACACCAATACGGTGGGGGGGGGGGAGGCATGCTGCTGGCAATGAGCTCAGGTTCCCCATTAGTTTTTACTTGTGCTACTGAAGTTTCATTTAGAAATGCTGCATTAGAGAGCGGACTTATAAGTTTCAGTAAGAGCAGCTGCCGGTTCCGTTCACCAGCCTTTTACAGCCAGCTGTGGTTTTTTTTCTAAACATTTCTTCCGCCCTGGGGATGGCCATATGACTGCTGATTTTACTTTCAAGCTTTAAAAAAGACCCATCCTGTCTATTCAAGGTAGACAATTTGAAAACATTTGCTAACCGGGGTGCATTTCCTGCAATTACATCTGCAGCCGAACACAGAGGCAAGAAATAAACAATAAAGTTGTTTTCAGATCATTAACATGTTTGAAAAAGCACCTGCTGTTTATTATCATGTACACTTATCCCATTTTTGCCTCTGGTAAACCTTGGCAAAAGTTTTTGTATGTGTAGAACCACAGCTGGGACCTCAATTTGACTGGCTAAATGATGGGATGGTTAAGCCAGGGATCATATGACCAGACCCAATTTTACCATCCTTTTTACTGTGGTCTTTAAACGAATCACACAGTCATTATGTGAACAATGTAGTCATTTAAGTCAGGGCTTTTCAACTTTTTCACCCATTGTACCACTTTTAGGATATGGCAATATCCGAGTACCACCAGTCGCCTAGCAAGGTGTCAAAAACCTGATGACAAAAAAAGGGAAAAAAGTGATGAAGTACAGATAGTCCTCAGCTTACAACAGTTCGCTTAGTGACTGTTCGAAGTTACAATGGCACTGAAAAAAGTGCCCTCCAAGCCACAGCCGAGCAAGACACCTGTCTGCCCACCCGGCGGCGCTCTTCCTCCTGTCTGAGGTTTTCATTGTTGTGAGCATTTCTGTTGAGGATTGGCAGTGGGGGGTGGGGTTGAGGGGATGTTTGGTTTTTATTCCCCCCGTCTGCTGGGTGGTTGCAGCAGGTTTTGGTCACTTCACATGACCCTGGGACACTGTGACCATCATAAATATGAATCAGTTGCCAAGCATCTGAATGTAAATCACAAGACCCTGGAGATGCTGCAACATTCCAGCTGATCGGCGCTTCTTCTGGGCTCAGCAGAAGCACCAGGATCAGCGCCGAGCTCCAGCTGGAGCCTGGCGTTGATCCTAGTGCTTCCACTGAGCCCTGACAGCCCCGAAGAAGCACTCATCTGGTGCTTGCACTGAGCCCTGTCAGCCCTGCAGCTCCAGCCATCTCTCGCTCAGGCTTGTGTGGTGCTGCCACCGGTTCAGCTCATTTCCCCCCCCCACTACCATTTTTCTAGGATGGTCATGTACCACCTGCCAGGTGCCAATGTACCACAGGTGGTACCCGTACCACTGGTTGAAAAGCCCTGATTTAAGTGATACACAGAGTTGTTAAGAAAATCTGGCTTTCCCCATTGACATTGCTTGTTGGAAGATGGCAAGACATTGCAGCCCTCATAAATGTGAGCAGGTAGCCAAGCACCCAAATAACAATCCCATGACTGTGGGTATGATGTGATGGTCGTAACCTTGAAGACTGGGGATAAGTCACTTTTTTCAGCATTGTCATAACTCTGAACCATTTTTAAAGGAGTGGTCATAAGTGGAGACTACCTATATTGCGTCAAGATGCTAAATTCAGGATGCTGGAGTTATTGCATTATCATTCATGACTGCTGTTATTAATGCTCACTTCCCTTATTTTAAGATCTTTATCAACAGATTGTGCTTTTTAAAGATGATACCATTTTATTTATGACCTGGATTCAAAATTCTGATGGATGCCCCCATCCCAGTGATCACATTTTAAGCGCTCAGCATTCTGCCTGTATAACAGCCACTTGCAGCATCGCACATTCACACAACCGTGATTGCCAGAAACCGATGTTTACTTCCAGTTTTTGGCAAAAAACATCCATTGAGGACAATGGATTTCCTTAATAACTGCTGGGTTCACTTAACGACCGGTGCACAAAAGAAGTAAAGTGTCTGACATGTATGACCACCCGAGGACACGTGATGACAATTGACATGACTTACAATCGTAATTCTGGACTCAATTATTATGGTGACAAGTCAAGGACTACCTGTTTGTGCTTCATGTTTATGTCTAATTAGGTGGGAGCATTTAGCTGAGCGTGGAAGATGAAGCACTGCCATGCAGCCATTACAAAAACTTCAAAGTGGACAAGTTCTTAAAGACCAAGACAAGAATGGAACGATGCTCTATTCCCTTTTGCATATAGTCCCTTTAGATCAGGGTTTCTCAAACTTGGCAACGTTAAGATGTGCGGACTTCAACTCCCAGAATTCCTTAGCCAGCATTTTTTTCCATCATTTTTTTTAATGAATTGCAACTCACCCTGAGATCCTTAGAACAGGGGGCTGACCATGAACATAATGTGGTTTTAATTGGTTATTTATAACCACTCCGATGCGTAGTGTGATCATCTGTACAAAACAGATGTGGTTTGTGACACCAGAAAGTTTGTGTGCTGTATCAGTTGCAGCAAATGCTGTTTCATTTGCCTGATGTTGGTGCCTCTCTTATGATTCTCCTACTGGTTGATTTTGCATCATTGTAATGTTGTTTCGTTGTTCTGCCTAGCTGGAATCAAGATGACCACAGCTGCCCCAACGTCCGATTATTCCCTGCCTTGGAGGAATGTGACCACAAAGTCTCGAGAGCAAATCCTTTATCAGAGTAAGAAAGGGCAGGGGTGCCATTGGGAGATTTTATGGACCTTGGGTTTTTCACCACTAATGTGTGAATGGGAGTAAAAGAAACATCTTCAGGATCTGAATGAAACAGCTCTGTACTTGCTCTGACAAGGTCCCAGTTGCTGCAGAGGTGACAATTAACAATTCTTTCAATCGGAAACTGAATTGAAAATGCGTAGGTGGGGGTCCTTGGTGCTCTCTGAGTTTGATTGTTTTCTTGCAGACTGTAAGGACCCACCTCAATTTACATCTTAAGAAGACAGAACTCTTGGAATGTCTCTTCCAACAGGAATCTTTATTAAGAGAAACTGATTGCAGGCATGCTAGACAGGATCTGGGGGAATCCTCTCCCACCATTCAATGTTTTAAAGTGTTCCCAAGCAGCCCCCACCCCACAGTTCTTCCGGGTGATTCAATGCATCAGTCCGCTCCGTGGCACGATCACTCATTCTCTCTTCTCCCAGATCCCAGGTGTTGCATTCCCCCCCCCCTTTTACCTCACTGCCGGCAAAGGGGAGAACTTCAGAGGGAATAAGATGAAAGGCGATGGCCGCATTGTTATGGTTAGTCCTCTCAAAGAGAATTAACTATTGGTCACTTTGTAGTTAATGAAGGAAGTGAGAGTCATAAAATCCCCATGCTTACCCTCTTCCCCTTCCGTAGTATGACAGAATCCAGAAGAGAGTAAGAATTGGTTTTATATCAGAGTAGGTAGATAGAAATAAAATATAATTGGATTCTGACACAGACGTTTCATTACCCAACTAAGTAACACCATCAGTGCTAGAGGGGAATGGGCTGTCATGCTCTCTGTTTATGTACAAGTGGCTTGCCCTGTCAGTGTTGATGGGAGTATTGGTGGGTGTTATACTATTAATTAAAAGATGCTTGCTCCTGGGGAGGAAAGCTATGACAAATCTAGACAGCATACTAAAAAGCAGAGACATCACCCTGCCAACAAAAGTGCGCATAGTCAAGGCCAGGTTTTTCCCAGTTGTATGGCTGTGAAAGTTGGACCATAAAAAAGGCTGAGTGCTAAAGAATTGATGCCTTTGAACTATGGTGCTGGAGAACCCTGCGACTCCCCTGGACTGCAAGGTGATAAAACTGGTCTGTCCTAGAGGAGATCAACCCCGACTGCTCTTTAGAAGGCCAGATCCTGAAGTTGAAACTCAAGTATTTTGGCCACCTAATGAGAAGGAAGGACTCACTGGAGAAGAGCCTGATGCTGGGTGTTATGTCCCGAGCCTTTGCAAACGGCTCGGGCGTTTGCAGGCAGTCCCGGGCAGGTGCAAAGCTGCCCGGGACCAGACAGGCTGTCGCCAGCGCCGTGCGCATGCGCGGGTGCTGGCGCGGGAAAAGTAACCCATTTACCCGGGAGTTGCCTATATAAGGGGCTGCGAGGCGTTTGGGCTGAGCTGAAGCCATCTTCCTGTAAGCTGAACGCTGAATAAAAGAACCTGAGAACTCCAGCTGCTTCTCGTGTCTGTTTTCCCGCCAAGGACGCAACACTGGCGACGAAGGTGGGATGCCTTGCACTACCTGGAAAGGAAGAAGTGTAAGCTTACCCAAGGAGTCCTGAGCGGCGGAAGAGGAACGGCGTCGACTCGGCAGCTGCCCGCCAATCCGGTGCGCATTCGGGGGTAGGCTGGCTGATAGACCCGTCTCCTGAAGATCCGAAGATGGCGAAAATCGGAAGGCTTTCGGAATTCGACGTCTCACATCCAGAGCGGTGGGAGTCCTACGTATCCAGAATGGAGAACTACTTCAAGGCAAACCAAGTGAGGGAAGATAGCTTGAAGGCAGCCACCCTGCTTTGCGTTTGCGGCCAAGACGCCTTCGAAATCACAGAAAACCTTGCAGCACCTGTCCCAGTAGAGTCTGTAAGCTACGCAGACCTGAAGAAGCTGCTGAAGGAGCACTTCAACCCCAAGGTGTCCGTTATCTCATGGCGCCCCATCTTCGAACAGAGGGATCAACGGTCCGGTGAGTCAGCCAAGGAATACATCGCCGCGTTACGGAAGGCCGCCAAGCCCTGCGAGTTCAAGGACCTCGAGGAACGACTGAGGGACCGATTCGTGTGCGGGTTGAGGCATCGAGAGCTACAACAGAGACTTTTCGCTAAGGAAGAATTATCCTTCCAAGACGCTTTAAGGGAAGCCACCGCGGAAGAAGCAGCAGGCGGCGCCGTCAAGAACATGCGGCCGATCAGAAGCAGTGCAGAGGGTGCGTCCGTGCACCAAGAAGACGTCCGACGAAACTCCGAGGAGGATCCGGACGAAGAAGTCGACCGTCTACACCCCGCGAAGGGAGAAAATCCGAAGGAAAGCTCTTCAGCTCCGCTCAAGTGCATCGGCTGTGGAGGTCGCCACAGGAGAACCGACTGCAAGTTCCGCTCCGCTACCTGCCGGGCATGCGGCAAACAAGGGCACATTGCAGCTGTGTGTCTGGGCCGACGAAAGGCACAACCTCAAGAAGAACGCCTGAAGGGTACCAGAGTCCCCAGCCAGAATAGGGTAGGTTTTTGCGCTTCGCGTAGAAACATTTGTAGGACAGGCACACACAAGCCCATGAAGAAAAAGCTGTCACTCAACGTGAAGCTACAAGGGGTTCCATTATCTATGGAACTAGACACAGGGTCTGCCCTTTCCATCATTTCATTGCATACATTTAGGAAGATTTGTTCCAGTAGTGGGACTAAGGCCAAGTTAAGGCCTTCTGATATTGTATTAACAGATTTTCAGAACTCAAGAGTGTGTGTTAAGGGGGAGGCCACCCTTAACGTGCAATACAAGAGTTTTGAAGGTCCACTAGACTTGTTAGTAGTAGGGGGTGAAAGAACGAGTCTCATAGGACTCGATTGGTTTGAGGCCCTGGGGATACACGTCACAGGACTCAACAGCTTACAAACACTCGACCTACAGGAAGTCTGCAAGGAATTTGCAGATGTTTTCAGCCCCCAGCTGGGCACATTCAAAGGACCACCTGTGTCCTTAAAGCTAGACCCCACTGTCACTCCCATTAGGATTAAAGCAAGAAGGGTCCCTTTTGCTTTAAAAAGTAAGATTGACACTGAATTAGACAAACTAATCCAACAAGGAATCCTAGAACCTGTTGATTCCAGCCCATGGGAGACCCCCATTGTCACGCCTCTAAAGGCAAATGGGGACATTCGCATTTGTGCTGATTACAAATGCACACTCAATAAGGCATTGCAGCAACATGCCTATCCTGTTCCTGTGGTCAGTCACATCCTGGCCTCTCTCAAGGGGGGGCGTGTTTTTGCAAAGCTTGACCTAGCTCAAGCATATCAACAGCTGCCTGTTGATGATGATGCTGCCATAGCTCAGACCATTGTGACCCACAGGGGAGCCTTTAAGGTAAAAAGGCTACAGTTTGGAGTAAATGTCGCTCCTGGGATTTTCCAAAGCGTAATGGAAAACACACTACGAGGTATACCAGGGGTCTGCCCCTACTTTGACGATGTCTTGATTGCAGGAGACTCCACACACATTCTAGCTGAAAGGCTTAGGGCTGTCCTGTTAAGATTCAGGAAATCAGGCCTTAAGCTCAGAAAAGACAAATGCAAGATTGGGGTGCCTTCTACTGAATTTCTGGGATTCAAAATTGATGCTGCTGGGATTCATCCTGCTGAATCCAAACTAACTGCTATTTTAGAAGCACCCAGGCCAAAGTCTAAGGCCGAACTTCAGGCCTTCCTAGGCCTCCTGAATTTCTACAATTCTTTTCTTCCACATAAAGCTAGTGTAGCTGAGCCTCTTCACAGGCTACTAGACAAACAAGCTGTGTGGCTGTGGTCACAAGCACATGAGGCTTGCTTTAAAGAAGTCAAGGCCTTGCTCACTTCTAACAGTGTTCTTGCACATTTCAACGAGTCTCTTCCTGTGTGCATCGCTTGTGATGCATCCCCCTACGGGGTTGGAGCTGTCCTGAGTCACCTCAGGTCTGATGGAACTCAGGTTCCTATTGCATACTACTCCAGAACATTGTCTTCTGCCGAGCGCAACTACGCTCAGATAGACAGGGAGGCTCTGGCTGTTGTTGCTGGAATTAAAAAATTCCACGATTTTCTATATGGCAGGCATTTCACGGTCTTCACTGACCATAAGCCTCTGCTGGGACTGTTTACCACACGTAAGCAGACTCCCCACATCATTTCCCCTAGAATGCTTAGGTGGTCTATTTTTTGTCTGCATATGATTTTTCATTACTCCACAAGCCTGGGAAAGAAATGGGCCATGCTGATGGCCTCAGTAGGTTGCCTCTGCCAGTAGTAGAAGCTGACCCCGCGCCAGCTGTCAACATTCTATCAATCCAAGCCTTGCCCGAGCTTCCTCTTAGTGCCAGGGATGTTACCGCTGAAACAGGTACAGATCACACACTTTCACGTGTCCGCTCCTGGGTCCTGTCCGGGTGGCCTGAGCACTGCCCTAGTCCTGAGTTTCAGAGTTTCTGGTCCAAAAGGAACGAATTGTCCCTTTCTCAGGGTTGTTTGCTTTGGGGAAACAGAGTTGTCATTCCCACCTCAATGAGGACTAGGGTCTTAGAATCCCTCCACGAGGGTCATCCTGGCATTGTTCGCATGAAGGCTCTTGCACGCAGCCACTTGTGGTGGCCTGCTTTAGATAAAGATATTGAGGCTAAGGTACACGCATGCCACATGTGCCAACGATCTCGCCCAGAGATGCCCCAAGCTCCTGTGCATAAATGGGAGGAAACACAGTCCCCATGGTCTAGGGTGCACATTGACTACGCTGGGCCCTTTCAGGGCCAGTTCTTCTTGGTCCTTGTTGACAGCCATTCAAAATGGCTTGAGGTTGTGCCTGTCTCGTCCACCACCACTGCAAAGACTATTCAGGTACTGAGGGGGATTTTTGCTGCACACGGGCTGCCAGATGTCATTGTGTCTGACAACGGCCCTCAATTCACCTCCTCCGAATTCCAAGCTTTCTTACAGGCAAACCTGATTCGTCATGCCACATCTGCGCCCTTTCACCCATCCACCAACGGTATGGCTGAACGCATGGTGCGCATCGCAAAGGACGCCTTGAAGAGACTCACCTACGGGGACTGGCATCACAGGTTGGCTGACTTTCTCCTTTCTTATCGCACCACACCGTCCACTTCTACAGGGAGAAGTCCAGCTGAACTTCGTTGGGGGCGCCAACTTACTACGAGACTTGACCGGTTGCATCCGGACAGACTGCCTTCATCTACCTCACATCCTAGGGCACCTAGACAACTACTTGTGGGTGCCCCGGTTTGGGCTCGCAATTACGGGCCTGGTCATACATGGGTCCCCGCTTCTGTGTCCAGGATCACAGGTCCTCTCTCCTACGAGGTTGCCCTGGACAACGGTCGTGTCCTGCGTCGGCACATCGACCAACTCCGCTCTAGGCGGGACTTTTCTGCTGAAACTCCTGGGTCTTTTCCAGGGGGGGAGGGGGACCCTTTGGAGCAAAGGGAAGGGCAAGAGTTACTGCCCATCTCCACTGAGGGAGCCACAGACGGCCCGTCCCAAGATTCTGCAATTGCTCCGAAAAGGAAGTCATGGAGCTTACCCACACAACAGGCATCCACGCCTACTCCAGCCAGGGAGTCACCCCGGGGGCATACTCACTTTCCACACATATCACACAGCACTCCAGTCACGGAGGATACCCGGGGGCATCCCAACAAATCATTCCCCGCAAGAGAGCTGGCACACAATCCCCAAAGTTGGCCTGACCTTACCCCAAATCCTACAGAGGGTCAAACATACACAGAGCTAGTCGAGGAACCAAGTCCCGACTACAACACCCCTAGCACAAATCAGGGGACACCTGAGTTTTGGGAGAGTACAGAAACCCACATGAGCCCAAACACAGAATGGGGTTCAGGGAATGGACAGCCTCCTGACAGGTCTTGGACTGACCTAGGAGGTCCTACAGAGACGCCCAGCAGCGGCTATCACTTCAAGGGGCCTGAGGGTCTACAGCTAGGCAGGTCAACCAGGTCACAAAGCAACAGAAGCCCTGGCCTGACGAGCCCGGTGGGCAAGCAAGCAGGCCAGGCATCGGGGCACAGTCCTTGGAAGACACCAGGGCACAATAGAGAGAATAGGCTCACGCCTCCCTCCAGTCAGGGGACTTATGCCAGTAACCCAGAGCTAAGAAGGTCACAGAGAGCAAAGAAATCTCCCAAGTACCTAGAAGACTACATAACATTGCTGGCAAGGCAAAGGCCAGTAAACAGTGGGAGCACTGGGGAGCAAAATGTTATATAAAATAAATGCTGTCTGTTGGTAGTAGTTTTAGCCCGGGGGAAAGGGGTGTTATGTCCCGAGCCTTTGCAAACGGCTCGGGCGTTTGCAGGCAGTCCCGGGCAGGTGCAAAGCTGCCCGGGACCAGACAGGCTGTCGCCAGCGCCGTGCGCATGCGCGGGTGCTGGCGCGGGAAAAGTAACCCATTTACCCGGGAGTTGCCTATATAAGGGGCTGCGAGGCGTTTGGGCTGAGCTGAAGCCATCTTCCTGTAAGCTGAACGCTGAATAAAAGAACCTGAGAACTCCAGCTGCTTCTCGTGTCTGTTTTCCCGCCAAGGACGCAACACTGGGAAAGATCAAGAACAAGAGAAGAAGGGGACGACAGAGAATGAGGTGGCTGGATGGAGTCACTGAAGTAGCAGGCGTGAGTTAAATGGACTCCAGAAGATGGTAGAGGACAGGAAGGCCTGGAGGAATGTTGTCCATGGGGTCGCAATGGGTCGGACACGACTTCGCAACTAACAACAACAACATAATATATTTTTGATCCTAAAGGAGTTAAATGTTTCATTTCAGTAAACTATAGCCATAAGTTTTAATCTATGGTGTCAGATGGTGGTATATAAAGATGGAATGAGGAGATACAGTGAGGAATAAAATGTAACCCTTTTTGCTTTCATTTTCAATCCATAACATAAACCTGAAAATACAGTTATCATAATCCAAGGTACCTGAATTGTCATGTTAGGCCATGCATTAAGAAAATAAAATCAGATATGTCCGAACTGGTAAGTTGCTGATTTACCAAAGAAAGCCAGTTTGGTGTAGTGATTAAGATGTCAAGCTACAAACCGGGAGATCAAGAGTTCTAATCCTGTTTTAGGCATAAAGCCAGCTGGGCAATCTTGAGCCAATTCTTCTCTGTCAGCTCTAAGAAGGAAGCAATGGCAAACTACTTCCAAAATATTGCCAAATATTTGCAGGAACCAATCTGATGCTGACTGAAAGGCACAAATAAATGAAATTAGTAAAAATTTGTAAATTTGTTCCATGGGGAACATAAGGACATTCTCTCCCCCCAAAAAACCTGTAAGGCCATCACTGCCTTAATTACACAAATTAAATGAACACACTGAGTAAGCTGAGGGTTACTTGTACCTCAATTTTCTCTCAAGGGTAAATTAAACTTATAGTAAATAAAAGTAATGTTCCTGACAAAACAGTCAAAAATAAGATAACATTTTGGGATATTTTTGTACACGTCCTAGAACATGGGAATTATATTTTATGATGAGCTGGCAACTGAGCTGTATTTAAAAAGCCTGCACATATATACAGATCTGCTTTATCAGGTTGCTATTTTTCTTTCTCCTCAGGTTCTGGAGCAATAGTAGCAGCTATTGTTGTGGGCGTTGTAGTAATATTTACAACAGTTCTGCTCATCCTTAAAATGTATAACAGGTTAGTAGTCAGTTCTTTTCATTCTTCAGGAGAACAATTTACTGACTGGATGCAATCACTCTGTTCATAGGTATCTGGAGTGCGAGGAAGCAATGACATTGCATATATAACAACATCGTTGCACTGATGATATTGTGTGCATGCGCTTATTTTTATCCCATTGTGTCCGAGGAAAGCTATTACAAGTAGTCCTCGACTTACAACAGTTCATTTAGTGACCATTTATGTTACAACGGCTCTGAAAAAAGTGACTTATGACCGTTTATCACACTTATGACCATTACAGCATCCCCGTGATCACGTGATCAAAATTCAGATGCTTAGCAACTAACTCATATTTATGACTGTTGCAGTGTCCAGTGATCAGGTTTTTTGACCTTTTGACAAGCAAAATCAGTGGGGCAGCCAGATTCACTTAACAACCATGCCACTAACTTAACAACTGCAGAGATTCCCTTAATAACTGTGGCAAGAAAGGTCACAAAATGGGGCAAAATTCACTTCACAAATGTTTTGCTTAGCAACAGAAATATTGGACTCAGTTGCAGTAAGTCAAGGACTACCTTAATTTCCGGCGTATAAGGCGACTCGGCAGTATAAGATGACCCCCGACTTTGGCGGCGATTTCCATGCCTAGAAAGTCGTCTTATACGCCGGAAAATACGGTACCTGTATTCTGATTATGTGTTCTCTGGGCATTTTTACCTCATAAATCCTGCGGATGTAAGGTTTTCCACTTAACCTCACAATGGCCCCAGCATTACTCAGGAATTTAAAAGAGCCAAAGAAACTCCTGAGCTGAGGTTTCAGCAAGCAAACAACTTTTATTTTGATCAAAACAGAGTTGGGTGACCCCATCTCTCTTCGTGGCTGGTAGAGAGATGAAGGCAACAACCAGAAAAGATGTCTTCCACCTTTTATACCGTTTCAGAACAAAGAGATCAGGTCTTGGTACTAGGCATAAGATGGCACCCAAAAATAATTCCTAAATGATGACTCATACACAGCAACCCAGGCTCCATCCGTAACTTCTTTTCCCCCTCCCCTTACTGTGCTCTTTTCATATAAGCAATCACCTATACCTAAAGCATGAAGCCCTTACTTTTCCAATATATATATATTGGAATTAACTACAATTAACTACAAAATAATGATTACAAAATAACAAAACAATGATTACATGATAACACTATAATTATCAATATAAAATGGTTACTATATATAAAATAAATGCTAATGTCAAACTTAAACATACTAAAATCATAAGCACAATAAAATCCTTTCACTGACATCACATTTTTACATTCAGGGACTCTGCCATTTTCCTTTCTGTGAGATGTTGCAAGCTAACGTGCCATTTTTGTTTGTCAAAAACACAAATAGAGAGAGGAGCTGGCCAAGAGCTGCTTCTGATTAAAGCAACCAAAAAGCCCGATAAATAAATCAGACTGACTGATTTAATTAAACAATGAGCATGTCTAGCGACAATGAATCTCTTTTGTTCATGGCTATTTGTGATCTGTTTTTAATATTATACATCACCCCAAGTTTTTTTGAGCTGGACAGCCTTACAAATCTAATAAATTAAAGTAGCCACATCAGGACTTGCTTTTTTTTTCCAAGTTTTTTATTAATTTTCCAATATTGCATTTACATATTTGAAAAGTAGCGTGGCGGTTGAGCACAGTAATTCCATTACATTTAAATATCATCAGTACAAATCTCAAAGTATTACAACAACTAATTCCCTCTCTTTCCCCCATAAAATCTACTGTCATATTCACATCAATACAGTTCTTATTCTATCAATCAAACAAAAAATACCTTTCTAGTATTCATCAATAATCTTCAGTCTATACGTATCTTAATTAATTTGACATTCCATCTTTTAGACAATAACCTAAGTTTTTCTTAATTTTAATTTCCCATTGATATTTAAATTTAACGTTTAATCTTTATCATTTCCAGATTTTAAATGACCCCAATTTCTAAGTCTCCTATCTCATATTTAGGGCTAATAATTTTTTACTTTTCTTCCATCTACTTCCTTCCTTTCTTCCTTTCCAGAAAAAGAGAAAAAAAAATAAACCATCATCATTTGTACCACAAACCAATATACGAATTTAATTATTAGTATTTATACTTCTAAGTTTTACTTAACCTGTGTCTCAACTCATAACAATATCTTAATCTCAAATCTTAGTTATCTGTAAACATTCAAACTTTTAGCAAATCAGTGACCTGGTGGTTAATTTTCCCTTAATATTTTAATTTAACGTTTAATATTTATTTATTTTTTTTCAAATTTTAATTAAGCACAATTCCTTTATCACAATACCTCATACAATCTAATATTTAAAATACAGACCTTATATATAAATTCTACCATATATCTTAACAAACTAATAAAACAATATAATATTCTTATTTCAATATTTGTATTTCTAGATTTTATAAAACCAATTTTTTTTTATCTCAAATCATTGCAATATATTCAGAATACATATTCTATCCATTTAGATATATTCTATTTTGGATCTCATGTATAAATCAAAACCCCAATCCCTTTCAGTCTTATTCTAGCTTTTTTCCTCTGCCAAATCATCTTTTGTATCTTCGCTTTTAAATCATGAAAAAGATCTCCTTGTATTATTGTGGCTATTGTTTGATATTGATAAGGGCTTTCAGTTGCTGTTTTCTTAAGAGGGCTAGCTGATTTAGCAGGTCGTCTCTTTGTTTTTCCAATTCGATGCAGTTGACATCAGGACTTGCTGAGCATTCTCATTGTATAGTATACAGGTAGGCCATCAATTTGCAATTGTTCATTCAATGACCGTTTCAAGTTGCAACGGTACCATAAAAAATGACTTACGACTGGTCCTCACAGCATCCCCATGGTCACGTGATCAGAATTCAGGCGCTTGGCAACCATCATGTATTTGCAATGGTTGCAGCATCCTGGGGTCACATGATCGCCATCTGCAACCTTCCCAGCTGGCTTCCAACGAGCAAAGTCAATGGGAGAAGCCAAATTTCTTAACCACCACACAATGCACGTGACCACAGTGATTTGCTTAACAATCGTAGTAAAAAAAGGGTATACAGTTCAGTGTAATATACTTAACAACCATCTTGCTTAGCAACAGAAATTCTGATCCCAATTATGGTTGTAAGTTGAGAAGTGCCTGTATATTTTTAGAACTGCAGAGAATTCGGGGAAGAATGGGTATAAGAGAAAAAAGATCTACAATCCCCCTACCCCCTACCAGTGCTACAACACTGGAAGTTTTAAAGAAGACTTGACAACCATTTTTCTGAAATGGGATAAGACAAAGGTAGGCAACCTTGGCTCTTTTATGACTCATGGACTTCAACTCCCAGAATTCCTGAGCCAGCCATGCTGAGGGGAAAGGGAGAGGTTTCCAAGCTGAGCCATGCTGGCTCAGGAATTTTGGGAGTTGAAGTCCATGAGTTATAAAAGAGCCAGGGTTGCCTACCCCTGGTATAAGGTTTCCTGCCTGAGCAGGGGATTGGACTAGATGACCTCCAAGGTCATTCTATTCTATTCTATTCTATTCTATTCTATTCTATTCTATTCTATTCTATTCTATTCTATTCTATTCTATTCTATTCTATTCTATTCTATTCTATTCTATTCCTATTCTTTCTCATTTAATTTGATTTTTAAAAAATTGCCCTGTAAAGTTCATTCAAAAAAAGAAAAAAGAATTTCAGGAAAATTCTGCTAAATGGCCTCATCTTCTGGATACGTTCTCAGAAGAACGGCCTGTGTATCAGGACTGTGGTTTGCAAAAGCTGATCTACGACAGGGGTGTTTAGCTTTCAGGGGCCACAGCTTCTTGTCTTTTCTGCTGCACAACCAGCACGCTAACACAAGGTCTGCTTTGTTCTTTGTAGGCACATGAGGACCAAACGAGAGCTGGAGCCAAAGAACGTGAAGACGGCCATTCCCTCAGTTTTAGGACAGGACAGTAGCACCTCTGCCAGGAACAGTGCAGTGACATTTGTCCCTGTAGACATTCACCTGCCAAAGAGAAGACTTTGAAGAGGCAAGACGTGGAGGAATAACCAGCAAGAAGTGAATTCTGCAGACCGTTGAGGAATGGGTGGCTCCTATGGTCCGTGTTTTTTTCCTCGTAGGAGGCAAAAGATGACCTCCAGGGACAACAACTTGTATAAACTTCCCAACTACTTGTTGAAAGGGATGGTGAGAAGCACAGCCACTATAATTCTCAAAACCAATGATTTCCTTCATATTTCCTTGCTCTGTTAATTTAGGCTCCACTCCCATTGTCCTGTAAGTGAAAGTGATCTGGATGGAGGCTCTGAAAACATCAGAGAGCTTACTCTTCATCTTGGTTTTTAGCAGATAATATAGGATCAATGTTCTTATCACCAGTTGCCAAACCCCTTCCTCCATGGTCAACTTTCCATTAGGAGTTCCTTGTTTGTTGGCAGGCCAGTATTTTTCAACATTGGTTCTTTTAAGATGTGCTGGCTGGGGAATTCTGGGGGTTGAAGTCCACACATCATAAACTTGCTCAAGTGGAGAAACGCTGGTTTTGCAAGGCAAGCAAAGAACTTGATTTCAACAATCATGTTTTGTGAGGCTGATTTTAGCCAATCTCAAATTTTCTTGAGAATGGAGGGTATCTTCTCCATGGCCAATCTTCACCTAACTGACAAGTGAGTTGATAACATTCAGTGGAGCAAAGCTCGAATTTTGGGGCTGCATTTGTCAGGGCAGAAGATAGATGGAGACCTCTAGGTCAGTGTTTCCCAAACTTGACAATTTTAAGGCATGAGGGCTTCAACTCCCAGAATTCCACAGCCAGCAACGCTGGCTGTGGAATTCTGGGAGCTGAAGTGCACATGCCTTAAAATTGTCAAGTTTGGGAAACACTGTTCTAGGTGAAGATGCTAGATATTTGTATATACAAAGCTGTGAGGTGTTGTTTTGCTCTCCTTTTCATATAGGAACATGTGTGTTTTTAATGGCTTCCCTAAATGCTACAGGAAAAAGAAAATCAACAGATGGATTGTACTGAATGTACAGTATAAAGTGGTTATGGCTTATCCTGGTAAAAGTGTACTGTCCTCGCTTAGACTCTCAAGCACAAGAAACCATGAAGTGAATCCGAAGTGGGATTTCATGGGAAGGTTGTGATCCTTTTGTGAGGCCCCAGTAAATAGTGATACAATCCTGTAGTCAATTTAGTATGCTAAATTCATGTTCCCATTCATTTAACTGAAACCTTGCAGCACAGTAACACGGTAGCTTTGGGAGATCAGCGTGCCTTTAGAATCTTGTCGCTGAAGTATCTGTATTTATTTCTTCTCTTTTCCCCTTTTAAATAAACTGAATGGGGAAATGATATTTTTAAAAAGTAAAATGTGAGGTATGACTAGTTGGGGGTGGGGTTCCGATGGATTTTTCTATAGTGATAATGGATTTTTTTTTTAATTCCCATGCCAGGATTACTAAAAATTTCATAGCCAATTCCTGGAGATTGTTTGCCCCAATTGTTAAAACTTCTCAGCACAGAATGAAAAGGTTCCCTAATATTTGACAGTCAATTCACTGGAACAGGAGAGTACATTGAAGCATTGATTAGCTTTCTGGTTGGAAGGGTGCACATTTTGGATTTTGGGGGCCTCAGAGGGCTAATTGGTCTGATCCAGTGGGGCCCTTGCTGTGTTGTCAACTGCCAGGGAGAAATAAGAGCCAAGGAACAGGGATCTCGGAGTCCTAATGGACAATCCCTTAGATAGGAGCCAGCTATGTGCTACAGCGGCCAAAAAAGCCAACACAGTGCTGGGCTGCATTAAGAGAGGGATAGAACACGTGACGTGTATCACTTTACAATGCCTTGGTAAGGCCACGCTTGGAATACTGCATCCAGTTTTGGTCACCATGATGTAAAAAAGATGCTGAGACTCTAGAAAGAGTACAGAGAAGAGCAACAAAGATGATTAGGGGACTGGAGGCTAAAACATATAAGGAACGGTTGCTGGAATTGGGTATGTCTAGTTTAATGAAGAGAAGGACGAGGGGGGACATGATAGCAGTGTTCCAATATCTCAGGGGCTGTCCCAAAGAAGAGGCAGTCAAGCTATTCTCCAGAGCGCTTGAAGGCAGGACAAGAAGCAACAGATGGAAACTAATCAAGGAGAGAAGCAACCTAGAACTAAGGAGAAACTTCCTGACAGTTAGAACAATTAACCAGTGGAACAACCTGCCTCCAGAAGTGGTGAATGCTCCAACACTGGAAGTTTTTAGGAAGAGACTGGACAGCCATTTGTCTGAAGTGGTGTAGGGTTTCCTGCCTGAGCAGGGGGTTGGACTTGATGACCTCCAAGGTCCCTTCCAACTTTATTATTATTATTATTACATGAAGCCACCTTTCTCCTCGCTATCCTTGGAAGCTCAGATTTTGCTTCAAGAGTACCATTTTTCTTTTTAGCTGCTCCTTCTCTGGTCTGAAGCCAAAGAGGTATAAGAATTCAGCTGCTCTTGGAATCTAGCTGGTCCCTATTCCAGCTGGTTGTAATAAGAACACAGTATTTGAGCTCATTCTTTCCCCTCTACCTTCCCCATTACGTTTGTCTTATGTCTTGTTCTTAATGTGGTGTACCCCACCGAGTGCATGTTACGTGCTTTGTAAATGAAACATAATAATTAAAAGATATTTGATACTGAATCTCCAAGGAGGTGTTCAGGAGCTGTTTTGCAACACGTTTACTTGAGTTCTTGAACTTCAGGGACAGGATCAGCAACTCCATCCATGTAGGACAAGTGTTTGGTGTCCATAAAACCTCACATTCTGTATGTACAATTAACAACTGAATAATTTTTCAGAGGTGATTCCAGTCTGCATGCAAGGACAACTTTTAGAAATTTGGCGAAAATTGCCAAAGCAATAAGTAAGGTGACCAACTTTTTTACAATGAAAAGGAGGAGACAAATAAATTGAAGAAACAAATATCGTAAATAAAAGAAACATTTTATTCATTGCAACAATAATACAGACAACTTGCATGTGCAAAGTTTGCCAGCTGGGTGTTTTGGCGCGCTCAGCAGCAATTCCTATTGGCTTTCGAAAGCCAATAGGGGGAGTAGCACAGCTCATGCAAAAGTTGAAAACAAAACCCATCCAAAAAAAAAGGTGCCGGAACGCCGTTCTGAGCATTCTATGAGGAAAAAAAACCCCTGCAGATTAGTCTTCAAATATCAAAAAGGAGGACATGAAGGAGGACACTTTTTGAGGGAGGACAGAACTTACAAAGGAGGACTGTCCTCCCTAAAGGAGGATGGTTGGTCACCTTACAATAAGACAACTCACCATTGATAAAAATTCAAGTTGTATCCAGCATTTGATTATAGTACAGTTCCTAACCAGACCTGAATATTAGTAGTTCTCTAAGAGAAAATGTTACTTCTGCAAAATACATTAATAAAATATCAAGATTGTATTATATCAATAAATATGTTAATAGTAGTATTTAATATAAGTAGTCCTAGACGTATGAACGTAATGAAGTCTGCCCTTTAAGGTTGTAAGTCACGAAAGTCATACAGTGAGTCATCACATGACTGACCCGATTTTATGACCTTTTTTTGAAGTGTTCATTAAGCGAGCCAATTGTTCATTATGGGCCAGTTTTCCTGAAAACTGGAAGTAAATTTATTTATTTATTTGTTAAATTTATTTGCTGCCCATCTCATCCTGGGTGACTTACAATTGCAAAACAGGAAAAAAAATGATAAAATGTAAACGTAATAATAACAAAGCAATGAAGCAGTGAAAAATAAAAGTACAATACTGTAATATGAATTAAAAGATAGGCAGAGGGGGAGCATGAAGCACAAGGGGAAGATAGTTAGTCCAGTAGCCATGTCTGTGCTGGGTTTGGGCAAAAATGTAAAACACAATAATTGTTTACACGGTTGTGTAAATGTGAGCCAGTTTCTGAGGGCCCAAAATACAGTTACACGACGGAGAAGGATGGGGCGGCCGTTGAAATTTCAGAACTGAAATACCAGATAAACTTAGGGAAGCCACCTATTTTTCTAGCAGCACAATTTTTTTTAATCTAAAAAAAGCCACACAAACACACACTAAAGCATTGCCCCACCTCACCGCTCAATCACAGTCTGATTTGTGCATGTATCGCAGTCCTATTCAAATTCAATGGAATTCACTACCTGATAAGCAGGTTTACGATGACAGTCTGAATTGAACAAGAGGATTTCATTGCCAACTTAATTTCCCCTTAGGAATCCACCCCTGGGGTTTTAACTGCTATGATGAAGTTTCCTGATTCTTCAGACACCTTCTATTGATATCTAATGAAAAAAAAATATTATGTGCTCTTCTCACTCCTTTGAAGCAGCCTTTGATGAAAAAAAACAACAACCTAGGATGGAGAAGAAATGAGTAAAAATGCAGCACAAAATCATTTCTCCTGGGCAGGCAAAGTGGTATGGGATAAAGTAATTTGTAAATCTCAAGGCAAAATCCACTTCCGTCTCAGGCTCTCTCAACATATTGCAGATGGTGGAATGTGTCCAAACCAGCTGGTAGAGCTGAAAAGTGATTTTCATCACTATTCACAACTATGTTCATTGCTCTTAGAAAAAATAGCTCCTTAAAAAAGCTCTTCTTTGCACATAAACTCAGAAAACACGAACTATGTTGAGAGACTACACATGTTTGGTATTACAGGAGTGGGTGTGCAATCATCCAACTCAATTCTTTTCACAAAGTGCACAGTGGTGGCATTGTCCCTTGTGTTGTGCCATTAATTGTTCTTATTTAGACTCAGGAGCTCACATGGGGGAGTTGTGGGACCCAAATTTCAAGACGTGGTAAATGGTTTTGATCATAACACCAGTGCTTTTTTTGTTAAAAAAAAAAAAAGGTGCCGGAACTCACACATCATACAACGAGCCTTGCCTACCCTACAAGGTTCCATCCAAAAAAGGTGCCGGAACTCCGTTCTGGGCGTTCTATGAGAAAAAAAGCCCTGCATAACACCCAGAATCCAACCAGGTCCTTCAACCAAATATCCAGGGCAGTTTGCAAAGGTATCCAAGTGCAATTAAAAAACAATTATAAATATACCTTAGATGCCCAGAGACTTCTTGATCCCAAAGGTTTTTACTAGTAAGGCAGACAGAATATGCAAATGGTAGCTTCCTTGCCCTCCCCTCTTTATTTTTTAAGTTTCCCACTTATTTGTTGAATAGATACTCCCTAGAGACGTTCTACTGGGATATACTGAGGAAATAGGAAGACTTCAAATCTTTTTGGACCCAATTCTTTCTTTAATACATTATGTGGTTGGTTTCATTTTTTTCTCCTGCCAGGAGAATAGTTCAAAGAAACTGGTTATTCTCCTAGTTAAAAAATGTCTGCAAAGTTGCATTGTCAAAGCAGAGAATGGAACAGAGAACTATTCCAGTCTTTCTCTTGTTTAATGTTTTCCATAATAGAATCTGAAAAAATCATTCTGCCGAACAAACTTAATCCTCTTGTTGAGGGTTTTTTTTTTTTTTTTTTTTTTTTTTTGAGAATCTTGGTTTCCAAAATGAATTAAACTAGCAAAAAGCATTTTGCAGTTTTGCTATTTTTTGTGTTTGGGCACAGCAAGGATTTTACATGTAGCACAGTGAGCCAAAAGAAAAAAAGGTAGACTCTGTCTTCTGCACAGGTCTTGGTTGGTTTCAGTCACCAGAGATTTTAATCTAAGAATGCAAGAGAACTTGGCCAAATTTAGCCATCAGCAGACATATAGAAATTTATTTATGAAGTATGTAGAAGCAACAACCAAAGGCCCCACACTATTGATCACCACCATAAGTTCCAAAGAGTACCCCCAATCCAAATATTCTGTCCAAACCTACACAAGGCTGGTAGAACAAACTCCATTCTTCCACCCCCACACCCATCCATCCCAATCTAGCCAGCCAACAATCCATGTACGACTACTGAGATTTTATCTAGTTTGGGAATGAATTGTTCGCAAGAAATGCTTGCAGGGAACACCAAAAATTCCATAATTCATCTCTGAGCTGCATATGTAGTCCATTGTTGTAACTCCATTTGGGTTTGTATGTGTGAGTATCTGCACACATGGTTATATGCCGGGCTTTTTTTCTCATAGAACGCCCAGAACGGAGTTCCACACCTCTTTTGGATGGAACCTTGTAGGGTAGGCAAGGCGGGTTTATGACGTGTGTGAGTTCCAGCACCTTTTTTTTTTTAAAGAAAAAAAGCACTGGTTATATGCATTCAAGGCCCTGAGCACAGGTTTTTCAGCTGAACACTTGTTTTGCTCCCTCTACTGTTAATTTACAAATTTAATTCTGCACAGCTATTATTTTATTGTAGACTCATCCCCACATCCTGCTGGCTACTGCACAGAGGCACTTTCTTTTGACGGATGTGTCCACAGGATGCTTCCCCATCTCAACTTCAATAACAGAACAAGAAGCAATGGATGAAAACCAATCAAAAACTGAAGCAAACCAGAACTAAGAAGAAATTTCCTGATAGAACGGTCACAGTGTCCCAGGGTCATGTGAAGTGACCAAAACCTGCTGCAACCACCCAGAGACGGGTGGAATAAAAACCAATCAGTTTAGAATGACTTGCCTCCAGAAGTTGTGGTTGCGCCAACACTGGAGAGATTTTTTAAGAGATTGGACGACCATTTATCTGAAATGGTATAGGTTCTGCTGCTTGAGGACAAGAAGACCTTCCAGGTCCCTTCCAATTTTGTTATTCTGTTATTCACTGCTGAGGTAGCCTTGAGCTACATTTAGTTGTCCTCATTTGTTTTCCTTCTCTCTCAACTCCAATGTTCTTATTCAGATAATTGAGGGTTTCTTGGGAAAGACCCAAGGATGACAAAGTCAGGGAAAGTAAACTGTGCCACTCTCTGTTGCCATTTTGGTGTTGGTTGTTGGAGGGAATGAACATCTAGCTCTTTTATGCTGGAATATCAAACTTCTAGGACAGTGATGGTGAACCTTTTAGAGACCGAGTGCCCAAAAACTGGCCCCACCCCCGCTCTGCCCCATCCCCCGGCCCGCCTGCCCACAGGACCACTCACCACCTCCAGGGCCCTCTGCAGATCGCCCAGGCAGCCCAGCAATGCTGTGGCGGCCAACTCTCTGCCCCGCCCTGCAGCATCAACTGCATGATGTGGTGTAAGGGCAGTCTTGTCTACGCTGCCTGGCTGCCATGTCCTTGGCTGCACTGCTCCGTGTGGGCCACGCTTGGAGGCGATTCTCCTTCAGGGGGGCTGCTGGAGAGGAGGGGGTCGCGGGGGAGGCAAGGCTGGGGCAACAGCACGTGTGCCCACGGAGAGGGCTCTGCCACCTATGGCACTCGTGCCATAGGTTCGCCATTACTGTTCTAGGAGGTTGATAGATGTCAACTGGGAATACTACTACTTAGTGTATGTGTGTGTGCAGATTATGTGTATAGGTGCATGCTCTCTGTGTGGGCACACTGGGAGATGGAAAGGGAGGAAAATCCATAAGAGACTCCCTCATTCACACTCCCACTGTTCATGGAGATTCTCAATCATCCAGATCATGGTTGTCCCAAAGGTGCTTTTCCAAAAGGCAACTGAACTTTTTTGTTGTTTTTTTCCTTTGATAAAAAAGAGAACTGAAGAAACTTTTGGATAAGCGAAATGTTTTCAAAGAAAAAAACCAAGGAAGTCCAGTTGCCTTTTGGAAAAGCACCTTTGGTATACTCTCACTGCCATATACAACACATGGAAAGAGAAAGAACATAGAATATAAATAATAATAGGGTTGGGTTGGGAAAGGGACCTTGGAAGGTTGTGTTTCCTTTTGGTTCCCCCCCCCCAATACTTCCTTTTTTTTTTTTTTTTTGAATGTGGCTTTTTAGTTCTACTGCATTCACCCATTAAGAGCCCTCTTGTAAATGCTTTCACTGTGCAGTATTCCAGACATTTGGCTGTTTTGTTTTAATCTGAGCAATTAGCTCCCCCTTCATTTTATTGAAAAGGTCTCTAATGATGCAAGAGTGAAATATAGGTGGTCCTCAACTTACAACCACAACTGAGCCCAAAAGTTCTGTTAAGGGAAACATTTTTTGAGTTTTGCCCCATTTTATAACAATTCACAATTGTTAAGTGAACCACTGCAGTTGGTAAGTTAGGAACCCGGTTGAATCCCATTGTCTTTGCTTGTGAGATGGTCACAAAAGGTGATCACCGTGACCTTGGGACATAGCAACTGTCACAAATATCAACCCGCTGCCAAGCATCTGAATTTTGATCACATGATCATGGGGATGCTGCAACAGTCATAACTGTGAAAAACAGTCAAGTCATATTTTTCAGTGCCGTTGTAACTTTGAATCGTCGCTAAAAACGGAGGACTACCTGTATTAAACACCCAGGAAAAGGACACAGATGTTTGATTATCTTGTAGGTTAGTACATTTTATTATTTATTTAATCATGAAATGTATTTGCGCCCATCTCTTGTCCAATGACTCTGAACAGCTTACAACATAAAAACATCAAAATCATCATCGTAGTCAGCCATTCAGTCGTTCTGACCCTCGGCCACTCTATGGATCAGCACTCTTCATACATCTGTCTTGTACCATCTCCTTCAGATCTGCCATAATCATCTCAGTGTCATCTTTTATAGTGTCCAGCCAGCTGGTACTAGGGTGGCCCTTTTTCCTTTTTCTGCTCATCAAGCCCAGCATGACTGATTTTTCAACTGAGTCAGCTCTCATGACATGATCAAAGTATGACAGCCTGTTTGGTGATTTTTTGAGGTTCGGTCTACGACTTCTTTGTTACTTTTGCAGTCCACGGATGCTTAACAGTCACCTCCAGCACCACAATTCAAAGGTGTCCACCTTTCTTCTATCTGCTTTTTTCAGAGTCCAATTTTCACAGCCATAAGTAGCAATTGGAAGAATTATTGCGTTAACTAATATGCATTTGGTTGTGAGGCTGATGTCGTTACTCTTCCAGATGTTATTCATGCCACACATTGCAGTTCTTCCAAGTGGTATACGCCTTCTGATCTTAGGGCTGCAGCCACTACTTTGGTTGATTTTAATGCCCAGAAAGATGAACTCCTTTACCATTTTGATAGTCTCATTGCCGATATGCCCTCCAACCTGTGTGTTCTCTGTGGTTGTCATTATTTTTGTTTTCTTGATGTTAAGGTGCTGTCCAACTTCTTCACTTTCATCTTTGACTCTCCCTCCAGATCCTCCTTGCTTTCCGCGAGGAATGTTATAGCATCTGCATATCACAGGCTGTTGATATTCCTACCACTGCTTTTAACCACAATGGTAAATTCCTCCAAATGTGCATTTTCATAACTAGCTTAATGTACATGTTGAATAGCACACAAAATAATTAACAAAAGTGGGCAAAGGAGGGAGCAGATGGAGAAGTGGGACTAAGTTTTAATTAATTAATCCAGTGTGAAGCTCCCCCAATGATGCCAATGCAAAGCTCAGGTTATTTTTGGTCATCAGGACTACCCGATGCTGGCTGGGGAATTCTGGGAATTTCAGTCTTGAAGTTGCCAAGTTTGAGAAACCTGCCTTAGAGCAAAAGGGTAAATTCACAATCCAGGGTTACTAATCACAATTCATAGGTTTGCCTGTTTCCCTCTGGACGTTCAGCTGCATCTCTGCAGGACGATAAGTACAGGTAGTCCTCGACGTGCAACCACAACTGAGCCCAAAATTTCTGTTGTTAAGTGAGAGATTTGTTGAGTTCTGATCCATTTTGCAATCTTTCTTGCCACAGTTAAGTGAAACACTTTCCCCACTGACGTTGCTTGTAAGGTGGCAAAAAGTGATCACATGACCACAGGACACTGCAACCGGTCATAAATACTTGTCAGTTGCCAAGCATCTGAATTTTGATCACGTGACCATGGGGAAGCTGCAAAGGTCCGAACTGCGCAAAACGGACATAAGTCACGTTTTTCAGCGCCGTTGTAACTTTGAACAATCGCTAAACTGTTGTAAGTCGAGGACTCCTCTGCAGCCCATTCCGCACCGACACGAGTCCCCTTGTTCCATAGCGCCCCAGCCTTACAGGTCGTCATAGCAACAAGTCACTTTCTGCCCGGCTTCTCACAGCAACTGCGGGCCTCGACGCAAGCTCGCGCGAACGCTCTTCGGGCTATCCCTCCCCTACTGACTCTGGATTGGCTGAGCCACCCGACTCCATCCTCTCCCCCCCTTCGCAGGATTGGTCGGGAAACGAAGGCCGCGAGCCACCGTTGGCTGGATTTTCCTCCTCTTGTTTTCCCTCTCGCCTCTTTCGCTTTCTCTTCGGGCCCCGCCCCAATTATTGAGCGTCACGTAAGCTTCCCCCCCGCCCTGCGCTTCCCGCGCGGAAGGAATAGGGCGGCACCTTAAAAGCCGAGAGGAGGGAGAAAAGCTGGAGTGTCTGCCGTTTGGGCGCCTGCGCGCGCCTGCCCTTGCCGCGGTGCACGCCGGGATACGGAGCCGCGCTCTCTAAGGCCAGGCTGGAGGAGTCAAGATGGACGCAGGCTTTTTTCGCGTAAGTGCTGAGGAGGGAGGAGGCCGGCTGGGCCGGCTGCGCCGGGGAAAGCTGAAGCGGAGAGCCGAAGGCGCTCCAAACGATCCGAAGTGAGGCCTCAGCCTCCTCAGGGTGGCCGGCGCAGCTGTGTCGCTGTTTTCCTCCCCCGCGATCCTGCCAGGAACCGAGTAAAGAAAATGGCGGCGGAGGCGGCGACTCTCTTCAGCGCGCGGTAGAAACTGAGGAGAAAGGACTGCGTTCTCCTCCCGCACGCTTAACGCCCTCCCCTTTGGGTCGATCCGCGCGTTTTCTTCCGCCGTCTTCCATCTTTCGGCCCGAGTTATTTTGAGGCCTAAGCGGAGAGGCCTGTTGGGGCTTTCCTCCGCCAGCAGCAGCCTTCTTCAACCAGGCGCCCTTCTGCCGGGACTGACTACGGCGTCCATTACTCGCGACCCAGAGACCCATTAGATTGAGTTTCCCTTTTAGCGCCTTTTTTTTTTTTACCTCCACCATACACATACATTCCCGAATTCCGTACTTAACGTTGCAATTTATTGTGACAACGTGCCATTTGTATGATTTGAGTGAGAGATTCGGCGTGCTCATAAATCAAGACAGTATGCCCTTTTGTAATAAGACTATCCTGACTGACTCCAAAGCCTCAGTAATGTGGGGGTGGTTGTGGAACGGTTTCTAATTTCTTTGGTGGAGAAAATTGTGGGACAGAATCTGCATTTTTTTTTTAATTCGAAGGGTTCTTCTAAGGTCAGCTTATTTACAGTGAAAATGTTGCTAGTTCTCTTTTGTAAGTGCTGCAGAAAGTTACTAACCTTGTTGGGAAAGAGAAACAGTAACTTCGTTCAGGGTCCTAAATTTTACAGTCCTGAAATCAGTGAGAGGTTGAAAATCCATGTATCAATTCGGTGAAAATCCACTAAAGCAAATGTGAAAAAATTGGGCTTGATCAACTTTTCTCTGGCTAGATGTCCACAAAATGTCTTAGAATGTTTTGGTTTGGAGAAAGCTGGTGTAAACCCACTTACTAAACAGAGCTGTACTACAACAGTTGATATTACTGAATTTGGACTGATAACATCTAGTTTGTGAATTAACTTTAGGCCAGACATGCACTCAAATTAATCCTACTACACTTGGTTGGTTTTGTAGGCATAAAGTTAGGAAGCATGTCTATATAGATTGCCTTGAGCACAGTGAAAAAAATGGTGAGTAAATCAGTGGTTCTCAACCTGTGGGTCGGAACCCCATTTGGGGTCGAACGACCATTTCATGGGGGTCGCCAAACAACGCAGTCCGCCATTTTTTCCCCCTTTTCCTTAGCTGTGCTACTCCCTTTTATTCTATTGGCTTTTGAAAGCCAATAGAATAGACTCTCTTGAATAGAGTCTAATTCTATTGGCTTTCAAAAGCCAATAGGAATTGTCCAGGCTGTCTCTGCCCTGCTGAGCCCGCCAAAAGTCCCATTCTGCAAACGGTGCTGCACCAGTTGAGTAGTCCTCGACTTACAACCGGTTGAGTAGTCCTCGACTTACGACCGGTTGGGGGTCGCGGCATTAAAAAGGTTGAGAACCACTGGAGTAGATGATAGTCAGTTTGGGGTTTATGACTGAAACTGGCATACTGTGGTACTAAAGTGCGCTGCTGCTTACTTTCTAGATCTCTAGGCTTACAGATAAAAATAATCCCCAAATGTTGGGATTATAGTTTGTTTTTTTACAGACATTGATACACTGGTTGATCTGTGGCTTGTGTATTAAAAGCAGCCTTTCTTTTATGTATACTGGGGCTGGATATCATCAGGTCACTGGTCAGATTTGACCACAATGGATTATATAACTCTATACTTCATGTTATGTAAGTGGCAGTTAGAATGGCAGGATTGTTGACCCATGCTTAGCACTGCTGGAATCCCTTCATGCTGAACTGCACATTTCCTGTCCTACAACTCTGCCCAAAACCATATTGGTGCTTTCATTTTCAGAGCAAAATAAGTTTAGGAGAAAGAATGAGTTAAACATGGCATATAACCCTGATAATGTTTGGTTAAATAATTTTGAAGCAAGAACAGTAACAACTACAATAAATTGCAGTCTTCAAAAATAAAATCTGAACTCTGAAATAGATTCTATAAAAAAACAATTATTTACATTAAATCACGTAACTTATCTAAGTAATAAATTAGTTTCTACAATACGTACCCTCATTCTTTCATATAGGCAAATATTTTCCTTACTTTGCAAATTATTAAAAGTAAATCTCAGTTGAACAGAACATTGAACCTCTAATTCTTTATATTATTTCTCTCATTTTAATAGCATGTTGTTACTCTTCAGTGGAATTGTTTTTGTCTTCATATTTTAATATTTTGGAGCACCAGTTTAGAGGTTAAGGCATCAGGCTGGAAACCAGGAAACTGAATTCTAGTCCTTCTTGAGACATGAACCACCTGGGTGATGCATAGGAAGGAGGCAATGACAAATCACCTCCAAAATCTTACCAAGAAAAGCAAGTTGCTAGGCAGTCACCCAGAGGCCAAAATTGGCTTGAATGCACCAAAAAACAAAGCAAAACAAAAAACCCACAATAGTACTTTAGTCTTTTGATGTAATTATGAATACAATAAATTAAGGTAATGACATTACAAGCGAACAATCAATTAATTGTGTGCGTGTATACTTATTTGTAAGATACATTAATTCAGAATTGTTTGATTTCTGGGAGGTTGTATGGTGTTCTGATTTTCTTTAAAACATAGCTTATAGTTGACAAGCCAGAAGGTTTATGCAAAGTGTTTTTGGAAATATTAATGAAGTTGAGAACAAGATTTTGAATGTCCTCAATCTAGGACCACAATGGAGCTCAAAGTTTCTGTTGCTAAGCAGACAATTGTTAAGTGAATTATGCCTCATTTTATGACCATTTTGCCACTGTCAAGTGAATCATTGCAGTTAAGTAAATCATGTGGTTGTTAAAATGAATCTGGCTTCCCCTATTGACTTTGCTTGTCATAAGCCAGCTAGGAAAGTTACAAATAGTGATCACATGATCCCTGGACAGTGCAGTTGTCATAAATGCATGTCAGTTGTCAAGCGCCTGAATTTTAATCACTTGATCATAAGGGTGCGGCAACAGTCTTAATGTGAAAAACAGTCATAAGTCACTTTTTTCAGTGCCATTGTAACTTTGAACAATCACTAAATCAAGGACTATCTGTAACTGAATTATTTTATTACAGGGTACAAGTGCAGAACAGGATAATCGCTTCAGCAACAAACAGAAGAAGCTACTAAAACAACTGAAATTTGCAGAATGCCTTGAAAAGAAAGTATGTTTAAGTTATGTTTAATTTTATTTTTAATAGATATTTAACTTTGTAAGGACAGCTTACAGTTGCTACAGTTCAAGTCAGTAGACTTATTTGGGATTTTGAGAGTCACAATGTAACAGAACAACTACATACAAAAGACGGATTAGGGTTCAAGTTCCATTGTATGCATGCATTTCCTTTGGAACAGTTTTCTGTTTAGAATCTACTCTAATCCAAATTCCCTATAACAGAAGGCAGATTGATGTACCTCAGAGACACATAACTACCGAGAAGCTAGGAATAGAGCAGAAGGGAAGTCCCCTCCCAACCAAAATATAATTTCTCATATGAACTGGCGATGAGCAAAGAAAAAAAAAATGGCTGGGGGCACTTCAGATGAGAGCGTGGAGTTTTAATATCCCACCATCTGAATAACAGCATCTCATTTCAGGACAAAAAGAGTAAAACATTTTTAATTTTTTAAAAATAGTAAGGAAGCAATTGCACTACAGTCATGTCTATGGGCAGTATGTCGATTCCCTATACAGAAATGTGCACATAATACTCTTTGGAAGAATTGTTTCTGTTTAAGAAAATTCTAATCGCTATAGTTAGATGATATTAAAAAATAAGTTTTAATAAAATGGCTTCCAGTAACCGGTAAGAAAGCTACTATGAAGGATCACAAACCACATTGATTGATTTGTGCATATACACTATACATATCTATCTCCTGTGTATTGTTGCACAGCAATAGATTAAAGTTTACCTAGTATGTACTGTTTATTAGTGAAAGCCTCCTTAATATCTTCCAAAACTACTAGACTTCAACATGAGTGAGAATTAATGGGAGTGAATGTGACCATGCAGCAGGTTGACGTGTGGTGCTTGTTGCTATATTATAGGATGCCAAGATTTTACAGTAGTAATTGAAGTATCAAGCAAGGCATTGTTTTAAAATTCTTTATCTCATTCTGTAGGTTGACATGAGCAAGGTAAACCTGGAAGTAATCAAGCCATGGATAACAAAGAGAGTAACAGAAATCCTTGGATTTGAAGATGATGTAGTAATTGAATTTATATTCAATCAGTTGGAAGTGAAGGTAATAATTTTGCTGTGGTTGTTTTTCCATATACATAAATGTATTGCATAATTATTCTGTGTAAACTGAATTTTTTCTGTCAAAAAAACAGTTGAAATTAGGAGGGTTTTTGTTGCAATGCATATTGTGAATAATTCACTTTGTAAAACATTTGTTAAGGTTGACAGTTTTAGTGAAGGTGCATAGTATGCAAAACTGCTCAGGTGAAAAATCAGACTTACTGTGTTGATTTTGCTGTTACGTGTTAAGCTACTTTGACAGCAATTTTCTAATGATGATGTGATTTATGATTTAAAAGGCCTGAACCAAAATGGAAGTTATTCCTTGCGTCTGAAGTATAGCACCATCACCTTATTAGGTCACAGCAGAGTGAGTGTCCAATGTCGCTCTGACCAACTCCCTTGATGATGCAGTGTGTGTTTGGAGGTGAGTTGTGTAAAGTGGCCGAACCAAAGACAGAGAAAGCATCCAACAGAAAGAAATTGGGCAAAGCTTTACACTGCTCTTGAAATTGTTTTGAGTTAAATCACATTAAATTTAAAGAATGAAGTGCAGTTCTAAATTGGTAAGAGGCGTTCAGTGGAGACCTACTCTGTTTAGAACTATGTTCAGTTGGGATGGTGGGTTTTATAATTATAAATGTACATTTCAGTTTAATTTTGAAGGCTTAAAGGTTCAAGCTGTTTTTCACTGAAATCAGTGGCAAGGCACCACTGGAATACAGCTAATCGATAGCGAGACATACTGTATAGCATGAACTGCGTAAACGAACTTGCGTTCATGATAAACACAGTCTTTTTATTTTACACAGTCTGCCGCTGCATTCCAAGAGATAGTAAAGTGTTTCTCTGAACCATTGGCAAAATGTTCTTGTCTAATATTCTCTATGCTCAATCTTTCTTCCAAAGAATTCATCTTTGATTTGACTGATCAGTTGAAATTTCAATTGAGAAAGGTATTGCTGTTTTTTTAAAAAAAAGATACTGTAATTTGAATATAGGTTTTGAAGTATCCATATTTGTAATCCCTTAATGTACTTTAATAGAAATTCTGTTGGGGGAGCAGGTTTAAGGAATCAGATGAAGTATGAAATTGTGGTAGGAAGTAGCTTACTAATATGTATTAATAAAATAAAATCTAAGTGTGCAGTTTTAATTCCCCTTCATAGAAAGCATGATTTGAAGTTTAGAACTTTTTTTAAAAAAAACTTTTTCTTTCTTTCTGTGGTTGTGTACTCATTATTGCTTGTTCGTCTTTTGCAATTTAGATAAATGGTATAACATTAAACTCAAGGTGATTGAGTTGCAGTAGGGAGTCGGAAGCAAGCCAAGGGAACATCTTTCTCTACAGGGGACTTGGCGATTCCAAAACCCCCAAAGTTCCAAGAAGAAAAAGAAGACACCTGGAATCTGTACTTGCTTTGTGCTGTTGAGCTGTGCTTGTTACATGGACCTTGTTGCTTTGACCAACAATTTTAGAACTAAATTGCCCACCTGTACTGTGAACCACACCTGACCTCTTAATCCTTTGTGGCCATCACATAATTGTCGTTAACGAAATGGTGGCAGCTTTCATTCCATTAAATAGTTAGTGGAGGTTTAGTTTACTGATGGAAGTAAGAAAATGCATGCATAAATTCTTTTTTTCAGTTTTCTTAGCAGGATTTCAGTGATATTGTAGATGATGATTCTGTAATGTTAAGTGTACAGCTTCTGTCCATTGTACGGATAAACTAAAATGGTTTTTCAAGGAGCAGCACCAAAGAATGCTAGGGAAAATGTTTAGAAAGTTAATTAGAAGAATCATACACCATCTATTATGCTGCTATGGTAAATTCATGGCCCTGTTTCAGTGGCTGTACAGATCATACCTTCTTATGAAATCCACAAAGGATTAACAGGCCACTCTGAATGTAATGGTAAGGCAAGACAGTGTTGGTTATTTGTTAGGACAGTTACTGAACAACTTTTAAGCAAAGTTTTTTTTTAAATACACTAATAAAATGAGTGTAATATGCTCTTGTCCATGGTAGAAGATTAAATCAAAATAAAGAATAACTTGTCTGGGTTTGGTTTTTCAAATAACCTGTATTTCTTCCTGTCATATCTCTTTACAGAATCCAGATTCCAAAATGATGCAAATCAACTTGACTGGCTTTTTGAATGGGAAAAATGCGAGAGAATTCATGGGAGAACTGTGGCCACTGCTGTTAAGTGCACAAGAAAACATTGCTGGTATTCCATCTGCTTTTCTGGAGCTGAAGAAAGAAGAAATAAAACAAAGACAGGTGGGGTTATGTTAAGGGTAGGTTATAAGTTTAAATCTAAAGCCAAATAATGATTGATTGATTGATTAATAGAATAGCACTGGAGAATTATTTGAAAAATTAGTATATGATCTGAATATCTGTAATAATCACTTTGGTGAAAATATAAGAGAACAAAGTGGATAGAAAGTATTAACTTCAGACACTAATTATTGAGTGCAGTATCTTAGAATTTTTCAGTTACTAAACACTGACTGCCAGAAAGATTTTTTTAAAGATGTGAGCACTAGAAACATTTGAAGACATGAACAATTAGTTCTTATTGTATGCATAACATCTACAAAAGGATGGTCTGATTGCCTGCTGAACAATGTTCATTTCTGCTGTCAAGAATGGAATTTGGTTTTACACAGTTTTTAGTCATGAGTGTTTGAAGCCAAGGTGCTTAACTATCTCAATTGTATGATAATATTTTGTTTTAATTAAACATTACACATTTGCCAAGTAAAATGTGTCAGATAGAGCAAATTTCCTTCTATTATTTGTCTTAACTTTTGGAGACACTAAAAGGTTGTTAGGAGTACAACAAAATGCTCTGGTATTTATTTCCAGTTTATTACAGTTTACTATCTCTTCCAGTCAATTTTAATTATTTCCACCAATCTTCTGACAGAAAACAAAGGCACTTCTTTACATGTTTGGGGGGATATGTTATGATAAGTAATCTGATTTGGTAACAGAAGCATCTATTTATCCTGATGGAGTAAAAGTTGAGACTTTAGATTGGTATGAAATCTGTCATATCCTTGTAAGTAACTTTTTATAGAGAAGGTGGCAAATAGTATGACTTGGCCCTCTCAAGGTTGGACTGTCAAAAGTCATAGGCAAATTTATGGCATGATTCTCCACTGATTTGCAGCAGGATATTCAATATAATTTTTTTTTTATATTAGCACGGAGTAAAGCAACCACAAAATGTTGTTGTCAGGGACAGATGCAGAACTTCCAGTCTTTTTTCATGTCTTCTGGAGTTCAATGCATTTATTATGTTCCTGCTGGAATTCCAGCAGTATTAAAAACTTAAATTTCAACAAAGGTGTGTGATGCCTGGTAATATAAAGATTGCCCATTCCAGCCTCCCAAGCTGGATTCTGCAGTAAATCAGGGAACTCCTGACACAGGGTCATTATGTGGATAACCAAAGGGGAAGGAATGCGGACTTTCCAAATCCCTCCAAAAGTTGCTGAATTACAATTCCCCAAAGCCTCATCTGGCAAGACCAGCCTAGAGAATTTCATTCTTTAAAAGTGGTATACATGAATGCCTGGCATGGTCAGTAATTGGGTAGAATAGGTTTCAGCTTTTTGTGTGTGCTTTTTAATTAAGAAAATGTTGGTATTTTCTGTTTTCAGATTGAACAGGAAAAATTGGCTTCAATGAAGAAACAAGACGAAGACAAGGATAAGCGAGACAAAGAAGATAAAGAGAACAGAGAAAAGCGGGACCGCTCTCGGAGCCCTAGAAGGTGGCATTTATTTGCATTTATTTGACTCTTGTCATGTCTTGAAGATTTTGATAGAGCAATTATGCATGAAAACTTTTTAATATGCGATCTTAACACTTGCTGTCTGGATGTTGTGGTTGAAGTGCACTCTTGCCTTGCTTTGCTTGCTGCAGGTATTTAGCTGAACGCATGAAAGAACCAAGGGTTTGCCCATATATATTGCATCCAGCCACCCAGTTCCTTTATGCCAGTGGTTCTCAACCTTTTTAATGCCGCGACCCCCCAACCGGTCGTAAGTTGGGGACTACTCAACCGGTCGTTAAGTTGAGGACTACTCAACTGGTGCAGCACCATTTGCAGAATGGGACTTTTGGCGGGCTCAGCAGGGCAGAGACAGCCTGGACAATTCCTATTGGTTTTTGAAAGCCAATAGAATTAGACTCTATTTAAGAGTCTATTGGCTTCCAAAAGCCAATAGAATAAAAGGGAGGAGCACAGCTAAGGAAAAGGGGGAAAAAAATGGCGGACTGTGTTGTTTGGCGACCCCCGTGAAATGGTCGTTCGACCCCAAATGGGGTCCCGACCCACAGGTTGAGAACCACTGCTTTATGCTAACTAAGCATATTGAACACAAAACTTCTGTACCGAGGCTTCTGATAAGGCGGGGCTCCAACTCTTTGATGGACTTTAAATGCCTTCAGCCCAAGTACTTTCAAACTTCCCCAGATACAGTACTCAGAACAGGCAGATGGGAAGGAAAGGGCCTGCCTACATGGCATCATCCCATCACTTTTTTCGTCCTTACAGTTACAAGGACCTTCTCCAGAAGGTTACAAAGGCAGTAATTATACCTTTTCAGTCAGCATTCAAATTAGAAAGTTCGGGGTGTCCATGTTATAAAGGTTCTTAATCGAAATGGATTTTGTGTTGAGCGTATGTTTTTTAGATCCATCCTAAACTAAATCTACATTTGTCTAGACGCAAATCGAGATCTCCTTCCCCCAGAAGACGCTCATCTCCTGTTAGGAAAGAGAGGAAACCTAGCCATTCTCGATCACCCCACCACGCAGCCAAAAGTCGCAGTGTTACACCTCCACCAGTAAAGAAAGAAGAGACACCAGAACCAGAACCTTCCGTCAAAGTAAAAGAAACGTTGATCCAAGAGGCCACATCTACCAGGTAACACCACAGATTATTAATTCTTTTCCTCCTGGTTTTGTTGAATCAAGATCACGTAAAGTTTTAATACCACTTTACAATGCCTTGGTAAGGCCACACTTGGAATCCTGCATCCAGTTTTGGTCACCACGATGTAAAAAAGATGTTGAGATTCTAGAAAGAGTACAGAGAAGAGCAACAAAGATGATTAGGGGACTGGAGGCTAAAACGTATAAGGGACGGTTGCTGGAATTGGGTATGTCTAGTTTAATGAAGAGAAGGACAAGGGGGGACACGATAGCAGTCTTCCAGTATCTCAGGGGCTGCCCCAAAGAAGAGGGAGTCAAGCTGTTCTCCAAAGCGCCGGAAGGCAAGACAAGAAGCAACAGATAGAAACTAACCAAGGAGAGAAGCAACCTAGAACTAAGGAGAAACTTCCTGACAGAACAATTAATCAGTGGAACAACCTGCTTCCAGAAGCGGTGAATGCTCCAACACTGGAAGTTTTAAAGAAGAGACTGGATAGCCATTTGTCCGAAATGGTATAGGATTTCCTGCCTGAGCAGGGGGTTGGATTAGATGATCTCCAAGATTCCTTCCAACTATTATTATTATTATTATTATTATTATTATTATTATTATTATTATTATTATTATTATTATTATGTTAAATCGATGAAATTAGATATGTGCACTAAAATTAGATGTCATGTGCACTGTTTAGCAGTACTAGTTGCTAAATATCCTGTTATATAACAGTGTGTCCTAAAATAGCGATACAATAAGTGTTGTTACAATATAGCCTTGATTTTTTTATTTTACCAGTGATATCTTGAAAGTCAGTAAAATTGAACCTATGCCAGATACTAAAGAAATATCTCCAGAAAGAGTTTCAAAAAAAGAAAGGGAAAAAGAAAAGGAGAAGGCTCGTCCAAGATCTCCATCTCGATCTAGGTCAAGATCAAAGTCTCGATCGCGTTCCCCATCTCATTCGAGACCAAGAAGACGTCATAGATCACGATCCAGGTTAGATAGTTCAAATTCCTTCTGAGAATAGCTCAAGTTATACCTAGCCTTGTTAACTATTGCAAGTGTGTCTTACCTTGTTAATGATGATAATTGAGAATATTAAATATACGAAGCCTTATAAATTAGTTTCCCATGAAAATGCTTATATTTATCCATTATTCGCAAATGAGCCTCTCGGTGTTTTTTTTAAATCTGTCTTCATACTTATACTACCTTTGCCTTTTTTGATACATAGTATCCTAAAACAGTCCCCTTTTCTGTGCTACATAAAGAAGACATCTAGACCAGTTTGTCATTGTGGCATGTAGGCAGGTGCTGCTGCTCTCCCTTCCCTTGGAAACTTTGCAAACAGTCAGTTCTGCAAATGGGTTCAGTATCTGAATTTTTGTCATTTATACCACTAGGTCTTATTCACCAAGGAGGCGGCCTAGCCCAAGAAGACGCCCATCTCCTCGGAGAAGAACTCCACCGAGACGTATTCCACCTCCACCCAGGCATAGGAGGAGCAGATCTCCCGTGAGGCGGTGAGAATTGTGGAGTTTAGAGGCAACAATCACTGAAATCTTTTGGGACCGTCCCATCCTGGTGCCCTCCGAATCTTCATTAGAGCTTAGCTCCAGTTCCAGCAATTGTATTTCAGGGCACACCCTAAATAGGAGGAAGCGTACCTTTTTGTTGCTTCGAGTATACCCACAGCTCTCTGGGTGTCGGGGAGAAGATAGTGGACAATAGGTTTCAGGTTGGCTGGTAGGAATAGGTCTGCTTTGCAACACAAATCTGTCAGGGAAACAAGACTATGAAATCTTGTACTTATTATTATTAAACTTTTATGCCACTTATTTTGAAAAATTGTTATCTTACAAATTAAGACATTTTTTTTTCCCTTCGTTATTCGCATTTTAAACTGACTTATATATCAGCTTAGTTGGAAATATATTTGTGGCTATGCATTGGGCAAGAGGACTTTCAAGGTAGAACACGATGATTGTTTGCAATGTTGTTTAAAACCCCTTCTCTGGCTCACTGTGGGACCTTTTTCTACTGCTGCTGATACTGACATTTGTAAAGTTGAGACAGACAAACCAGCAGTTGAGTTGCTTAGCAGACTTATAAGAAGTCTAGTTTCTTAATCATACGGCCCTACTTCTAATGAGTGTTGCTCCCCCAGGTTCTTGGGAATTCTACAACCAAAGGTGGGGTCATCAACTAGATGAGAGCAACAGAACCGACCACCGTTGTGGTCAGAATTCTGTGGGCCCTCCTTTAAATGTAATGTGATAAATTCAGCTTAGTTGCTGACTCTGTATATGCTTATCTGGATGTTTTATGTTTGGAAAAGATCGACTATTTTTCAGTTCCCTTATTTTGAGTGATTTTTGACCGAGAGTAAAAATATTGTGTAATATGTTAAACATTCAGACTATCCAGTTCTTAATCCAGAAACTTTCACCATCACTAAACGGTGTCTAACTATAAGGTGATGCAACCAATAGTTCTGCATAATGTAGAAAATGAACGTTCTGTTATTGGAAGTATCTTATTAGGGCAGTGGTTCTCAACCTGTGGGTCGGGACCCCATTTGGGGTCAAACGACCATTTCACGGGGGTCACGCTGTCCGCCATTTTTTTCCTTTTCCCTAGCTGTCCTACTTACTCCCTCTTATTGGTGGCCACACCCACTTGGGGGTCACCACAACATGGGGAACTGTATTATGGGGTCACGGCATTAGAAAGGTTGAGAACCACTGTATTAGGGGTTAATAAAATGTTTGTGAAACGGCAAAACAATCTTAAGACTATTTTTAGAGCATACTTGATATCACCTTTAATCTTTCAGGAGGAGGAGGTCATCAGCGTCATTATCAGGAAGTAGTTCATCCTCATCATCCTCCCGTTCTCGATCACCACCAAAGAAGCCACCTAAGAGAGTTGTCTCTAGCCCTCCTCGGAAAACAAGAAGGCTTTCTCCTTCTGCCAGCCCCCCAAGACGAAGACACCGGCCCTCCCCACCTCCCAGTCCTCCCCCCAAACCCCGTAGGTCACCAACACCACAGCAATCTAACCGTACAAGAAAAGCCCGTGGCTCTGTTTCTCCCAATAGGACTTCAGGTAAATGGAAGTATTTTTTGAAAATACTCCAAGCCATTCTGAGAATGTTTATAGCTTCAAATACTTCTGTATTAAAGTGCTTAACTAGCAATACCTAACTTTAAAAGAAAAACTGCAATCTTTCTAGTAAGATCTGTTTTCTGGGCTGCAGCGTACTGTGTGGAATTGACCGGTCCTTTTCTGCATTTTTGAACAGTTTAGTTACTTGTTTCGTGTGTCGTTGTAATCAACAGTTTTCTATGTAAAATACTAAAAGAAATGCCCTCCTTTTAGGTAGACCTTTCTAGCCTCTAACTCTTTTAATATTTTTCATTTAAAGGATCGTTAGGTGCTGGTTATAATTATGAAATTATACACTCTGAAACAATATAGTAATTCCTTTCCTATATGAATGTTAATAGCTAGCACATTTTTCTGAAGTTGATGAAATAAGTAGACCTCTCAAATAAGGACATTATTTTTAATAAGATGACTTGCATAAGAATCATAAATACTTTCACATGAATATGATATAAATGAGTTTTAAATTTTGTTTACTTTTTTCTTCTCAGCATCCAAACACAAAAGTATTGAAAAGAGAGAATCTCCCTCGCCTGCACCAAAAACAAGAAAAGTTGAATTGTCAGAATCGGGTAGGTTTCAGAACTGTCCTGTGTTTTCTAATGTCTGTGATAATGAAAAGTTACTGGAATTTGTTCAGTTAGATCCTAGTACCCATTGTAGGTACAGTTTAATTAAAATCAGTCTATAGTAAGAACAACTCAACAGGAAAAGTTGCAATCGGATCTCAGTCATCCTTTGATTTGCATAGCCAAAAAGCCTAAAGGAACTAAAACTTGTTTTTTAAAATGTATACAAAGGATGATCACAGTTGGTATATGTTGAGTCTCAAAGTACTTCATTAATGTGAAATACAATTCTTTTCTGCCTAATATTTAGAAGAAGACAAAAGTGGTAAAATGGCAACTGCAGACTCCGTGCAGCAAAGACGACAATACAGAAGGCAGAACCAGCAATCTTCATCTGGTATAGTATTTTATATTCTTATGTATGTATACTTGAAATAAGTTGATTATTATTTATTGGGGTTTCTTCTCTGGTATACTGATTTAAAACAACGTTTTTTCCATTGAAAAAGCTGTAATTTGACATAGACTGGGAATTCTTGTGTCCTGATGACAATGGGACACTAAGACTTAAATGTGAGCAAAAGTTTGTTTTTAGAAGTAAGAGATAGTGGTGCATAGAGAAAAAAATGGAGGAAAGTCTAGTAATACAGCTTTGCTTGTTGCCCATGAAACCCAAATATATATGAATATATTAAAGCATTTGTAAAAAAACAAGATTTGATTTTATTAGTGATGAGTAAAAGTTTTAATTGATGTTACTGCACTGCAAAATTATATCACATTTTAATAATTATTTATTGTGGTTCAGATTCTGGTTCATCATCATCTTCTGAAGAGGAGCGACCGAAAAAATCAAATGTGAAAAACGGTGAAGTGGGTAGACGGAGGCGGCACTCACATTCCCGCAGCCCATCTCCTTCTCCACGAAAGTGGCAGAAAGAATCTTCTCCTCGGTAAATTACTGTTGTGTATCCAGGCTGATTTTTTTTGTGTGTGTTACTGATGGTTTCTTGACCATCTGATAAAAGCTACTGGAATTTCTGAATTGGTAGCAGTGAATATTCTAAAAGCTTCTGGCTAAATTCACAGATCACTCTTAAGCTATGGTTTCTCTGTTCACGGCTAGTTTTTTAAAAATAAGCCTTTAGCATATCATATTAAGCCATAAAGCCATGGTTTATAAACCCTAATGGCTGAGTTCATACGCTAATGAACCATTCCATAAATACAGTATGAACCCAGCTATCATATCCAGTAGTTGCTTTCATTTTATCCATGACAATTTTGTGGTTCTGTTCTAGTCTTCTCAGTTTCATCCATTATTACATAGTTTTGATAGCAACATAAAAGGGTAGATATTTACCTGATGAGTAAGGGATTTGTTGTGTGCAGGTATGGGCCATTATGCACTGCAATACAACGTATATTGTAACTTTGATCAGTTTTTGTCTGATAATTCATCCTCACAAATAAATCTGTGGGATCCTTGACCTCTCAATTTTTTCCTCCCTCCACTGCTGTCAGGATGCAGATGGGAAAGAGGTGGCAGTCACCAATCGTTAAAAGGTTGGTCAGCAGGTCACTCTGTTAAAATTTAATGTGCTTTGAGAATGGAGCATTTACTGCTGATTTAATCACAACCACTTCTAGAAAATACAGTAAAATAAGTAAATAACATAAATGGTGGAGTAAAAGTGGGTGTTTCCTATCTGCTCCTTTTTCTTTCTTTTTTTTATAACTATAGCTGTGAGGGGAAAAGAGCTAGAATAATGGAAGTAGAATAATGGAAGAAATAGGCAACCCATTAATTGATCTACTTAATGTTTACTAAATTGCAGAAGTGATTTAAATATAATTTATTTGATCACTGGGCAGAAGTTTAAAAACATAATTTTTAAAAACAAAAACATGGAAGCACTTGTGCAAGAGAAGACTTTATATACCACCTTAACTGTCAAATATATATCTCCAAGTTTCAATTATACACTAGTTGCCTATTCAGGCAATTATGCACAAGACAATTCTGCTTTACCAGCAAGGGTAAGGATTTCCTATTGTAGAAACCAGGAACTTCCTAAAGCAGGGGCAGGCAATATGGTGGTTTCCAGATGTCTTTGGCTGCAGATATAGTTATTGACGACTGGATTGGGGCTTGTGGAACCTGTCCTTGATAATACTGTAAGCATCTCCTTGTTTTTTCAAACTTACTGTCCTCTTTCCTTATAGTCGAAGGAGGCGAAGTCCCTCCCCACCACCAGCCAGAAGACGACGGTCTCCTTCTCCTGCCCCCCCTCCAAGGCGTCGCAGGTCACCGTCGCCCCCACGGCGAAGGTAATGCTGTTGCAGTCTTGCATGCTTGTAGAAAATGCTGGTTCCTGATGTGGAAACCAGTATGTCCCGCTCCATAGCATGCATTGTAACATTTGGGGAGGGGGGAAGAACTTTATTCATTTAATAAGTGTAAGACATTTTATGCTGCTAATAGCCAATCTCTTCAGGATGATTTACAGAAATATATTAAAACGCACACAAAACAACTAAGAGCAGAAAAAGCCTTGATCTTTATAATACAACAATGGAACCACATCTACATGGAGGGAAGTGTGTAGTGAGGTGCCCCAGGGCTCTGTTCTGGGCCCAGTGCTCTTCAACATCTTCATCAATGATTTGGATGAGGGGATAGATGGGAACTCATCAAATTTGCGGATGACACCAAGCTGGCAGGAATAGCCAACACTCCAGAAAACAGGCTTAAGATACAGGAGGATCTGGACAGACTGGAACACTGGATGCTATCTACCAAAATGAAATTCAATGGTGAAAAAAGTAAGGTTCTACATTTAGGCAAGAAAAACCAAATGTACAGGTGTAGTATAGGGGGTACCTTGCTCAATAATAGTAACTGTGAGAGGGATCTCGGAGTCCTAGTGGACAATCACTTATATATGAGCCAGCCGTGTGCTGCAGCTGCCAAAAAGGCCAACACAGTGCTGGGCTGCATTAACGGATAGAATCAAGATCACGTGAAGTATTAATACCACTTTACAATGCCTTGGTAAGGCTTGGAATACTGCATCCAGTTTTGGTCACCACGATGTAAAAAAGATTTGAGACTCTAGAAAGAGTACAGAGAAGAGCAACAAAGGTGATTAGAGGTCTGGAGGCTAAAACATATGAAGAACGGTTGCTGGAATTGTGTATGTCTAGTTTAATGAAGAAAAGAACAAGGGGGGGGGGACATGGCAGCGTTCCAATATCTCAGGGGCTGCCCCAAAGAAGAGGGGGTCAACTATTCTCCAAAGCACCTGAAGGCAGGACAAGAAGCAACGGATGGAACCTAATCGAGAGAAGCAACCTAGAACTAAGGAGAAACTTCCTGACAGTTAGAACAGTTAACCAGTGGAACAACCTGCCTCCAGAAGCAGCGAATGCTCCAACACTGGAAGTTTTTAAGAAGAGACTGGACGGCCATTTGTCTGAAATGGTGTAGGGTTTCCTGCCTGAGCAGGGGATTGGACTAGATGACCTCCAAAGTCCCTTCCAACTTTATTATTATTAACAAGATAAATATATATATATATATATTAGAACATTTAGATTTTAACAGGTGTTTCTTGATACTAATTGCAGAGAAGTAAAAATCACGCACTCCTCTATTTTCCTTGTGCAATATTTTTGTTCTTTCATCTTGTGATTTGCCTAGGCAACCCTTGTAGCAGTAATTTGATCCGTGTGTTTGTGTGCCTTCTTACCTCTTAGGTCTCCTTCGCCACCCCCTCGCCGGCATTCGCCTACACCCAGAAGATACTCGCCTCCCATACAGAGGAGGTATTCTCCTTCCCCTCCTCCAAAGAGGCGAACGGCATCTCCTCTCCCGAAAAGAAGGGCTTCTCCTTCTCCGCAGCCTAAGCTCAGAGTCTCTCGCTCTCCACCGCCAAAACGAAGTTCTCCACCCGCAAAGAGACGCTCACCATCTGCATCTTCTAAGCACAGGAAAAGCTCCCCTCCTAGCAGGTCCATCAGGGAACCCCGCTCCCCACTGCAGAACAAGCGGCATTCACCTTCCCCACAGCCTAGGCCTTTACGGACCTCTGCCAGCCCCCCATTGTTGCGCAGGGGTCCTTCTTCATCACCCCAGCGAAGGCAGTCGCCGTCTCCAAGCTCTAGACCCATCAGAAGAGTCTCAAGGACTCCAGAGCCCAAGAAGTCAAAGAAGTAAGTGATACACGTGGGGCTAAAGGGCAGCCATGTATAGTTTTAGGTCCGTCTTTTTCAAACTTTGTCTTTAAGATGTGTAGCTGGGGGACACGTTGAGCTGAAGCCCACACATCTCAAAGTTGCCAAGTTTTAAAAAGCATGGATCTAGATCAGGAGTAGGCAACCTTGGCTCTTTTATGACTCATGGACTTCAACTCCCAGAATTCCTGACTCAGGAATTCTGGGAGTTGAAGTCCATGAGTCATACAAGAGCCGAGGTTGCCTACCCCTGATTTAGATTATTGGGCTATACCTATAAGAGTTGTGGCGGTGCAGTGGTTAGAATGCAGTATTGCAGGCTGACTCTGCATTCCCACTGTCAGGAGTTCAATCCTGACGGGCTGAAAGTTGACTCAGCCTTCCATCCTTCCGAGGTCAGTAAAATGAGGACCCAGATTGTTGGGGGCAGTATGCTGAATCTGTAAGCCACTTAGAGAAAGCAGTAAAGCACTGTGAAGCGGTATATTAGTCTAAGGGGTAGGCAGCCTTGGCTCTTTTATGACTTGTGGACTTCAACTCCCAGAATTCCTGAGCCAGCCATGCTGAGGGGAAAGGGAGAGGTTTCCAAGCTGAGCCATGCTGGCTCAGGAATTCTGGGAGTTGAAGTCCACGAGTCATAAAAGAGCCAAGGTTGCCTATCCCTGCTCTAAGTGCTATTGCTATTGCTGTAATAGTTCCTCCAGTCAAGATGCATGGCATTCCAGTATAATAGGTACCATGAGTAAAAACAAGTCCCCACCCACTTTAGAATCAAGCACTATAAAATTCACAGCTGATTTGATTTTTCAACATCGATTTTTCTGCCTTTTCTGGAAAGTATAATATGTTCTGTTCTGCCTCTTCTTTCTAAGGGCTTCTCCACCAAGTCCCCATTCTGTGAGAAGGGGATCCTCATCTAGGTCAGCTTCAGCATCCCCTGAACCATCCCCCAAGAAGCATCCAGCACCTCCATCTCCTGCTCGATCAGCATCCCCTTCTGCTCACTGGTCACCAGTAGCACCTGCAAAGAAGGCTAAAAGCCCAACACCAAGCCCCTCACCAGTACGAGTGAGTATTTTTGGTTGTAAATTTGGGAGGCTTCATTTGATCAACTGACTTTTTAATTGGTTGGAACAGTGGCTGAGATTATACATCACTTTTATGCCATGATGCAAGGATAGTTGAGTTCAGTTCATGGAATGTGTGAACCTATTCCAACTGCTGTATGACTAGTGTGACAGACCCAATTCTGTGGATATGGACGAGGAAAGATCTGTAACTGGATCTCTTATGTCCATTTGATGGACAAACCTATTTTCAAGGTGAAAACAGTGGACTGTTCTTAAACAAGAGATGTCTGTCAAGACTTAGCTTGGAATTGCTACTTGCAATGCATGGGGCGGAGATGTAATTTGAAGATGTATTGTTTTAAATGATGGCTTGATCTCACAGATTTCTGATCAGGAAGGAGGTGGTAAAAAGAAGAAGAAAAAGAAGGATAAGAAGCATAAAAAGGACAAGAAGCACAAGAAACACAAAAAGCATAAGAAAGAAAAGGCTGCTGTAGCTGCTGCAATGGCTACTTTTACAACATCTGCAGAGGAAAATCAAGAAAAAAATGTGGAACCTAAAAAGGTGAATATTTAAGTTTCTGCTTAAATAAACTTAAATGCTTTTTTCATCTTTCTTTAAGATTGAACATCAGTATGACTAAATTAAGGATTCGGGAATCATATTAAAATTCTATTATGGTAGTGCTCTCACATAGTTTTTAAGAATATTCTTTTTCTTGGAGCAAAGTTTGTGTTTAGTTTTAGAATCTCTGCTATATGGTTTGGGCATTGGTAGGTGGCTTTCCTTTAAAACCAATGTGCATGTGAGATTATGTCCTACTCTAGAGCAGGGCTTTTCAACCAGTGGTAGGGGTACCACCTGTGGTACATTGGCACCTGGCAGGTGGTACGCAACCATCCTAGAAAAGTGGTAGCGGGGGAGGGGAATGACCTGAACTGGGGGCAGCACCGCACAAGCCTGAGCGAGAGATGGCTGGAGTTGCAGGGCTGTCAGGGCTCAGCGGAAGCGCCAGGATCAGCGCCAGGCTTCAGCTGGAGCTCGGCGCTTCTGCTGAACCCAGAAGAAGCGCCAATCAGCTGGAATGTTGCAGCCTCTCCAGGGTCTTGTGATTTACATTCAGATGCTTGGCAACTGATTCATATTTATGATGGTCACAGTGTCCCAGGATCATGTGAAGTGACCAGAACCTGCTGCAACCACCCAGCAGACGGGGGGAATAAAAACCAAACACCCCCCCGCCCGACCCCCACTGCCAATCCTCAACAGAAATGCTCACAACAATGAAAACCTTGGACAGGAGAAAGAGCGCCGCCGGGTGGGCAGGCAGGTGTCTTGCTTGGCTGTGGCTTGGGGGGCACTTTTTTCAGTGCCATTGTAACTTTGAACAGTCACTAAGTGAACTGTTTTAAGTCGAGGACTACCTGTACTTTATCCCTTTTTTTCTTTTTTCTTTTTTTTGGGGTCATCAGGTTTTTGACCCCTTGCTAGGCGACTGGTGGTACTCGGATGTTGCCATATCCTAAAAGTGGTACAATGGTTGAAAAGCCCTGCTCTAGAGCAGGGGTCCTCTACCTTGGCAACTTTAAGACGTTGAAGTCCACAAGTCTTAAAGTTGCCAAGGTTGAGGACCCCTGCTCTAGAGCATTCAATGTTGAAATCAATAGCAAGACTCCTCACTCTTTAGGCTGCTTGTTTCATGTAAGTTTCTGCTCTCTGACCAAATCTAACCCAGGCTCATGTTCTGTAACTATAGAAGTAATTGCTGACTTTCCATTGCGTTAAGGAGACTGAGAGCGAAGCAGAGGATAACCTGGATGACTTGGAAAAGCACCTACGGGAGAAAGCTCTGAGGTCAATGTCAATGAGGAAGGCGCAGGCATCTCCACCGTCTTAGGACGAAGCAGCATTTGATTTATGTAAATTTTATTTGGTTTATACTCAAGATTTCAATTTCAAATTGCTAAAATGTGTTTGAGCTTTAGACTTTAACATTGGTTGTAATAATTGCTAGGTTAAAGTTCACTATGTTTATTAAAAAAAAAAGGGCATGGATTTTCATTACAAAAAAATCATTTACAGTGTACTAGTGACCTCCTTTGACAGTTGACATGATTTTGCTAGAATTTTCTTGAGCAGCAAGGATCTCTTCCCCATCCTATCCCTGTTTCTGTTCAATGGCTTAAAAAAGGGCCTGGCAAATTTCACAGTTTCTCTAAAACAGGGCTGGGCAACTATGGGCCTTTCATGACCTGTGGATGTCTTGAGCCACAGGACATAAAGGGCCACAGTTGCCCACCCCTGCTCTAAAAGCTCATAATGCTTACAACATTTCTATTGTAAATTCTTACTCCAGAACGTTTGTGGTTTGTAGGCATGAGAAGGCCACTCTTGGCAAAGAATTATGTGGGAACACTTGCCAAACACCCAGGCTTCTCAGTGTTTCCTATTTATGTTTAAAATTGGAATAACATATCTACTTTATAAACTTGCTTGGCAGAAGGCAGTGGGTTCATTATAATATGATAGACCTATTTGGTACACTGGATTTTTAATTTGTACCTTTTTTTTTCTCTTATCCCTTTCACCTTCTCCTTTTAAAAAATAACAATTCCTGTGATCAGCAGTCTCAGCCAAATTTGGCATAAATTTTTGTTTTGTGGAATGTTGTTGCCCCATTCATTGGTTTCTTTCTTCTTGTTAAAGTCCTTTGGAATAGTATGTAAGTTTCAGAGTTGTGGTTTCTGAAAACCTGAAGGACCTGAACTTTGGATATTGTCATGTTCACATTGGGGGGGGGGTTGTTTTGTTTCTGTTTTTTTAAACTAAAGCTATTACAAAGCTTGTGTATTAAACAAAATAAATTTCTAAATTTAAAGGACCTCAGCTTTCTGTATCAATCTTTCCTCCTCCCTTTCTCATGTTTAAGAAAATAATATTCGTTTTGTAGAGCTGTTGAGAGGTTCAATCCTGTTCATTGAAGTAAAATAATTTGCATGAAGGGGGCTTCAAAGAATGTCAGAAATCTTTCTCTTCCAAGAGGAACTTTTAAAGGTGGTGCCCCTCATCTAGCACTCGCTGTAGATTCTGCACATTGGAAGCTTCTGTAGCATCATGCATTTCCAAGAGATGCTATTTCCCAAGCACACCTTTTCCTTGTTATAAAATTGACCTTCCCATTCTTGCACAATGCAAAGAACAGGGACACAGTTGCTTGTGGCGAACTCTTAACACCAACAAGGGCATTTACATTCAGGTTCCTCTACACAACAGTGTGACCTCGTTTCATAGGTGAGAAAGAGTTACTGGAGGAAGTTCTGAATCTCCCTGATCCTCATCCTCCTCTCATTAAACCTGATTTATGTATAAATATAAAAAGGCAGTGGATGAATGAGACAACTGCTTTAATGGAAAAGGAAAATAGTTCCAGTAGTGGTTTTCTTATCTCATTTATCTTTCTTATCTCTATAATCAAGTGCCAGTCCCCTCTTCACATCTTCTATCTAGATTGGTTACGTCAATCTAAAATCCTTCAGTTACTGGATTTTATTATCTGTATGCTGCTGGATCGTTTCCATGTGTTCTTTCTAAGTTAAAAGTGGCTAAACAACTTGGAATTGGGTCCCGAACCATGAACTTAAGCCCTGATTTGCTCTCATTAATGGCTTGTTTAGAGAGAGAAGCCAGTGTTGCTGATTTTGAATGCTAAATAAGCTGTCTCCCACACACACACAACACATTTTGTGGGTGGGCTTAGGGATCGTTTGAATATTTGTATGCCTTTTCTTGACATAAGAAATATGTATGAATGTCAACCACTTAAAAGCTAGGCTTGGCAATCAAATATTCTAAAACGTATTTAGTGCTAGGCTGGAAAAAACTGTTCTGGTGCTGAGAAACAACAACTTATCCTTTCAACTCTGAGTTACAAATATTTGCCTTTACTGGTGAGAAACAACTAACTCGATAGACAAAATCAGATTGAGATGGGTCTATTTTAGCGAGTCCTTTTCAATACTGTGTTCCAGTTCCTTGGGATTTCAATTCCCAAAATTTATCAGTATGCTGATAACATCCAGAGTTTCTTGAGAGTACTTAATTTTCAGAAGCTTGCCTAAGTTTCTCTTATTCTCCTTGGACTTTAGTTGTCATTTTTATGCTCGTTCTTAACGCTCTTGTGTTAAGCAGTGACAGCTGATGATCACTAGAGGGTGGATTGGCTCAAGTGACAGAAGCTGCATTTTCTCACTTGAATGCAGATGGTCCTTGACATATGACCACAGTTGGGACAGGACTTCCACTGCTAAGCAAGGCATTTGTTAAGGGAGCTGCGCCTGATTTTATGACCTTTATCGCCAGGAATATTGAACGAATCACTGCAGTTGTTAAGTGGATCATGTGACAAATCCGGTTTCTCCCATTGGCTGCTTGTTGGAAATTGGTGGGGAAGGTTGCAAATGGCAGTCACATGACTCCAGTATGTCGCAACCTTTGTAAATACATGGCCACATTGCCAAGTGCTTGAATTTTGATCACATGACTGTGGGGATGCTGCAGTGGTGGTAAGTGCAAAGATCAGTTGTAAGTCACTTTTTTCAGTGCTGTAACTGAGCAATTGCTGAGTGAATGGTTGTAAGTCGAGGACTGCCTCTGTGTGGGTGTACACCAGTGGTTCTCAACCTTTCTAATGCCGCGACCCCATAATACAGTTCCCTATGTTGTGGTGACCCCCAACCACTTATACATCACCGGGTGCCAGGGGTGTGGCCAAAGAAAAGGGGAAAAAATGGCGAACAGCCTTGTTTGGCGACCCCCGTGAAATGGTCGTTCGACCCCAAATGGGGTCCTGACCCACAGGTTGAGAACCACTGGTGTACACACATAAATACAGAAGCACAGATGCATATTGTGAAATGGGAAACATAATTGGCTTGCACATAATGATGCACAGAGAGAAGCTGAGCCCCGATTCATGAACCTGAGAAGCAAGAGACGATCCAGTCAGAGGGGAAAGCAAATTTATGAAAAGAATGAAATGAAAAAGGAGGGGGAAAGCATACGTTTTAGCCCCCTGAGGAAAAAAAGAAAAGAAAGGGAAGCTGGCAGGGAACAGGAAAAAGTAAATTAACAAAAAAGCAACGTTTAATCCAGATCACGGCCATCGCAGTGCAGACCCTGGAGGAAAAAATAGGCCAAGCCTGCCCTTGATATATATCATCTGTATTTTTGGGTGATCGGTTTTTGAATTCTGGTATTGTGCGCTCAGTCACGGAGGCTTGGCAGAGATAGTTGCAGCTGGAAATGGCAGCTCAGTGACTGCTCCAAGGGAGGAGGCATCCAAGTGGCCCTGGAAAGCATCTGTCGTAGGCTGACCTCAGGCCAGCTCACCCTTTACATGTTTGGCACACTCATAAGGAGCTTTCAGTGGAACACTGGTCCATTCACGTTTGAAAGAGGGTTATTGAACGCAGACAAGACAGAAGTTTAGCTGGAAATGTTACGTTCGCATATATAAGCCCTTGAACTTATGACCACAACTGGGACCCAGAATTTCTGTTGCTAAGCAAGGTGGTGCTTTAAGTGAGTTGCACCCAATTCTATTACCCTTTTTGGCACAATTGTTAAGCAAATCACTGCAGTTGTTAAGTGGATCACATGGCCCTGAATCTGCCTTCTCCCAATGGCTGCTTGTCAGAAGCTGGGAAATGGTAAAGGGAACTCGCACGCTCACAGGACACTGCAACTGTCATACATACCTGCCAGTTGCCAAGTACCCAAATTTTTATCGTGTGACCATGGGGACACCACGGTTGTAAGTACGAAGAGCAACTGCAAGTTACTTTTTTCCTGCGAAGTTGTAACTTCAAACGGTCACTCAGTGCAAGGTTTTAAGTCGAGGACTACCTACACAGCCATGCGCACATTTGATTCTTCCAAGGTACTCCAAAGGTTTGGTCCTAAGAAGCTGCGCGCAGCCATTTCAAGCATTTCTGCTATTCTAGGTGAAAAAAAATAGCTTGTTTTACTTAACAAAATCATTTACTTTCTCATTAAGTGATGGATTTTTATCACATCGACGCACGTGGGTACTTTAAAAAAAAGAGAGAAAGAAGTTATTGCCAATTTATCACAAAGGGCAACATGGGGCAATCTATACGATACTTTTAGTGGGGTGAAGTACAAAAACGGGCTCTGTTCCTACTCCATAGGAGCTTTCTATGTAGAGGTGTTTTTGCAACGCTCAAGGTCCAGCCAGATGTTTATTATAATGGGACGACCCTTCATATGAACCATCCTTATTTGTCAGTTGCAGTTTTAATGCAAAGATTTTCCTAGCGATATTTTAAAGAACAGCATTGGGTTTGCTTTTGGAAGCCTCCCTCAATACTTCTATGAGTTCAGATCGCCTTAGTGAGCTACGGATGCTGGAGTTCGCCTCAAACAAGGAAGAGGTGAGACAATGCTCTCTTTTGTGTCTTTACACTAGCTTTGGGCACCAACGGTTGCTGAGCTAACAATTGCATCTCTCTGAAGCTCCATGGAAAATCAAAAAGTTTTAGCCTCACATAAAATTGCAGAACAGTAGTAGCCTACTGTATATAATTGAAACCCTCTTATAGAGGTTTCTCAACCTGGCCAATTTTAAAATGGGTGGCGTTCAACTCCCAGAATTCCCCAGCCAGCATGGCCTTCAATTCCTTTTGCATACTGGCTAGGGAATTCTGGGAGCTGGAGTTGTCAAGGTTGAGAAACACTGATTAGTCCAACCCAGTTGGTCAAAGCAAGAATCTACTATTACAGGGTTTTTCTGAACAATTCTTTCTGTTAGAGCAGGGGTCTTCAAACTCGTCCCTTTTTTGACGTGTGGACTTCAACTCCCAGAATTCCTCAGCCAGGCAAGCTGGCTGAGGAATTCTGGGAGTTGAAGTCCACACGTCAAAAAAGGGACGAGTTTGAAGACCCCTGTGTTAGAGTGTCTAAGAGAGTTAAAACAATGCTGAGGAATCCCTACACTTTTCTTGATATTCTGAGGAAATCTATTTCTTTATAATTTAGCCCTATTGTTTCTTGTCCTGTTCACTGGAACAATGAACCATTCTGCCTTGTCTTGCACATGACAAGCCTTCAGCTACTTAAAAACATGTCTCCCCACAGTCTTTTCTTCTCAGGCTAAATATACAGTAGTCAGTTTTTCCGTCCGTGCCTTTTAAAATCTTGACATGTCTCCAGTTAGTTAATGTCCTGCTTAAAAGGATGTAATAATTCTGAGTGTGGTTGGACCAATACAGAACAGAGTAGAGCATTGATCTCTTTTAATCTGGGTTCTACACTTTAGCCTAAAATCACATTTCACACATATACATGAATTTATTAATTGTATTAATAAAATTAATTAATTTGACCACTGAATAAAGCTGTGAATGCTCCAATACTGGATGCTTTTAAGAAGAGACTGGACAGTCATTTGTCTGAAATAGTATAGGATCTCCTGCCTGGACTAGATGACCTCCAAGGTCTCTTCCAACATCTTCATCATCATCATCATCATCATCATCATCACTATTAACATTGACTAATATCAATTTTATTTATTATTTTTATTATTTTGGGATTACTTTAAATAAAATTAAAGTTAATTTGACCAATATAAATTAATTACATTAATGTTATTATTTAGTTCATGGGTGTCCAACATTTTGGTCTGCCTGGGCTGCATTGAGTGAAGAAGAATTGTCTTGGGTCACATATGAAAAATGTAATAAAGTTTTACTAGCTGTCCAGGGCTACATGCAGCCAGTGGGTCACAGGTTGGACATGTCTGATTTAGTTATTAATTTTACTTAGTTATTAATTTGATTAATTAAAAATTACAATTAAAATAATTTAAAGTTAAAATTAATTATTTTTTTAACGTGTAGAACCAGGAACTAAATTAATTCCCTTTCCAACACCAGAACTTTCAGCCAGACTGCAGTACACAAACACTTTTAAGCAAAGACCTCAGGGAGCTGATTACAGATTCATGCCTGGTTTGATTCTGGCATCAGGAAATCTGATGTCTGGGGAATTGGAAGTTGCTGATGTATTTGGCTAGAAATAGCAATCAGGAGTCAGTGGCTTGCAGAGAGAAAAAATAGATTAGTGGTGGACTGCTGAGTGATTATGATGTGGCTACTGTCTGGATGAGGTCCAACTTTTCTGATAAGCTCAAAATGTCACCAATTATAAGCTTATTTGGAAGTACTTGGGAAAAGTCCCTTTGTGTGTGTGTGTGTGTGTGTGTGCGCGTGTGCGTGCACGTGTGCATGTGTTATACACACACCGAAGAAAAAGTTCATATATAATTAAAAACTACTGAAATGTTTAAAAAGTAGCAAAGAGAAAGATATGAAAAGAGAAAAAGTGAGAAACGTAAAAGTCAAAGATATACAAAAAAGGGAGGAAAGAAATATTTAGAAAAGTGACTTTTGATCTTTGCAGCAATTACAAAAAAGATTAACAATTTCTGCCCTCCCAAATTACATACTATGCTTCTGTTCTTTGCATAAATAATCCTTTTAATCAGTAAACCCTGAAATCACCAATTCATTTTTGCCTATTTTCAGCAAATAGTCCAGAAAGAGTTTCCAGTCTCTTATAAAAATATTTATTGTTCTTTCCCTAATCAAGCATCTCACGTAACCATTTCAGCAAGTTTCACAGTTCTGTATGTTTACTTTGTAGGAGGAAAATGCCATTAGTCTATAATGGCAAAGAATCTGGAATTCTTTTCCAACTAACCCATTTTAGGAAAAAGTACAAGCTTTGTGATGAAACTTCACATTTAATGAATTGAACTGCAACTTGTGAAAACTCATGCCTTTTTAAAAAATGTGTTAGTTGGAAATGGTGCTACCAGATTCTGGATTTTAGGAGTAGGTTTACTAAGAAATAAGCCCTACTATGTTCCAGCAATGTTCCTTTTGCCTAAAGGAGAACACTAACACAATATGCAGCCATAAACAAAATGATGAAGTTAGTGGCAATCATTTATCTACGTACCATCTAAGCCAGTGTGTCTCAAACTTGGCAATTATCAATTTCATACATTTCAATGAAATGTATTGATTTCAATTCCCAGGATTACCCAGACAGCCTCCTAAGAGTTTTTGAAAGATCTGGTCCATAGATTGATCTGTCAGAAGGGAATGCAAAATGTGCACTTCAGCCCAGTCTCTGTTTTGAAGGTCCAATATTAACCTCCAAATACAGAGTTATTTCTAGATCATTAAGTAATATATTCTATATCTCTCAAAATCTGAATCCGGTAATCTCGTCAAAATTCACCCAAAAAAATACTCATTCTAGATTGATGCACTTACGATAGTTTGCAGTGCATTATGATTTCTTTTATTGGACACTTTTAAAATACCCGATATTGAATTTAAAGCACCTTGTAAAACTGAAAATCTAATCAAGTATTAAAGAACTGAAACTCGCCAGGGACTAGCCTCTTGCTCAGAACTGACAGTACTTGCCCTTTCCCGCCCTCCGCATCACTTAGCCACCCAAACTCGAGAAACGCGTCTTCGGTTCAACCAATCAGAGCCACCGCTCCTTCTGCCCCCTCATCTAATTAAGAAAAGCAGAAGAGGCGGGAGTCTATATAGCCCCGCCCTCCCAGCCTCCAACCACGCCCGTTTCAGGCTGCAGTGAGCGCGCGAGGTTCTTTTCCTCTCAGCGGCGCCCGGCTGGTTGGTACAGTTGAGCCGCCCTCGTCTCCCGCTTAAACCCCTCCCCTCCACGGTGGGCTCCGCTTTGGGCTGCATCTTTCCAATTTTTTTAATTCTCGACATTTCCTCCGAGTCCCGCCTCTTCTTAGGGCCCCGCCCCTTTAGTATAAATAGTCGGCGTCTTGAAAGCGTCCCGTCAGTCGCGCTTGCGGGGCTGGTGAGGTGCGGCAAGGCGGGAGAGAGGAAGAGCGAGCGCGCGCCTCTGTTTCTCTTCCCCCCCCCCCATCATCTCAAGTGAGGGAGCCGAGCCAAGGCTGGTGAGGGGCGGCGTTCCTGTGCGGGTGGTCGGCATGGCGCTCTCGGTGCCGGTCAACGGCATGAAGGAGGTGGGCGGCGGCAGCGGCAAGGAGCCCCTCATAGAACTCTTCGTCAAGGTAAAGAGGCTCCTCATTGAGGGCATCAGCTTGTTCCGCTTTCCTGCCTTGGGGGGGGGGTCGCCCTCCTGACTCTCCCCGCGGTGGCGGGTGGGCGTTGTAGTCCAACGCCCGGGCAGTGGGTGGGTGGGTGGGTGGGATGGATGGCCCCACCCTCGGGCCCCCCTTCCCGCCCCCGATCGCCCTCGTGGTCGGGCTTGCCCGTCTGCCCGATCGAGCCCGGGAGGCGCAGCTCGGAGCTTCCTGCGAAGGGCTCGCAAGAAGTGGGGGCGCCCTTAAGGCGGGGGGCAGGGGGGGCGAGGAAAGGGTCCCGCCGCCCGCTTCCCTCCTCCGGGTCTGGGCTTTCTCCTTGCCCCGGAGGAGCCCAGAGAGCGGTTCAGGTGGGCTTCGATGACTCCTTGGAAGCCCCCTAAACCAGGGGTAGTCAACCTTGGCTCTTTTATGACTTGTGGACGTCAACTCCCAGAATTCCTGAGCCAGCTAAGCTGGCTCAGGAATTCTGGGAATTGAAGTCCACAAGTCATAAAAGAGCCAAGGTTGACTACCCCTGCCCTAAACTGTGAAGGCTTGAATGCATTTATCCACCAATTTATGTATGCGTCCTGTTCATTTCCCCGCTCATCTCATAACCGTGACCCTGGACGGCTGAACCTAAAACATAAACGAGCCATAAAATGAATGAAAAGCCAGTCTCGCTCTTAAAAGGGAAGCAACAGTGCGAGCAGGGCTGGAAATCCTGGGAGGGGTCTTGGGTGGGTGGGCGAGCAGTTGAGTCTTCCGAGAAAGACATTAGAAAGACATTCTTCGTCCCAGGAGCAGGAAGACTCTGGAACACCCTTGTTGATTTCCTTCTGGACCTTTTCCAGTCTGGGTGGGGCGTTCTGGTTGGGGATGAAGAAGAAACTTTATAGAATAGGGGTGTTGTAAGGACTCACCCCACTTTGCATCTTAAGAAGACAGAACTCTTGGAATATTTCTTCCAACAGGCATCCTTTATGAAGAGAAATTGGTTGCAGGCGTTCTAGACAGGACCTGGGGCCCAAGCCTTACGGTTCAAGGTTTTAAGGGGTCCCCAGCAGCCCCACCCCACCATCCTTCCAGCCACAATCCCAGGCGTTACATTTCCACCCCCTTTTTCCTCACTGCCGGTGGAAGGGAGACTTCAGAGAGGAGTAGATGACAGCTGATGGTCCCATTGTTATGGTTAGTCCTTTTGGTGGTATCCACATTCAGTCCCTTTTGAAGTTGTACCGAAGGAAGTGAGGGCCATAAAACCCCTTTGTTCACCCCCTTCCCCTTCATGACAGAATCCAGAGAGGGCAGAAATGGGGTTCTCCATAGTCAATAACTAGAGATGAAATATAATTGGATTCTGACATCTGTCCAATCTTGTGGATGCCACCTCCCAGAATTCCCCAGCCAGCCATGCTGAATAGCAGAGTTGGAAGTTGGTCTTCTAGTCCAACTCTCTGCTCAAGCAGGAGACCTCATACCATGTTAGACAGATGACTGTCTAGTCTCCTTAAAAGCCTCCAGTGATGGAGCACCCACAACTTCTGAAGCCCAGCTGTTCCACTGATTGATTGTTCCCACTGTCAGGAAATTTCTCCTTAGTTCTAGGTCAGTGGTTCTCAACCTTTTCAATGCCGCAACCCCCAACCGGTTGTAAGTCGAGGACTACTCAACCGGTCGTAAGTCGAGGACTACTCAACTGGTGCAGCACCGTTTGCAGAATGGGACTTTGGCGGGCTCAGCAGGGCAGAGACAGCCTGGACAATTCCTATTGGCTTTTGAAAGCCAATAGAATTAGACTCTATTCAAGAGAGTCTATTCTATTGGCTTTCAAAAGCCAATAGAATAAAAGGGAGTAGCACAGCTAAGGAAAAGGGGGGAAAAAATGGCGGACTGCGTTGTTTGGCGACCCCCGTGAAATGGTCGTTCGACCCCAAATGGGGTCCCGACCCACAGGTTGAGAACCACTGTTCTAGGTTAGATCTCTCTTTGATTAGTTTCCATTTGTCTTCTTGCCTTCTGAAAATAGATTGACCCCCTCTTCTTTATGGCAGCCCTTCAAATATTGGAACACTATTTATTATTAGAAGTAATAAAAATGGGTGATTATTAGAATATATACATTAAATAGAGTAAGAATGTATTTTTTTGAATAATAAGTTTATTTGTATGAAAATTACTATGTAATGGTATGAAGAATACTGAAGAGGTGTTTTAGATCGGGATTGAACTAATAATTAATTGAATGTTATTTTAATAAGATGATGTGTCTGTTTGGTAATATGGATGTTATTAGGTTCGATAATTAATTGGATGAAATCAGAACCTTGTCTAATGGACTTAAATGATTTAAGGCTGATATTACTTTGTCAGTTTAAAGAAATTGATTGATTGATGGATTAGATATGTATAGGATAGATCAATAGTTTAGTTTAATTGGGAGATATTAGTGGAGAGATAAACAAGATTTATGATAAAATTAAGGAATCAGGATATATTTGGAAAGGATACCTGAACTGATAATCTGGTTATTTAAAGTTAAAATTGATTATGGTATTGTAATTGCATAAAGCTATAAAACAGGTTTAGGGTTAATAGAAATTTAAGTTAGAAATAGACTATTTTAAATATATTAAGCTATTTGAGGGAAATAGGGAATATTTGATGTATTGATTGAGTTATTTATATATGTTTTGTCTTTGGATTTTTGATCACCCCAGCACCACGGTGTGTCTTGAGCACTTTGTCTTAAGAATTAAAAAACCAATAAAATTTGTTTTTTAAATATTGGAACAGTACTATCATGTCTCTTCTTGGTCTACTCTAGACCAGGGGTAGGCAACCTTGGCTCTTTTATGACTGGTGGACTTCAACTCCCAGAATTCCTGAGCCAGCCATGCTGAGGGGAAAGGGAGAGTTTCTCAGCTGAGCCATGCTGGCTCAGGAATTCTGGGAGTTGAAGTCCACGAGTCATAAAAGAGCCAAGGTTGCCTACCCCTGGTCTAGATCTTAAAGTTGCTAAGATTGGATACCCCTGATCTAAAACTTAGCCTGGCTTTTTGATAGCCCTGAGGTTTCCTGGAGGTTTGAGCTATCATTCTTACAGCTATAATTGAACTGACTAGTCCTGTGTGTGTACTGTCAAATGGAAATGCATCTAAGTTTATGCAGTTTTTAACTTTGACTTTTTGTTTCACTAGTCAATATGCCTAATCCTACACAGTGGTATTAGTTCAGGAGCGTTCTCAGTAGTGGCTTTGGATCCTACGAGACTTCCATGGCAGGTTTGATAAAGGGGGTGAAGCATTTGGAGCTTAGAAAAAGGCAAAGGTGATAGATTAGGCAGTATTCCTTGTTCTGTAAAATGGAAAGTTATTGGAGTTGAGACAATTTTTCTGCCCTTCAGCATCTATAGATCTTGCCTACCCCCGATAGATTTATAGTTGCTTTTCCAAGTATTTAACTTGTCTCAGCTTTGTCATGAGAATGTGAGTTGTTGTTTTTTTCCCAATTATATATTCATTAGGAGGCTATTTCTATGAGCTATGTTGATTCATTGAGATTTAGCTTAAACATTTCCTATTTTATTTCCTCCCCTCATCTCCAATTTTGAAGATATATATATATATTGCTGATTAATGTTGGCATGATTTTTTTTGTGACATATAAGTTCTATTTTTACCTGGAATATTTTTTATCGCGCATTTATGCTTCTAGTCCTTAATAAAGCAGAAGTTACATCAAGGAATATATAACACCGCTGTTTGGGGAATCATATGCTTGTATTGCCATAGCCTAACCTTTGCCTCGTTTGATCATAACCATTCTTTAGTTTTTATATAAGTTCAGCATGGCCTCGCCTTCAGGAACAAGCTCTGTTCTCTAGTGCTGTGTTAATAAAATCTTCCTCTTTGCATTTTTCCATGCATCCATAATTCTTTGCCGTAGCACATGGATACACCCATTCCAGCCCCCCCCCCTTCGCTCTGGTATGACGCAGGCTCAGTTGAGAGCAGAAATCCTGTGCTGGAAATAAAGGGTGGGGACCTGATGGAGTCTGCATGAAGTCATGTTCTCCAGAAGTCATTACTTCATGCAGTCCATGAATAGTCCATTACTCATTACTTGCTCTTGGAAGTAGTATCAGAAGACTTGGCTTGAGTTCCACTTCTGCAAAAAATGGGCTTTGGGGAATTATAAGGAGCCATAATAAAAACAAATCTGTATTACATATTTTATTAAACGTATGTGTATATTTATGTCCGGCATGCGGTGTACACAGGCATGTGTTCCATCCCTGTTCTCATCGCTTGCTTTGCCGGTTATGATGCAACTTTTTGCTGATGTGAATTGCATATATTAAAGATTTTTTTCTTTCAAGCGGGGGAGTGACTGTTGAGCCCAAAATTTCCACTGCTAAGCAAGACAGCGAGTTTTGTCACCTTTTACGACATTTCTTGCCACGGAAAAATTATAATGTTACTTTTTTCAGTGCCATTTTAGCTTCAAATGGTCTATAAAGACAGGTAGTCCTTGACTTAAAACCATTTGTTTAGTGACCATAAACAAGTGGTTGCATGTTATTTATGTTAGGGCATGGATGTCCAATCTTTTGGCTTGCCTGGGCCGCAGTGAGTGAAGAGGAATTATCTTGGGCCGCATATAAAATATATAGTTAATGGATATAAATCACATAATGTTAAAAGTTTACCATCTTGTGCAGCTGTATTATTAACTATCCAGAGTCGTGTGCAGCCCATTGGCCATGGGTTGAACACGCCTGTATTAGGTGGTCATTTCTAATTGCTGAAGAAAATGATAAATATTATAATGTTCGTAAGATGTTGGTTTATCTGAAGTTATGCCACCTAACCTGGGCTACTTTGTGTAGAGACTTTGATTTTGAGTCTTTGAGGAAAATGATTATTATATTTAACTGAAAGGAAGATTGGATAGGGAAAAATAGTTTCCCTTTATTAATGTGCATCCTTCAACCATAAGATAAATTACCCTTTCCCCAGTCTTGGTAATAGGTTGATTTCTGTTTTGATATCTATGCTATCAGTGTTCAAAAACAAGTAGGCTATATTGTTAAAGAGGTGAAGTGATGTGCTCTTAAAGTTAAAAGTGAGATTATTTCTAGGGTTTCCCCCCTCCATGCCCACAGAACATGTCTCCTCACAAAGTGATCTTTACAAATTGACATTTGCAAAAAAGAAAAAGATGGAAATTAAGTGTTAAGTACAATCATTGCAACTTTACTAATTCCCATGAAATAAAAATATGCTGAGCTATGGTCTATTCCTGCTAGCAAACCTTGATGCAGAGATAAAATATAACTTGCATGTAGTACTTTTCCTGATGGTCTGTGGTAATGAGTAACTTACATCTGTGCCTGCCATCAAGCGTGTTGGTCTTCCTACTGTCTGTGTTAACCTTCAATGCAAATATTTGCTGTCGTAATGCTGATCAAGCAGAATCAGCTAATATCTCATTCACTAACAGGTTCAGCATAAATAGTTAATAAAGGAAGCTCATTTCCTGTATCTAGTACTGTAGAAATGCTAATGACGTTCTATCTTAGTCTCATGAAGATTGGGATATAATTCATGTGGCATAATTAGCATGTTATTCATTATCCTTACTGTGCCCTGTGTATGTAAAATATTGTCTGTATTGAAATTATTTTTTTTGGGGGGGGATAAGTTGTCCAGGAGGCCTGATTCTTTAAATGGGGGGGGCTATCTCTTAGATGAATTGACACCCTGAAATTCATCATGTTATATTTGATAAAAATATATGTATTGTTGTATAAGATTGCTAAGTTTTAACGTTTCAGAATATCTTACAAAGTTTTACATATTAAAGAGAAAAAAAGGTTTGTGTGAGAGGCCTTACACGCTAATGTGTACCCATTTAGGTTTGGTTTTGAACTATGAAGAACATTTGTTATTATGCTATCCCGTGTTTTTTCTGTTCTTTTCCTTTGTTAAGATCAAGATACAATTTACAAACTGTAGGCTTCTTCAATCCATCTGGCGTATTTTGTGTGCAGGTATGACAATCAGTTAGAATGCAATATTGCAGGCTAGCTCTGCCCCCTGCCAGGAGTTTGATCCTGACCGACTCAAGGTTGACTCAGCTTCCCATTCCTCCAAGGCTGGTAAAATGAACACCCAGATTGTTTGGAGTCAGTATGTGACAAGGGCCATAAAGCACTAAGAATAAGTATATAAGTGTATAAGGCAGTGATGGCAAACCTTTAAGAGACAGTGCCCAAACTGCAACCCAAAACACACTTATGCATCGTCGGGTGCTGGGTGGGTGTGGCCCGTTGGGTGGGCGTGGCTGCGGTGGTTACGGCAGACCGGGTGGGACTAAAAAGTTCAATCAATCAATTCCAACTTTGCAAGATCTTTTTTTCTCCCGTGAGAAGTTGAAATTGACTGATTGATTGAACCTTTTTTTTTGTACATGGCGGCAGAGGCCTAAAGCGAAAAGGTTTTATAAAACCCAGCTGAAGGCCTAGGACTGGGGCAATGGCGCGCGTGTCCACAGAATGGGCTCTGAGTGCCGCCTCTGGCACCCGTGCCATAGGCTCGTCACCACTGGTATAAGGTGTATAAGTCTAAGTGCTATTGCTATCATTGTCTGGTTTTGGATATAAGAAGAAGATGGCCTGGCCAATGCTATTCCTTTACATAGATCAGTTAAAATATGCCTTTTGGCAGATAGAAACCGGGTGCTACCGTAGTATTAGATCTGCTGTAAATTGTCTTCTCCAAATCTTGGTTGCCTGGATAATTCTTGGCCTTTTCTGGGAGACACCATGAACAGAGAAGCATATTATGGTACTGCTGCTTATAAAGTGTAGAAACGGCTGACTGTAAGTGCTATTCTGAAAGTATAAAAGCTGATATGCAAAAGAATTGAAACTGTTCTGTGCTGCCCACTTCTTGAAAACTGGTCACAAGCCAAAGCGTTTGGCATTTCAAAATAACCCTGGTGAATGGTGTTACTCCACACAATACAAATAGAACTAAAGTGTGAGACCATACATTTTTTAAAAAATATGCTTGCTTTTCGGGATTCTTTTTTAAAAAAACAACAACTAAGGAACGAGCTGTATTCTGCTTCAGAAAAGTGATTCTATGAGGGTTTCTATTTAACTAAATCCACAGCCTATTTTTTTTTTTTTCCTGGCCCTAAGAGTTAAGCCCATTTGTAGTTGCCAGGATCATTGCTGTGTCACGCATCCTTGATTTGCATTTTGGTACAAAATGAAGAAAGCGACCCTCAGAGAGAGTGCCAACGACCAGATGACCTCCTTCCATTCTTCACCATTGAGTCAGAACTGAAGAAGCTTCTTGGATGAGAAGTGAAACATCTTCAAGGAAAAATAAAGCCCTGTTGCCTCTTGAAAAAGCTCTTTGGGGACAACCAGGACCCAGATGACTGAGAATCTCCATAGACAAAATGAAGAAAAAGCTTAGCTTAAGAATAGGATTGCAGAGATTTATAAGGCTCATTCAGTTTAGATCTGTATCCAAGGCACTCAAATATTGTGACCGAATAATGACTAATTTGAGAAGAGGGTTAATTGTGATGGGTCAGTACCATTATATGGGCATGATTCTCCCTCCCCTTCTGTGAGCTTGGAAAAAATAAAGGCCCACTTTTTGGGGGGGACAATGGCATACGAGTCACTGTCTAATGCAGTGGTTCTCAACCTTTTTAATGCTGCGACCTCAACCGGTCGTAAGTCGAGGACTACTCAACTGGTGCAGCACCGTTTGCAGAATGGGACTTTTGGCGGGCTCAGCAGGGCAGAGACAGCCTGGACAATTCCTATTGGCTTTTGAAAGCCAATAGAATTAGACTCTATTCAAGAGAGTCTATTCTATTGGCTTTCAAAAGCCAATAGAATAAAAGGGAGTAGCACAGCTAAGGAAAAGGGGGGAAAAATGGCGGACTGCGTTGTTTGGCGACCCCCGTGAAATGGTCGTTCGACCCCAAATGGGGTCCCGACCCATAGGTTGAGAACCACTGTTTTAGAGGGTAGCTCATGGAGGCAAAATTAGTATATTAAGCGGTTAAACCAGTTATCTGCAGAACCTCACAGTGATATCAGGACTGTAGCTATGGTTTCTGCAGGAAGAAAGCCAGGCTTTTAAGGGCTGGATCATAATTTTTCAACTGTGGCCGAAAGAGGCCAAGTCACTTTGTTCATCTGTAGGCTCTCTATTAGTCATTCTCAGATGTTGCTTCGTTTTCCCTCTTTGAATCTGCAAGCGCCTCTGCTTTCTTTGACTTTGATTTTACTAAACCGAATTCACGCTTACAGTTGTTGATGCATGTTGAAGCAGCATAAAGAAAGTGCCTGGAGGCGACATCTGTGCTTTGCCGATGTTCTCGTTGTCTAATGTTTTGCCCTAATCCAGTGTTTCTCAGCCTTGACAATTTTAAAGCATGTGGACTTCAACTCCCAGAATTCCACAGCCAGCAATGCTGGCTGTGGAATTCTGGCAGTTGAAGTCCACATGCCTTAAAATTGTCAAGGTTGAGAAACACTGCTTAATCTCAGTCATTGAGAAAATTACCAGTTGAAAGAGAAAAGTCATATTGGGTTCAGTTTTAAGCATACCAGCTTTAATGCACGTCTGTCCAACTTTGGCCACTTTAAGACCTGTGGACTTCAACTCCCAGAATTCCCCAACCAGCAGTGTTTGGATATCTCTGCTTTACTGTTTTCTTGGGACCCTCTCTAGCTTTGGAGTTGGTTGTCAAGATGTACCTCTCTTGATTAGAATTAGGCCGCTTTCAAGGCCATCAAATCTGAATGAAAGAGAAGCTATTGCAGGCAAGGGGAATAATAGCTATATTTGACTTCGATTGTACTTGATTGGATTTGCGTTAAATTTTTATCTTTTATCCTGCTTATTTAGACCTTGGGCTTTTTTAGATCTCGGCTTGCCATTCAGGGGCCGAGTTCAGCCCTGGGGGGAAAAGTTACAAGTTCTTGATATAGAACAGTGGTTCTCAACCTGTGGGTCGGGATCCCATTTGGGGTTGAATGACCATTTCACAGGGGTTGCCAAACAACACAGTCCGCCATTTCCCCCCCCCCCTTTTCCTTAGCTGTGCTATTCCCTTTTATTCTATTGGCTTTTGAAAGCCAATAGAATAGACTCTCTTGAATAGAGTCTAATTCTATTGGCTTTCAAAAGCCAATAGGAATTGTCCAGGCTGTCTCTGCCCTGCTGACCCTGCCAAAAGTCCCATTCTGCAAACGGTGCTGCACCAGTTGAGTAGTCCTCGACTTACGACCGGTTGAGTAGTCCTCGACTTATGACCAGTTGGGGGTCGCGGCATTTAAAAGGTTGAGAACCACTGATATAGAACTTAACTTGCTCTCCAGTTCAATTTCAAGAATTTCTCCATCCCTCGCTTACCTCAAGGCTAGCGTGCATAACATTTTCTGATTTTGGAGTATTTGCTTTTCAGGGAGCAACCTTACTCAGAGGTAACATGGTTTAACTGAGCCATGTTGCACTTCTGAAAATGTCTGAAATGGGCTCTCAAAAATTTCACAGATATGGTTGTGCTGGGAAGAGTTATAAACAATCCTTGACTGACAACCATTGGATTAGTGATTGTTCGAAGTTATAATGGCACTGAAAAACGTGACTGATGACCATTTTTGACATTTAAGACCATTGTAGCATCCCCATGGTCACATGATCAAAATTCAGACACCTGGCAACTGGCATACATTTATGATGGTTGCCGTGTCCCCGGGGTCATGTGACTTTCTGACAAGCAAAGTCAACACAGGAGCCAGATTCCCCTAATAACTGTGTTACTATCTTAACAACTGCAATGATTTACTTAACAACGGTGGCAAGAAAGATCATAAGATGTGCAAAACTCACTTAGCAAGTGCCTTGCTTTGCCATTGAAATTTTGGGCTCAGTTGTGGTTGTAAGTCAAGGACTATTTGTAGTCACATTTCTTCACCTTAAATATGAATGTTGGAGTTGTCACAGGTTGGGAGGACCCATTACCAGATCGTGTTATATTTGTCGTTTTGCAGTGATGCAACTGAATTCTCGATTTCCTAGTTTTGTCCCCTTTCGCATCATGAAAATGCAACATGGTTAAATGAAGTAATGGGAAAAAATGGGTTTCAGATATTAAGGAAAACACATGGTTGAATCTGAGCCGAGGGTAGCATGAAGCATTTCAAAGAACTTAAAACATTGAATGGAGTTGCTGTGCTCTTCCTATATCCGCTTTAAGCATTCCTATTTATAGCGTAACTCGAGCTGCAGATTCTGTCGTAACTAATTGTTTTTGCACTGCTTTGAAGACGGAGACAATATTTTTACAGAACGGGTTTGTGCTATTTTTACAGAAAGAGTTTGCGCTATGTAGTTTGGTCAAAACATTTGTCCCTGAAGTGTCTTGATGATTGTATAACAAGCTGAAAAACAAAGCAAGGCATAATTAAATTGCAAAATGATGTAAAATGACCAGAGATTCAACCAAGGCTTTAACAGTTTTTCCAGACAAAGCTAGAAAGCATTATTTGATCTCTGTTACTTTAACTGCTACTTGGCAGATGGGTTTCCAAGTTGGACTCTTCACATGTATGCAGAGATATCCCTTCAAATAACCACATTAAGGATTCCACAGAAGACATTAAAGTCCAAAATATTAGAAATGTACTTGTTAGCAATGCATTTTTTTTTGGGGGGGGGGGAATATGAAAGCAGTTTCCCTCTGCAGCTCTGAAATATTCAGCATTTTAGCCCAGCTATAGTAGTCAAAAAAGAGAGCCATTTTGAGGTAATGGTTAAGTCATTGGGCTAGAAACCAGGAGACTGTGAGTTCTAGTCCCACCTTTGGCACAAAATCAGCTAAGTGACTATGGACCAGTCTCTATTATTCAGCCCTAGGAAGGAGGCAATTTCAAACCATTTTTTGCAAAACCTTGCCAAGAAAACAGCAGGGATGTGTTCAAGAATTGAACCCGGTTGAATGGGAGGAAAAAAATAGTATCCAAATATTCTGTCCAAGTTGCTTACAACGATATCTACATTATACTTGACCATGTTTACCATGATTTGTTTGATAAATTACAAATGGTTAGTTTCATACAATAATACACTAAGCCAGTGATGGAGAATCTTTTAGAGACTGAGTGCCCAAAACCTGCCCCCCCCGCTCCCCCTCCTGCCCCGCCCCCCCCTGCCTGCCCGCAGGGCCACTCACTGCCTCCAGGGCCCGCCGCAAATCGCCCAGGCAGCCCAGCAGTGCCATGGCGGCCACGCCCTCTGCCCGCGCCCTGCAGCATCAACTGTGCGGGATGGGGCATGAGGGCAGAGTCTTGTCTACGCTGCCTGGTTGCCATGTCCTTGGCTGCACTGCTCCGTGTGGGCCACGCTCGGGGGCAACTCTCCAGGGGGGCTGCTGGCGAGGAGGTCATGGGGGGAGACAAGGCTGGGGCAACGGCACGTGTGCCCACAGAGAGGGCTCTGAGTGCCACCTCTGGCACACGTGCCATAGGTTCGCCACCACTGCACGAAGCCAAACAAACATACCCCAATATGACTTGCAGCCAAATGCCACTAGTATAAGTAGTGTTGAATAGTGATGATCTAGTGCTACAGTGCTAGATAGATTATGAATAACACAGCATTGCTGCCAGATGCAGCATTTAGTGGTCCCAGTGATCCAAACTGAAGGATCTAAATCCTTCTAAATCCCATTGCTTTGGGTAGAAGCAAATCTGCTTAGCATCTTTACACTGTTTTCCAGTTTTAAAAAAAAACAATCTTGTGATCAAGAACATATTTTCCATTGGAATAAACAGATATAAAAAATTGTTACCCTTGTGCAGTATATGCTAAATTGTATCCCTCTTTTAGAATTTTTTGTGGAACAGTGTTTTTTTTTACACATTATGTTTTGTGCTTGATTTATGAGTTTAAAACCAGTATAGCCGTTGCTTACAATTTTTATGGTAATTATTACTTTTGCTAATTTCATTTCTGTCCCACCAAATCTCCTTATCAAAAGAGATCTACCACAAAAAGGAAAAACAGTTGTAAGAGAAGAAAGAAAAAAACATAACCACAAGATCAATAGTTAAAATACTAAAAACTAAATATACTAAGCACCAAAAGTGTAGCATCAAAAACATAGTCTCTGATAACTTCATTTTGGAAATGAGCTACAATATTCTATTGGCTTCCCCCCTCCCATTATGTTATCTTAGTGACAAATTAAATTATTCGAATGCGGGTAGACCTTGACTTCTGACTACAGTTGAATTGTACAGTTGAATGGACTTAACATTTCCATTGCAAAATAAGGTGGTTACGTGAATCTTGCTTGATTGTACGACCTAATTTGCTCAGTTGCTAGCGAATCATTGCAGTTGTTAAATGAATCACAAGGTCATTAAATGAATCCAGTTTTCCTCCATTGACTTTGCTTTTCAGAAGCCGGCTTGGAAGATCGCAAACGTCAATCTCTCAATCTCAAGATGCTGCAACTGTTATAGATAAATGCTGGTTGCCAAACGCCTGAATTTTGATCATGTGACCATGGGGATGTTTTGACCGTCATAAGTGTGAGGACTGTAAGTCAGGGATTATCTGTAATTATCATTATAGGGGAAATAATGGCTTTAGTGTCACTTAGCTCATGCCTTAAAAAACCTCGGAGAAGTGAATAAAATTCGGTGCTATCTAATTTCACTACTAAAGCTTGCTTTTGTTAACTTAAGAGTAAATCAGGTTAATTACAAGGCTATGCAGTGTTTCCCCCCCCCCCAAGCCATTATTTAATCCTTGCATTGTTGGCTAAACAAAGCAAGGAGCCTTTTTCTCTCTCTCTCTCTGAGAGGAAGTTGCTGTAGCCTGCAGTTGAATCCATATTAGGCATAAACTAAATATAGAAATATAATCCAGGAGTGAAGTCACATTTGCTGTTGCTGCTGGATGACTTTCAGACTTTCCCTCTTTTCATTCTTTAATGGGTCCCATTTACCATTTTAAGATCCAGAATTTGTTCCATTCTTTGTGGTTTTAAAAAACAAAAGTAGTGTGTTTTAGGAAAATAAAACCGAAATAAAACTGAAGCAAGCCTGAATTATAAATGGCTCTCCGGTATGCAAAGCTTTGGAGTCCTTGCCTTATAAGATGGTGTGCTGATTTACCAGGGTTATCCAGTATGTCTTATACAGGAAGTCCTCAACTTACAACCGTTCATTTAGTGACCGTTCAAAGTTACAATGGCACTGAAAGAAGTGACTTATGTCAATTTTTCACAGTTATTTTTGTAGCATCCCCGTGGTCACCTGATCAAAATTAAGACGCTTGGCAACTGACTCATACTTATGACCATTGCTGTGTCTCAGGGTCACGTGATCCCCTTTTGCGACCGTCTGACAAGCAAAGTCTCAGTGGGGAAGCCAGATTCACTTAACAACCAGGTTACTAACTTACCAACTGCAGTGATTCACTTAACAACTGTGACAAGAAAGATCATAAAATGGGCAAAACCCACATGTCAAATGTCTCACTTTACAACAGAAATGTTGGGCTCACCTGTGGTCGTAAGCCGAGGACTACCTGTAATTGTCTAGAGATTAAACGTGGGTTTTACAGACTTTCTACTATCCGTTATTTATCTTACCGCTGTAATGACATAAAGCTTTTTTTTTTTTTTATCATTTGCCTTTAAGCAACTGGTTATCAAGGACATTGAAATTGAAACATACATTTCATAAGCCGTAGGGATATAGGGGGAAAATTCCAGAGACAGTTGGCAGTCAAAAATGACAGCAGTTCTATATCTTTTGCGATATATTAACTAGTAAGAATTGTTCAGATTTGGATTTTTTTTGATTAGTATACCTTACTAATCTATATATACTGGTACTCTCGTGTCTGTAACATTTAATTAGGTGAAACAGTTCATCATAAAATGAGAATTTTTCAACCAGGTACTTCAAATGGAGCGTGCATCCCAAATCCAAGAGCCATGACAGAATACAAAGTGTGATAAAACATTTTCTGTGGTCAGTTGCTGCTGATGTTTGTGCTATACAGTTCAACAAGGGCTGCTTTCAAGGCAGATGCTTTTCTTAGTATCTCCCTGAATTTTTAAGAACTTTTCAAGTACATTAGAAGCTCTGCCCTTGTGGAAGGCTTTGAGGCATTTGACAAGGAAATATGTCTAAAACAATGACCCAACAACTTGTGGTTTATCTAGTAACATTTTATTAATTAGTTAATCATAAAAACATTCCAAAAGCATTGTTGTCGTTGGAGCTGGAAGAATTATCCTGTAGGAATACAGTTTGTGGTGGCAGTGGTGGGATTCAAATAATTGAACAACTGGTTCTCTGTGTGGATGCCGCTTCTGGAAGGTCAATCTGAGCCTGGGCAACCAAAAATTAGCTACCGGTTCTGCCGAAGTGGTGTGAACTGGCTGAATCCCACCACTGTGTGGTAGTCATCCCAGTATATGTATATATCTCTTTTAGTGGTGTTGCTTATGACATTTTTTATGGTAAAGACTTCATGGAAGGCCAAAAAAATGTTCAACTGTTTCAGCTGGATACCATAATGCAGCTGGAACTTTTATCTAGAAAAAAGAGGATGGAGGGAGTGATGGTACATCACCCTAAACTCTCTCTGAGTCAGAACAAGGATATCAATCAAAAGAAATACATTTTGCCCTAGTTTTGCTAAAACACAGATAAATATAGCATGCTGACTCAACAGATTAACGCTATTTGTTTAGGGGCCCAACGGCCATATGTTTTCTCCATGAGTTCATCCTGTTTACATTGAAATAGGCAGTGTGAAAATCCTATGCAGTGGAAACCCCCTTCAATTGTATCTTGCACTCTTTTACACAAAGACATTTTCTAACTTGATTGCAAGATTGGCCGAAAGCGATAGTCTGTAGGAGGCGAGGAAGTGAAGACCTTCACCAGCTAGCAGGCTCTTCCTGGCCTTGTCTGGGCTCAGAAGCTGAGCAAGATCAAGTGTGGTTAGGGCAGGGGTAGGCAACCTTGGCTCTTTTATGACTCGTGGACTCCAACTCACAGAATTCCCGAGCCAGCACGGCTCAGCTTGGAAACCTCTCCCTTTCCCCTCAGCATGGCTGGCTCAGGAATTCTGGGAGTTGAAGTCCACGAGTCATAAAAGAGCCAAGGTGGCCTACCCCTGGGTTAGGGTCTTAATGGAAGATTAGGAAATATCGGTACCAGGCTATAGGCTAAACTGCTTCTCTCTGCATCTGTCAAGAAAACTCAAGGACATGTCCATGAAGTTACACTTGGTTTGAGAATCAAGCTTGATTGGAGGGAGACTTCCCAGAAGTAACAGGGCAGTGGATTTTTTCCGTTCATCTCTTCTCCTATAAAAGGCCAGCTGTCTTCTTAGGAGCCATATAGAAATAGTGCAAGCAGTTGGACTGGTGGCAACTGGATATTTAGCTTTATCTAAAACAGTGATTCTCAACTTTTTCTTCACCACAAACCCCCTTTAAATACCTTTTGTGGCCATGAACCATGGCTATGGACCCCTAAGACTTAACTCAAGATTTAATCATAACACTTCTTCAAGCTTTTGCGGAACACCCACAATGATATCGTTCCCCCCCCCAGGTCCGCAAACCACAGGTCGAGAACCACTGATCTAAACAATCTCCCCAAGAGCTGTGTATCACTTTGATTCCGTCCAATAGCCTTATTCAGCCCAGTGCGGGCGTGTTGTGCATCTGAGTTCCCTTAAGAATCATGATAAATAGTTTTCCCCCTAAATACATTTCAGCCTTTGAAGAGTTGCGGTGCTTGTGAATAATTGAAGTGCCAGGGTGCCAATTAATTCCATGGCTTTTTAATTTTTTTAAAAAATTTTTTAAGGAAGCCAGTTGGCTGCATTAGAATGGGAGAATTTCTAACAGCAGTTTGCAAGCTTCTGCTCTCTTTGCAGTGAAGCCATATGGAAACTTGGGGTGGAAAGGGCATTCTGTGTCACTGCCAAGGCACATGCTGTACCAGCGTAGGAGAGCAAAGTTCTAGAACAAGAGCTCTTCAGGACCCTTGCTAATGTGTAATATCGACTCCAAAGCTGTTTTTAAAGCAAACCTGACGGCAGGCAAGCAGTTTTGCAATTTTATAATCCATTTTACTTCAGCACTGGAGAGTTTCATTGTGAATCCAGTAGCACCAAGGGAGTCTGGCACAATTGTTGCATTGTATGTTGGGTGCGGATGGACTCTGCAGCGGTGGCGAGTATTGGTTAGTTTCCTGATGCAGGGAAGCCTCGAAGTAAATTGGGCTTATGAGAGAGTTTCCTCACAGTCATCCAATTGGTTGTACAGGTATTCCTTGACTTATGACCTTCAACTGTTTGAAGCTACAACCAGCCCTTGAAGTTCTCACTGTCCCAGCACCCCCTCGGTCATGTGATCGTGATTGGGGGGGCTTGGCAATTGCTTCACATTTAGGGTAGGTTGTTGAGCACTCTGTGATCATGTGATCGCCACATACAATCTTCCCCAGAAAGTCAGTGGGGAAGCCGACGGAATATCACAAGCAGCTCCTGTCACTTTTTTCCCCACAGGAGCCCCACTGCATCCCACACATGCCCACATTCCCAAGTAGTTGCTTGTGGCCTCTCCCTGCTTTATGATCCACACAGCCCTGAAATTATGACGGCAACTGGGATTGGCATGATTGCCGTCACTATGCGATGCAATCACGTGATGTACTTTATGACTACATGGTTTAGCAATGGAACTTCTGGTCCCCGTTGCCATCATAATTTGAGGACTACCATTCACCTTTGATTAGATGTAGCCCCTACATCTCAAGACAATTTGCTTTCGCTGGTGTGCATCTTAGCCTGTCGGTGTAAAAATATATTAAAGGCAACTTATTTTCAGTGACAAAAAAGGTCCCATCTGATAGTAAAATCAATATCAAAGATTAAAAAAAAATGGTTAAAGGCTATTCTACACCACGGCTCTTCAAACTTGGCCCTTTTATGACTTGTGGACTTCAACTCCCAGAATTCCTCAGCCAGGCACGCTGGCTGAGGAACCCTGGGAGTTGAAGTCCACAAGTCATAAAAGGGCCATGTTTGAAGACCCGGGTTCTACACTCATGTAAGTGTTTCAATTGGTTTCACAAAGAGACCTGCATAAAATGCAGTATTATACAGGTACTCTCCTGGATTGCAAGGCGATCAAACTGGTTAGTCATAGAAGTGATCAACCCCGACTGCTCTTTAGAAGGCCAGATCCTGAAGTTGAAACTCAAGTACTTTGGCCACCTAATAAGAAGGAAGGACTCACTGGAGAAGAGCCTGATACTGGGAAAGATGGAGGGCAAGAGAAGAAGGGGACGACAGAGAATGAGGTGGCTAGATGGAGTCACTGAAGCAGGAGGCGTGAGCTTAAAGGGACTCCAGAAGATGGTAGAGGACAGGAAGGCCTGGAGGAACGTCGTCCATGGGGTCGCGATGGGTCAGACACGACTTCGCAACTAACAACAACAACAGGTACTCCTCGACTTACAACCAAAATTGAGCCCAAAATGTCCATTGCTAAGCGAGATAATTGTTAAATGAATTTTGCCCCATTTTACAACCTTTCCTGCCACAGTTGTTAAGTGAATCGCTGCGGTTGTTAAGTTAGTAACACAGATGTTAAGTGAATCTGCTCTCGCATTGTCTATGCTTGTCAGAAAGTCACAAAAGGACACGGCAACGGTCATAAATATGAGTCAGTTGCCAAGCCTCTGGATTTTGATCCTGGAGTGCTGCAATGGTCATAAGTGGGAAAAACAATTATGAGCCAGTTTTTTCAATGCTGTTGTAACTGCGAACAGTAACTAAAGCAAACTAAGTTGTAAGTCACAAAGACCAGCGGTAGTCTAATTTGAATGCAACTTGAGCTTGCTTGGCTTTCCCAGAAGAAGTTCATGGAAGACATTAGCGGTCACTGTTTCCAAAGAACTGTAAAAATGCTTTTTCAGCAGTACCTCCCAAGATGCAGACAAGTTGCTTTTTAAGGGGAAAACAGTCTGTATATAATAGCAAAGACCCACAATCTGGTCATTGGGGTGCCACAAGAATATTTCCACATTGCTTGGATTAAATTTGAGGTGCTTGCGTCCTCCTCCTCCTCCAGATGTGATTGATGTATGTGAGTTCACCCTTTACTTGATTTTTTGTTTTGCTTTGTTCCAGATCACATCTAGCTTTCCCACCCCCATGAATGGCTTTTTGCGATCTTACAATTTCAAATCCCAGTAGTTAAATTTCCTTTTTCAAAACAGCTGCCTTTGTGGCATATTGTCTGCTGGCGTGCAAGCTCCATTTAGGCCCTAATATGTGGTTAAACAGTATCTTGAACATAAAAGCTGTTTTTCTGACTGCATTAAGTATTAACTTCAACTTTGGAAACCAAGAGGGATGAATAATAACCCTACGGTAAATCAGATTTTCAGAAAGCTGAAACTTGGCAAGCATTTTTTTCTAACATTTGTAAGTCTCCCTGGGCCTGGCCAGCTGTTTCTCTCCAAGGATTGACTCACTGTTACTCCACCTTCTTCCATCCTACAGTTTTGCAACAAAGTTCTTTGAGATTCAGCAGCATTGACCTAATCCATCAAGGATTTCTACTTTTGTCCTTTAAAAGATTTACTGACTCTTTCTTCATTGGAAGAAGCAAAGGAAAGAGCAGCATTTTCAAAGAACTGGCTGTAGAAATAAAAAGTTTAAATTGGCACAGTCAGATTTGTTTGAAGGCCAAGTCTGTAGTCTGAGTTGGTGCCTATAATTATATTTCTAAAAAAGTCACTGGCTTTGGATTACAATTGATTACAATACAAGATGCTTTGATCTGATGCAATAAAATTTCACTGCCCTTGTCTCTTTTTCTGCCTATAGGACTCAGACAGAGGAAAAACCCATTACTCTGTAGAATTGGTCCTTTGCAAAGTACAGTGGTATGAAGCTGTGGAATTATTTCTGTTAAGATTCAGAGGTGGTTGATATTATTTCTGATGGTATTTATTTTTATGTACAGTAAAGCTGCTTAGGAAGGTAATTTACACAAGTTGTTGTTAGTTGCGAAGTCGTGTCCGACCCGTTGCGACCCGATGGACAACATTCCTCCAGGCCTTCCTGTCCTCTACCATCTTCTGGAGTCCATTGAAGCTGATGCCTATTGCTTCATGACTCCATCCAGCTATCTCATTCTCTGTCATCCCCTTCTTCTACTGCCCTCAATCTTTCCCAGCCTTAGGCTCTTCTCCAGTGAATTTTTATGTACAGTAAACCTGCTTAGGAAGGTAATTTAGACAAGTACTGATCACTATTGATGATATTTAGGTCTTCATTCCTCTTGTTAGTTAATTCAGATGAGGAACCTGAAGGCTTAAATAGAATCTGGAGTCAATGTGGACCAGGTGAGGACTAAGAATTCACAAGTTATGTGAGTGGTGGTTCTGCTGGTAGGAAAAGAATTTTGATAATAATCCCACTGGTTAGAACTTTTAGGCTCCTGAATAGCCCTTTTGGCTACAGAGTTTTGTAGATTTGGCCATCTGAAGTGGCTAGTTCAGGGGTAAGCAACCTTGGCTCTTTTATGACTCGTGGACTTCAACTCCCAAAATTCTTGAGCCAGCATGGGGGAACTATGGCCCCTTCATGACTTGGGGACTTCAACTCCCAGAATTCCTGAGCCAGCATGGGGGAACTATGGCCCCTTCATGACTTGGGGACTTCAACTCCCAGAATTCCTGAGCCAGCATGGGGGAACTATGGCCCCTTCATGACTGCCGGACTTCAACTCCCAGAATTCCTGAGCCAGCATGGGGGAACTATGGCCCCTTCATGACTGCCGGACTTCAACTCCCAGAATTCCTGAGCCAGCATGGGGGAACTATGGCCCCCTCATCACTCGTGAACTTCAACTCCCAGAATTCCTGAGCCAGCATGGCTCAGCTTGGAAACCCCTTTCCCCTCAGCATAGCTGGCTCAGGAATTCTGGGAATTGAAGTCCACGAGTCATAAAAGAGCCAAGATTGCCTACCCCTGGGCTAGTTTGATTTGCAATACAGGTAGTTCTTGACTTACAACAATTCATTTAGTGATTGTTCAAAGTTACAACAGCACTGAAAAAAGTGACTTATGACCATTTTTCACACTTATGACTGTTGCGACATACCCGTGATAGAAATTGAGACACTGGGCAACTGGCTGCCATTTATGACAGTCACACAACGTCCCAGGGTCACGCGATCACCTTGTGCGGCATTCTGACAAGCAAAGTCCATGGGGAAGCCAGATTCACTTAACAACCATTTTACTAACCTAACAACTGCAGAGATTCACTTAACAACTGTGGCAAGCAAGGTCATAAAATGGGGCAAAACTCACTTGACAAATGTCTCACCTTGCGACAGAAATTTGGGGCTCAATTGTGGCTGTAAGGCAAGAACTACTTGTGTAGTTTAATATTTTGGCATTTTAACATGTTCTGTCTGCCTATCTCCCGTCAGTATTATAATCTGATATCACAACACATATTTCTGTAGAGTGTGTATTTAAAAAATGTTCTTAACCAAATCCTACTTCTAACTTAACTTGCTTTAAGGTCAAATCGGTCAACCATGCAATGACAAGTGTTAATTAAATCTGCAAGAATCTCTCTGCTTGAGCAGGGATGATACTCAGCTCTTGAGAAATACTTCCCACCCTCTTCTCAAATGCCTTGGAACACACCCTGGTTTATTCATGCTGAATTTAAGCCTTGCATTTAAAAAAAAAAAAATTTGTTGAGCTGGATTATGCAAAAGAGAGCTCTTCAGACATGATTTGAATTTTCCTATTTCAGGGGTAGGCAACCTTGGCTCTTTTTTTTATTATTAAAATTTTTATAGACATTTTACAATAAAATCCCTCCCCACCTCTCTCCCCCCCTTCCATTAGCCCTCCCCCCCTTCCCAGAGCTTACAGAGCTAAAAACAACAAAAAAGAACATAAAAAATTAAATAAAGATCAATCAATTATACATAAATCCTAAAAAATTTAAAACCCCTTTAACTCCATTATAATAAAATCAACAAATCTAACCATAACAACTTTATACAATAAGTTATTCAAAAGCTAAATAATACTTTCTAATCCCATATTTGTTCTGAACAAAATTTACCCATCTTTTCCATACAGAGTTGTATCTCTCTTGTGAATGGTCTTTCAGATAAGCTGATATTTTTGCCATTTCTGATAAATAAGAAACTTTAAAAAACTATTCCTCTAAAGTAGGCAAGGAGTCTTTTCTCCAATATTGCCCAATCAATAACCTTGCTGCCGTAATAAAATTCAACATTAAAATAATCTCTTTACTATCACAATCTTCAATAATACCTAACAAAAATAGTTGTGGTGTAAATTTTATCCTTCTATTAAAAATTTTTTGAATATTCCACCAAATCTTAATCCAAAAAGTCTTTATATTTCTACAAGACCACCAAATATGATAATAGGTTGCATCCATACAACCACATCTCCAACATTTGGGCTGTAAATTAGAATATATACGAGACATCTTTTGTGGATCAAGGTGCCATCTGTAAAACATTTTATAAAAATTTTCTCGTAAATTTTGAGCTTGGGTAAACTTAACATTCCTAACCCAAATTATCTCCCATGTAACTAATAGAATCGGCTCTTCAAAATTTTGAGCCCACTTAACCACACAATCCTTAACTAATTCTGTTTCTGAATCCAATTCCACCAAGGCATTATAAACTCTTTTTATATGGGCTCGATTTTGATCTCTAATTTGTTTCACCAAATTGGCATCTTCCGCAATGAAACCCATTACAACCTTGGCTCTTTTATGACTCGTGGACTTCAACTCCCAGAATTCCTGAGCCAGCTGTGCTGGCTCAGGAATTCTAGGAGTTGAAGTCCACCAGTCACGAAGGGGCCACAGTTCCCCCGTGCTGGTTCAGGAATTCTGGGAGTTGAAGTCCCCAAGTCATGAAGGGGCCACAGTTCTCCCGTGCTGGCTCAGGAATTCTGGGAGTTGAAGTCCACCAGTCATAAAGGGACCATAGTTCCCCCGTGCTGGCTCAGGAATTCTGGGAGTTGAAGTCCGGCAGTCATGAAGGGACCATAGTTCCCCCGTGCTGGCTCAGGAATTCTGGGAGTTGAAGTCCATGAGCCAAGGTTGCCTACCCCTGTCCTATTTAATTGGCAACTGCAGATTTGCCCAGTGTTGTATAAACAAATTAGAGTTTTCATCCACTCTTTATACTTGCCCCCTAATTTTTGTTGTATTTGCATCCAGTATTTTTTTTCTCTTGTAAAACCCAATCAGTCCTCTAAGATCTTTCAGTAACTGCCTTCAGTATTTTTGAGGCTGCCTAAGACAGTGGCGTGGTTTTGTTTAATCGAATCGAATCGTACTAAGGAAAAAGATAATTAGCTTTACAAATTGAAGTCAGGAAGTTGCAGGGCCTTTTTGAGCATTGAAGCCCATTTTTGTGGTCCGCTCAGAATAACGTAAAAGACCAATTTAAAGCAAAGAATACAAATTAGGAAAAAAAAAAGGGGGGGGGGTTTTCAGACATTGTGTATAGCACTACAGTGGCTTCCTGGAGACATCGTATCTGGAATTAGATTGGGTTTGTATTTTGGATTCAGGCAATTGTTTTGGTAAAGTGACATTTCCACTTCCTTCTGAAACATTGCCTTGTAAGTTAAATAAAAAGCAGATGCCTGCGTTGATTTATTTTTGTTCTTGAAAACTGTTTTTAGAGCGAGAGTATGGAGTATAAACAATGTAGGCCAGTCCAATTACAGCACTAAAGTCTGCTTTTCTTCCTTAGAGGATTAATCCTAAATAGATATTGCATTTTGTGTCCTCTTTTCTCTGAGAGCTTAAGAGTGCACAGATATCTCCATTTTACCACCCCTTCCCTCCCCCTATGCCCCCCCCCCAAATCCCTAGGTTGGATTGAGACAGATTTTAAGAGAGTTTATGCACTAGAGACAAATTTCTTGTGTATCCAATCACACTTGGCCAATAAAGAATATTCTGTTCAATGTTCTATTCCCGTGGTGGCGAACCTATGGCACACGTACCACAGACACCCCCTTTAATATCTCTTCTTCTTCTTCTTCTTCTTCTTCTTCTTCTTCTTCTTCTTCTTCTTCTTCTTCTTCTTCTTCTTCTTCTTCTTCTTCTTCTTCTTCTTCTTCTTCTTCTTCTTCTTCTTCTTATTCTTCTTATTCTTCTTCTTCTTCTTCTTCTTCTTCTTCTTCTTCTTCTTCTTCTTCTTCTTCTTCTTCTTCTTCTTCTTCTTCTTCTTCTCCTCCTCCTCCTCCTCCTCCTCCTCCTCCTCCTCCTCCTCCTTCTCTCCTTCTTCTCCTTCTTCTCCTTCTTCTCCTTCTTCTCCTTCTTCTTCTTCTTCTTCTTCTTCTTCTGCTGCTGCTATATCCGTTATTCAACGTTGGCGATCATGTTGGCGATCCTGTTTTTATCAGCAGCCGCATGAAAAAGTACTGTTGAGTTTTGTCCAAACCGGTCCCTTAGATTTTGAAGCCACAATGCTCTTCCTCTGCCTGGACCTCGTTTGCCTTTCATCTTTCCCTGGAAGATTAAATGGAGTATGCTGTATTTTTCTGGGTGTCGCATCACATGTCCGAAATATTCTAATTTTTGTTTTTTAATTGTTTTGATGATTTACCTTGGCTTTCCCAAGCAGCTTATCACCTCCTCATTTTTGATCTTATGTCTTCCCCCATCCCCTTTAATATCACCTCTTCCCCCATCCCCTTTAATATCACCTCTCCCCCCACCCCCTTTAATATCAGTGAGGCTCCTCCAGTGGACCATGACCTGGTGCTTGCCCCGATCCCATCACCCCTCCGCCGGAGACCCTCAGATCCTGCCCAACTCTGCACAAGTGCCCCTGATGCAAGTGACGTCGAGCTGGCTATGCCCACCCAGTAGGCCACACCTATGCCAGCCACACCCACCCAGTGGGCCACACCCATCCAGCATCCGATAATAAATAAGTGGGGTTTGGGTTGCAGTTTGGGCACTTGGTCTCTAAAAGGTTCGCCATCGCTGTTCTATTCTGTACTCTATTTTAATTTAGTCCCCCAGTGAGCTTTGTGGTCAAGTTGGGACTGAAATTTGGGTCTGCCCATTCTTATCCATTGTGCTACATTGATTGCTTACTATGGAGGGATATTACTTGCCCCAACTCTATAAACCTCCTCTGTTGTTATCATTTTCTTCTCCTTCTCCTCTCTCTCCTGTGTGCTTGGGTACCAGCTGTTGCCCTGTCTTGAACTAGATCAGTGATGGCGAACCTTTTAGAGACCGAGTGCCCAAAAACTGGCCCCACCCCCGCTCCATCCCCCTGCCCGCCCCCGGTCTGCCACCCCATTCTCCTGCCCCGCCTGCCCAGAGGACCACTCACCGCCTCCAGGGCCCGCCGCAGATCACCCGGGCAGCCCAGCAGCGCTATGGCGGCCACACCCTCTGCCTGCGCCCTGCAGCATCAACTGCATGATGGGGTGTGAGGGCAGAGTCTTGTCTACGCTGCCTGGCTGCCATGACCTTGGCTATGCTGCTTCAGGTGGGCCACGCTCAAGGGCGACTCTCCTTCAGGGGGGCTGCTGGAGAGGAGGGGCTTGTGGGGGGAGGAAAGGCTGGGGCAACGGCACGTGTGCCCACAGTGAGGGCTCCGAGTGCCACCTCTGGCACCCGTGCCATAGGTTCGCCACCACTGAACTAGATCTATCGGTAAGAAAAGTCCGTGGTTAATGAGCAAAACCCACCATTGGATGACTCATTTGATTATGGAGTTTCAGCCACTCCTGCTTCTTTGAGCTTTCATATTTTTCTTAATTCTCAGGGTGGGGTGGAACAGCCTGTTTTCGTTCTGAAGCTGTGTGGCTGAAATGTTGTGCTGCCTACAAACCTCTCTTGGTGGTTCTGCTTACCAGGTTTACGTCAGACTGGAAGCAGAGCGGAGGATATGTTTCTCCGTCATTCCATTGCTTCAAAACTATTTAGAAAATTCGCTCCTTAATTTGTGTTTGCTTCCCACATGTTTTGGATTCTTCAGAACGTTTTACATCGGTAAAACATTGGTGTTAATCACTTCTGCCCACTATGTGTAATCCTGGTTTTCAAAAGTCAGTGTGGAAAGGCCAGAGTTGTGTAATAACATATGACATGAGAACTAGGATATTCACATTTAAATCTCCTCTTGGCTGAGGATCAGGGGTCGCCAACCTTAGCAACTTTAAGACTTGTGGACTTCAACTCCCAGAATTCCCCAGCCAGCCATGCTGGCTGGGGAATTCTGGGAGATGAAATCCACAGGTCTTAAAGTTGCTAAGGTTGGGGGCCGCTGCCTTAGATGTTTTTGGATCTGTATCTCAGTACAATCAACCTCACAATAGCCAAGGCTGTGACAGCATCAAAGATGGGATTCATCAGGCATTTAGGCCACATTATTTTAATCAGTCCTTACCCCTCTAGAAGTTTATAGCCTCTGCTAATCTAAAACCTATCAGAGTGCGATCTGATCAGAAAATTGACTTACAGAAAGCACCTTTACTTTCAGATCAGTAATACCAGCCAAACAAAATACGACTTGCAATGTATGTTGCCTTGCATATAACTGGGATCAGTTACTCTTTGGGGCTAGTTCATTGTCATGGCTGGATATGAAATTCGGAGGCAGTTATTCTGTTATTTTGTTATTCTGTTACATGGTTATTTTCTTATTCCTACTGGACATGCTAGTAGGAACATTGAAACTTTGTCTATGTCTGTCTGTCTGTCTCTATGCAGTTTATATAACTACCCATCTCACAAGCAAGTGACTCTGAGCAAGTTGTTTAGAGTTGATTATATGTAACCATCTACAGTAGTGGCCAAAATTGTGGAAATCTTTTGGGGAAAGTGTACATTAGAAATGCCACCTTTGGTTAAGTTTCCACCCATTTTTCTTCTAATTTCTTTATAACTATAGCCTTGTTCACTTAATAATACTATTTTGCATCACTTTCTGGGCAACCAGTCAACTCTTTGCACTATTACTTTAATTTTACTATGTTTTACAAGCTCACTAAATGAAAGAACACACACAAAAAAACAACCAACTTGATAGCCATCACATAACACACTGACAAATGTCCTCCTCTCAGCTTCAACACGTGACATCAATAACTGAATCCTACTGTGATCTGATTGGCTCATTGCCAAAACAAGATGACACCCGATTGGCTCTCTAAACACTCGTGCTCATTGGCTACAATCAGATGAAGGAAAGCTACCCGATATCAACCTAAGCAAGTTGTGCTTCCTTTTTCTGGTTATTTGGCTATAACTTTTCATAGAATACAGTACAGATAATTGAACAAACTATGTTGCATTACATTCTTCATTAAATTATCTTTCCATTGATATATAATTTTATGGTACCCCTTCAAGAAAAAGGGGTGTTATTAGCCATCAAACCTCAAAAATACACTTTTCCCAAAAGGTTTCCACAATTTTGGCCACTACTGTAGATTTTTTTTCATGATGATCTCTTACTAATCAGAGCCTTTCGGTCTTCTAGTGGCGCACCCATAAACTGCTGTGATGGATTTCATCCACCTTGCTGTTGGACACCCTTCTCTCTTCCTTCTTTCTCAGCACTAGAGCTTTCTCCAGAGAGCTAGGTCTTTGTATAATGTGTCTGGATAATTTGAGCCTCGTTATTTGTGCCTCAAGTGAGAACTCTGAGTTGTAAGTCTGTGTGGTGATTTGTTCATGACCCATTTGTTATTTTCTTGGCTGTTCGGGAGTCAGGAGTCTTCTTCAACACCATAGTTCAAAAATGTCAATATTCTCCCCCCCCCCCAAATCCAACTTTTACTTCCATAAAGTATCACAGGGAATACCATAGCTTGCTTTTTTCCGATCTTTGTAGGTATGGACCCAGCCATATCCACATTCAGACAGCACCTGAATGTTTTTTTTTCCAAGGCCTTGCTTGATTGTTCTACAACTTGCTAGGCAGTGGTGTTTTTCTTGATTGCTTGTTCCTTTACTGTTGATGGTTGATCCTAAAAGGCAGAAGCTATCCACCACTTCAGCTTCTTCATTGCCAGGTCTAAGTCTGTTGTTCTACCTGTTGTCATGAATTTGGTCTTCTTTGCATTTATAAAATATAAATCAATTTATAATATATTTAATGTTTGTTGTTGTTGTTGTTAATTGCGAAGTCGTGTCCGACCCATCGAGACCCCATGGACAACGTTCCTCCAGGTCTTCCTGTCCTCTACCATCTTCTGGAGTCCATTTAAGTTCACACCTGCTGCTTCAGTGACTCCATCCAGCCATCTCATTCTCTGTCGTCCCGTTCTTCTATTGCCTTCAATCTTTCCTAGCATTAGGCCCTTCTCCAGTGAGTCCTTCCTTCTCATTAGGTGGCCAAAGTATTTGAGTTTCAACTTCAGGATCTGGCCTTCTAAAGAGCAGTTGGGGTTGATCTCTTCTAGGGCTGACCGGCTTGAACGCCTTGCAGTCCAAGGGACTCGCAGGAGTCTTCTCCAGCACCATAGTTCAAAGGCCTCAATTCTTTGGTGCTCAGCCTTTCTTATAGTCCAACTTTCACAGCCATACATTGCAACTGGGAACACCATGGCCTGGACTATACGCACTTTTGTTGGCAGGGCAACAAAATGTTAGTTCCATATTTTCACAATGTTAGTCCCATATTTTCACAAAGCTTCTTGAATTTATTGCTAGAGCTTGCAGATCCTTTCCATTAGCGTGATCCACATAATACAGGTTATTGATGTTTCTGCCTCCAGTTTTAAAACCATGCTCATCCTGTTCCTACCCAGCTTATCTTAATGTAGATCTTGCATAAAGTTTGAGTAGCAAAGGGGAGAGTATCCAGCATATAGATTTTAAAATAGTCCATCAGAAATTACCCTAGCTAGTGCAGGAAGAGAGACTGTAGCATGATGGTACACTAATATTATCCTTTTATTATCCCAGCCATATAAATACAGAAACAGACACTAAATATTGGCAGACTATTGGATGGAGCTTGTGGTTTCTGAACTGGCGTACAGAAAAATTGACTCTCCTGTTATTCAAATCTCTGTGATACGTGCCAAGTCAATGCTTTTATAGAGGATTAAATCCTGGATAATAGTCATTCTACCAGCAGCTGAGCTAGCATTAAAATTTGTTTATGTGGTTTAATAATTATTTAATCAACAATGTATTATTTCAGGAAAGAGAGTAGTGTACTGTAGTCTTCCGACTAGGTCACCTATAATATTTCCACTGTTTCCCTTCCTCATTGGTGTGTGACTTGACTTCTTTCTTTGACACTTCTAAACTATCATACAGAATTTGTTAAGCAAACACATCTAACAGCTTCATTTTTCCTGTAAACGGTCACTTTAGAGCAGGGGTCTTCAAACTTGGCCCTTTTAGGACTTGTGGACTTCAACTCCCAGAATTCCTCAGCCAGCCTCCATTTTGTTGTTAGATTTAAGACAGGGGTCTTCAAACTTGGCCCTTTTAGAACGTGTGGACTTCAACTCCCAGAATTCCTCAGTCAGCATGCCTGGCTAAGGAATTCTGGGAGTTGAAGTCCACAAGTCCTAAAAGGGCCAAGTTTGAAGACCCCTGCTTTAGAGATTATGTATTTTGTACAACAAACTGCTATGTCACTGTAAGGAGGAAAGCTGTGCCTGAGGTTTTTGATCATTTCCTATGTGAACATAAGGGGGGGAATCTGGTTTGCCTGATTAAAGCAATAAGTGTCTCCCATTCAAATATATAGCCATATAATCTGTTTAAAAACTCTGTTTCAGAAGCATATGCCCGTACCATGGGATGCTCAGACATTGCAGCATGTTTGTAAACACTTTTATGGGAAATTTGTGGTAGCAATTGCTACCATTGTGTAACAGGGTAAAAAATTTCTACCAAACTCAAGACTCTTTACTATGTATTTATAGCTTGTCAGGTGCTGTAAAGGGTTGTAGAACTGGCCTTGGGGAAGGTATGAATGAACAGTTAAGGAGCAACTTAGAGAACACATTAAACCAGGGGTTCCCAACCTTGACAACTTTAAGACCTGTGGACGTCAACTCCCAGAATTCCCCAGCCAGGCACACTGGCTGAGGAATTCTGGGAGTTGAAGTCCACAAGTCCTAAAAGGGCCAAGTTTGAAGACCCCTGCTCTAAAGTGACCGTTTACAGGAAAAATGAAGCAGTTAGATGTGTTTGCTTGACAAATTCTGTACGATAGTTTAGAAGTGTCAAAGAAAGAAGTCAAGCCACACACCAATGAGGAAGGGAAACAGTGGAAATATTATAGCAGTGTTTCTCAACCTTAGGAAACTTTTAAGATGTCTAGACTTCAGCTCCCAGAATTCCCCATTCAGCATGCTGGTTGGGGAATTCTGGGAATTGAAGTCCACATGTCTTAAAGTTGCCAAGGTTGAATAACGCTGGACAGAGAGTGAAAGAAACATGAGAAAGAACTTAAAATAGCCCTGTTTTGATTTTGTTTGGTAAATGATGGGGCGGAGAGAATTTCTGATAGCCTTTCAAGAATCTGTTCAGAACAATAAAGCAGCATTCCTGGAATCAGTTTTAAAAGCCAGGCCAGGTTACTCCTTAAGGTGAGGTTATTTTGTGTTTCTTACATTTTCCTCAAGCTCAGCTACTTATTCTTTTATGGGTCTTTAGTACAATAACTGAATTCCCACTTATCCCAACTGTTACCTTTCTTAGCTTAACTTATCCCGTTTGGTTATTTGGGGGATGATTAGAAGAGGGAACATGAGGTGTGTGCTACCATCAGGCTCTTGATGGAAAAACTATACATAAATCAAACTAATGTTATGAATGAAGGCAAATATACATGTCCCAGAATAATGATGCGAGATCAAATTTGAGTCGATCACCGGGACCAGAGATCCCTGGTGTCGGTGTCCAACCAAAAACTCGATCTCGCAAACTAATATTATATCACGCACGGTGCCAGGAGTGAACATCAAGACCACATATTAAATTCCAATTAAACCGGTTTATTACTAATCATACCAGTGTACCAGAATCTATTAATGGTTAGCGCAGGGGTCCTCAACCTTGGCAACTTTAAGACTTGTGGACTTCAATTCCCAGAATTCCTCAGCCAGCAAAGCTGGGAGTTGAAGTCCACAAGTCTTAAAGTTGCCAAGGTTGAGGAACCCTGGGTTAGCGCTATCTTGGCTGAGAGTCAATGGAATTCAAGAAAGGTTGAACTTAGTTCATTTGTGGCTATGTAGAAGTTCTAGGCTGATTCCTGTTTTGACTCTGCCCCCATGCTCTGCCACTTCTCCTACACATGGGCACCGGGTCCTTCTCATTTTGTGATGCTTGAGGCAAAAGTGAGAGGGCTCTGCTTCTTGTTCAGCTCGCTGTCTAGTCAAGGGCTTTTCAACCAGTGGTACGAGTACCACCTGTGGTACATTGGCACCCGGCAGGTGGTACGCGACCATCCTAGAAAAGTGGTAGCAGGGGAGGGGAATGAGCTGAATCGGTGGCAGCACCACACAAGCCTGAGCGAGAGATGGTTGGAGCTGCAAGGCTGTTGGCTAAGTGGAAGCGCCAGGATCAGTGCTTCTTCGGGGCTGTCAAGGCTCAGTCGAAGCGCCAAGATCAGCGCCAGGTTCCAGTTGGAGCTTGGTGCTGATCCTGGTGCTTCTGCTGAGCCCAGAAGAAGCGCCGATCAGCTGGAATGTTGCAGCATCTCTTGTGATTTACATTCAGATGCTTGGCAATTGATTCATATTTATGATGGTCACAGTGTCCCAGGGTCATGTGAAGGGACCAAAACCTGCTGCAATCACCCAGCAGACGGGGGGAAGAAAAACCAACCCCCCCCCCACCCCACCCCTGCTGCCAATCCCCAACAGAAATGCTCACAACAATGAAAACCTCGGACAGGAGGAAAAGCGTGGCTGGGTGGGCAAGCAGGTGTCTTGCTCGGCTGTGGCTTGGGGGGCACTTTTTGCAGTGCCATTGTAACTTTGAACAGCCACTAAGCGAACTGTTGTAAGTCGAGGACTACCTGTACTTTATCACTTTTTCCCTTTTTTTTTTTTTTTTGGGTCATCAAGTTTTTGACCCCTTGCTAGGCGACTGGTGGTACTCGGATGTTGCCATATCCTAAAAGTGGCACAATGGGTGAAAAGGTTGAAAAGCCCTGGACTAGTCCAATGAGAGGGAACAGTTTGGCACCGCTTGTCCATTTTTAACCAATGTCTTTTCCCCCTTCTTTTTCCACAGGCTGGCAGTGACGGCGAAAGCATAGGCAACTGCCCCTTCTCTCAGAGGCTCTTCATGATACTCTGGCTCAAAGGAGTGGTATTCAGCGTCACAACGGTTGACTTGAAAAGGTAAGGAACGTGCTCTTCTTAGGGACCTCTTACTATGCGGGTAGTCCTTGATTAGGACCACAGCTGAGCCCAAAATGTCTGTTGCTAACAGTTGTTCGGTGAGTTTTATTATTTATTTATTTATGAGACTTATATACCGCTTTAAGTGCAAGCACTCTCTAAGCGGTGTACACCAGTAAGCAATGTATATATATATATATATATTTACATTGCCCCCAACAATCTGGGTCCTCATTTTACCTACCCCGGAAGGATGGAAGGCTGAGTCAACCTTGAGCCGGTGAGATTTGAACCGCTGACCTGCTGAACACGGTCAGCTAAAGTGGCCTGCAGTACTGCACCCTAACTGCTGCGCCACCTCACAGCATTTTGCCCCATTTTGTGATTTTTCTTGCCACAGTTGTCGAGTGAACCCACTGCAGTTAAGATTAGTAGCATGGTTGTTGAGTGAACCTGCCTTCCCCGTTGACTTTGCTTGTCCAAAGGTGGCGAAAGAGGATCACGTGACCCCGGGGCACGGCAACCGTCATAAATATGAACCGGTTTCCAAGCATCCAAATTTTGATCACGTGACGATGGGGATGCTGCAACGGTTGCAAGTATGAAAAGCAGTCGCAAGTCCCTTTTTTCAGTGCCGTTGTAACTTCGAACCGTCACTAAATGAATGGACGTAAGTCAAGGTTGTGTCTGGTGGCCTGTGACAGTTTTAAGTATTTCTTTAAGTTGTAATATGTGGTCACATGATTGCGGGATGCTGCAAACAGTCGCCAACGCTGCCTGCTTGCCGAAAGACCTAAGGGCGGTTCCCCATTAAGAGGCACTATTGATTAGCCCAGATAATACAGAGCAGTGATGGCGAACCTTTTAGAGACCTAGTGCCCAAAAACTGGCCCTGTCCCCGCTCCACCCCCTGCCCTGCCCCTGCTCTGCCCCCCATCTCCCGCCCGGCCTGCCCACAGGAACAGCCCAGCAGCACTGTGGCGGTCATGCCCTCTGCCCACGCCCTGCAGCTTCAGCTGTGCACGATGGGGTGTGAGGGCAGAGTCTTGTCTACGCTGCCTGGCTGCCATGACCTTGGCTGCGCTGCTCCGCGTGGGCCATGCTCAGGGGTGACTCTTCTTCAGGGGGGCTGCTGGAGAGGAGAGGGTCACGGGGGAGGCGAGGCTGGGGCAACGGCACATGTGCCCACAGAGAGGGCTCGGAGTGCCGCCTCTGGCACCCGTGCCATAGGTTCGCCACCACTGATATAGATGATGGAATTAATAATAATAATAATAATAAAGTTGGAAGGGATCTTGGAGATCATCTAGTCTAACCCCTTGCTCAGGCAGGAAACCCTATACCATTTCGGACAAATGGCTGTCCAGTCTCTTCTTAAAAACTTCCAGTGTTGGAGCATTCACCGCTTCTGGAGGCAGGTGGTTCCACAATAACTCTATTATTAAGGTGGTGATGCACTAGGGTGAGAAATAGAAAACGTTTACGAAATAGAATAATTTCACTTAATATTAATTAATTATTAAATAATTAATTATTTAATAATTATTTCCATTGTGGTTGAAAAGAGCTAAAGAGTTCGAAATAGCTATTCCAGTTCTCCCTTAATTTTTTGCTAGCAATCCAAATTTTAGAAATAGAATAAGTCAGATGCGCATTTTAGACATTATAATTTTTATGAAGTGAGACGAAATGTGGGTTACCCGAAAGTCAAATACTATGGATATTAAAGGTTAAATTGGAGTACTGTAATCAAAAACTAAAAATTAGGTAAAACCTAATAACAGGATATGGATTGTTTATGAAGATCTATTAATATATGTATAAGCAAAAATGTATTGATAAATGTGATAATGAAGTTTTCACTGAGTTTGATACAATTAGAAATTTACTAGCTTAAATACAATATAGCAAATGTTAAGGGAAACAGAGAAGAAACATTTGATGATGTAGCCTGATATATGTACTAAAGATTTTGTTATTGAACTATTGATTAACCCAATCACCACGTTGCCTTCCAAATACTCAAATGTAAAACTGGAAAACCCATAAAATATTATAAAAAAGGCAGTCTTTTTTTACAAAGGGCATAGCAATCACCAGTGGATCCCACTGAGGATTATAGGCTAGGGCAGGGATCTTCAAACTTGGCCCTTTTATGACTTGCGGCTGAGGAATTCTGGGAGGTGAGGTCCACAAGTCATAAAAGGGCCAAGTTTAAAGACCCCTGGGCTAGAGCAACCTTAATGTCACCTCAATTAACTACTCCAGGTTAATGTCACTCCCAAGCCCTACCTCAGTAGTTTCTTAGCAGGGTGTAAGTGGTTTCAGTAGGCGCCACTCTCACGTTGTCTGCTGTGTTGCTTATTTTGAAGCTTGCAGCTTGGCTGGACTCTCGTTCCCTCCCCGAGCCTCCCCAGTCTATGCAGTACCTACTGTGGTATCCAAAAGGAGTTTGGGCAGCCTTCGTCTCTTCTGTTCTTCTACCACAGCGGTTCTCAACCTGTGGGTCGGGACCCCATTTGGGGTCGAACGACCATTTCACAGGGGTCGCCAAACAACGCAGTCCGCCATTTCCCCCCCCCCTCTTTTCCTTAGCTGTGCTACTCCCTTTTATTCTGTTGGCTTTTGAAAGCCAATAGAATAGACTCTCTTGAATAGAGTCTAATTCTCTTGGCTTTCAAAAGCCAATAGGAATTGTCCAGGCTGTCTCTGCCCTGCTGAGCCCGCCAAAAGTCCCATTCTGCAAACGGTGCTGCACCAGTTGAGTAGTCCTCGACTTACGACCGGTTGAGTAGTCCTCAACTTACGACCGTTTGGGGGTCGCGGCATTAAAAAGGTTGAGAATCACTGTTCTACCAGGTCACTTTCAAAGGAGATTGTCCCAGAAGAAAGCTGGTTCTTCCTCTTCTCCCCTGCTGAACGGATACTAGGGTTCTCTAATTCATCTCGCACACTGAAGCATGAAAGGAGCAGATTAATAAATGTAGTGTTGGACAATGGTTCCATCCGTGGGGCCATTACGCTTTTGATACCATGTCTGTTTATGCCACATAGAATTTTCCCAGGAAGCTGAGAGTAAAGGGAAAGACTCTTAATCGATGGAGGCGGTCTGTCCAATTACTGCACTGCTGATACCATGAACTCCATCAAAAAGATAAAAAAAATGCCACCCACTAAATCAGTGGTTCTCAACCTGTGGGTCGGGACCCCATTTGGGGTCGAACGACCATTTCACGGGGGTCGCCAAACAACGCAGACCACCATTTTTTTCCCCCTTTTCCTTAGCTGTGCTACTCCCTTTTATTCTATTGGCTTTTGAAAGCCAATAGAATAGACTCTCTTGAATAGAGTCTAATTCTATTGGCTTTCAAAAGCCAATAGGAATTGTCCAGGCTGTCTTTGCCCTGCTGAGCCCGCCAAAAGTCCCATTCTGCAAACGGTGCTGCACCAGTTGAGTAGTCCTCGACTTACGACTGGTTGAGTAGTCCTCGACTTACGACCGGTTGGGGGGTCGCGGCATTAAATAGGTTGAGAACCACTGCACTAAATGGACACGAACCCAGCAAATCCGCAGTGCTGTTTCTCTCCCTTTTCATGGAATGAGAAAAGAGGTGGAGGAGATAAAGATTTGTTTTTCATCCTTTTTTGGGGCTCTTGATGGAGCTAAAACATACAAGGAACGGTTGCTGGAATTGGGTATATCTAGTCCAGGGGTAGGCAACCTTGGCTCTTTTATGACTCATGGACTTCAATCCCAGAATTCCTGAGCCAGCATGGCTCAGCTTGGAAACCTCTCCCTTTCCCCTCAGCATGGCTGGCTCAGGAATTCTGGGAGTTGAAGTCCACAGGTCATAAAGTGGCCTAGGCCTAGGGCAGGGTTAGGCAACCTTGGGTCTTTTATGACTCGTGGACTTCAACTCCCAGAATTCCTGAGCCAGCATGGCTCAGCTTGGAAACCTCCCCCTTTCCCCTCAGCACGGCTGGCTCAGGAATTCTGGGAGTCGAAGTCCACGAGTCACAAAAGAACCAAGGTTGCCTACCCCTGGTCTAGTCTAATGAAGAGAAGGACGAGAGGTGACATGATAGCAGTCTTCCAATATCTCAGGGGCTGCCCCAAAGAAGAGGGAGTCAAGCTATTCTCCAAAGCGCCTGAAGGCAGGACAAGAAGCAACGGATGGAAACTAATCAAGGAGAGAAGCAACCTGGAACTAAGGAGAAACTTCCTGACAGTGAGAATAATTGACCAGTGGAACGACTTGCCTCCAGAAGCAGTGAATGCTCCAACACTGGATGTTTTTAAGAAGAGATTGGACAGTCATTTTGTCTGAAATCGTATTGGGTTTCCTGCCTGAGCAGGGGGTTAGGGGTTGACTTCCAAGGTCCCTTCCAATATCATCATCATCGTCATAGTCACCATCATCATCATCATCACTTGGATCTTAGTCTGTATAATAGTTATTCCCATTTCCTTAAAAGGGAAAACTGATTTCCCCCCTTCTATTAGGGCATAAAAGTTGAGTTTTAACATAGCCACTGTAGGTCAGCAGTGCATCTTCCTCACCCATGTCGCCATAGAACATGGCAATAATATGCAAGTTCCTCTATTACATATTTGCAGAGACCCGGTTGAATTACTGTAGCAGTAATTCAATTCCTACCAGTTGAAAAGTTCACAGCTAAGGAATTGTGAAACAGAGAAAAAATGTTATCAATTTGCTCTTCCGCGACATCCATTTTCCTGCGTTACCCTCTTTTTATATATAATTCTGGGCTAACAAGAGGATGCTTGCAGCTCTGTTAAGAACAGAGGCAAAACTGCATGCAGGCTAAATGGGGACATACCAGCCTTTTTCTCCCCTGCCAAGGGCTCATATTTTTTCCGCAACTGCTAAAGACAGAGGTTTCATTCTTTTTCCATCTTCAGGAATGCAGCTTGAGTCTGTATGCGGGAATTGGATGGCCTTTATTGGACCCAGTAAAGCTGCAGCATCTCGCATGTTTGGGAATATAAAGCCCAATTTTTGGACTCGGAAGGATTCTTGGCTAAAAGGCGGATGGAAGCACTGAGCCAGTGGTTTTCAGGCATTCTTTTTGAGAAGTCTGGAGTAAAGACAAGGATAGAAAAAACCCGAACAGCATTCTTCAAAATGAAAAAGGTCTTCTGCAGTCACGACATAAGCCTAAGACTGAAAATCAGACTTGTCAGATACTATGTTTTTTTCTGTCCTGCTCTATGGAGTAGAGCAGCGGTTCTCAACCTGTGGGTGGGGACCCCATTTGGGGTCGAACGACCATTTCACGGGGGTCGCCAAACAACGCAGTCCGCCATTTTTTCCCCCTTTTCCTTAGCTGTGCTACTCCCTTTTATTCTATTGGCTTTTGAAAGCCAATAGAATAGACTCTCTTGAATAGAGTCTAATTCTATTGGCTTTCAAAAGCCAATAGGAATTGTCCAGGCTGTCTCTGCCCTGCTGAGCCCGCCAAAAGTCCCATTCTGCAAACGGTGCTGCACCCGTTGAGTAGTCCTCGACTTACGACCGGTTGATTAGTCCTCGACTTACGACCGGTTGGGGGTCGCGGCATTAAAAAGATTGAGAACCACTGGAGTAGAGAGTCGGTCTCTGACAGAAGGCCACCTGAAGAGACTAGAAGCATTTGAAATGTGGATCTACAGGCGGCTGTTACGTATAAGCTGGGTTGACAAGATCAGAAGTGAGGGGGTGATCAGCCACCTGGGAAAGCCAAGGGAAATCATCAAAACAAAAAATGGAAATTAGAATATTTCGGACATGTGATGCGACATCCAGAAAAATACGGCATACTCCATTTAATCCTCCAGGGAAAGATGGAAGGCAAATGAGGTCCAGGCAGAAGAAGAACATCGTGACTTCAAAATCTAAGGGACTGGTTTGGACAAAACTCAGTAGCACTTTTTTGTGTGGCTGCTGATAAAAGCAGGCTTGCCAACATGATCGCCAACGTCCGATAACGGATATGGCACAAGAAGAAGGAGGTTCTTAAAAGCTTCAAAGAATGGCTCATTTTTTTGGGGGGGGGGAAAGAGAGCTAATACTAGAGGCTGCTTTTTTACGAAGCTGTGCTAGATTGCAGACTCTGCGTTAGGCTCCATGTAGTTTATGGAGAGCAGTAATGAAGATCAGTGGGCTGAGCGATGCCTCCATCTTTGCTTCTAGTCTCTGGAACATCTTCTCCCCCCCCCCTCCCCACGATGTGAGCTTGGCCTCAACCCTTCTATCCTTTCATAAGGGCCTAAAGATCATAAAGGCTTGAGGACCCAATAGGGAACAGCACAGTGGAGGCGGTTGATCAAGTAACCACAGATTCCACCTCCCCCCACGCATTCCGCCCCCGCCCTCCCCATGTGTCCTTGATTTTAATTTTTGCCTTTAATTTTATTCATGCTTTAACGTAGATTTTTTTTTTAATGTCTGTAAGCTGCCCAGAGTTACCATATGGTAATATGGTGTGTGTGTGTACGCAATAAACTTTATAAATAAATAAATAAATCTTGTCTGAGCCCTATCATTTCTTTCTCTAAGGCGGTAGCGTTCTGCGGCAAACATACCAGGATTTTCCAGAGGACAAAATGTGTAGAGCAGTGTTTCTCAACCTTGGCAACTTTTAAGATGGGTGGACTTCAATTTCCAGAATTTCCCAGCCAGCAGACAGACACTCCCGGAATGCCATTCAACCTTCTAGACCAGGGGTTAGGCAATCTTGGCTCTTTTATGACTGGTGGACTTCAACTCCCAGAATTCCTGAGCCAGCCATACTGAGGGGGAAGGGAAAGGTTTCCAAGCTGAGCCATGCTGGCTTGGGAATTATGGGAGTTGAAGTCCACCAGTCATAAAGGGGGCCATAGTTCCCCCATGCTGGCTCAGGAATTCTGGGAGTTGAAGTCCACGAGTCATAAAAGAGCCAAGGTTGCCTACCCCTGTTCTAGCCAGTTGTTTGTCTTGGTGTCTGTTCACACAAACCTTTCATTGGGAAAAAAGATATACAGGCAGTCCTCAACGTTACGACCCCCAGTTGAGTCCAACATTTACGTTGCTAAGCGATACCTTTGTCAAGTTAGTTTTGCCCTGCTTTACGACCTTTCTTGCCCCAGTTAAGTGAATCACTGCAGTTGTTAAGTTAGTCACACAGTCGTTAAGTGAATCTGGGATCATGTGATCCCAGGACACGGTGACAGTCGTAAATATGAGTCAGCTTGCCAAGTGTCAGAATTTGGATCACGTGACCCTGGGGATGCTGCAACAGTCGTAATTTTTTTAAAAAAAATGGACCTAAGCCACTTTTTTCAATGCTGTTGTAACTTTGGTCCCTAAATGAACTGTTGTAAGTTGAGGACTACCCGTAGTTAAATAGCACATGCTAAAATGACCCATATCTTGCACTACCATTTTTTTGTCAGATTGGAAACTAGAACATACTTTTCTTTTTAATCTAGCCTAGGGGTCGCTGCTAAAGTTATTTAGGGCCAAGGCACCTCTGCCCCAAGCAGGTCTTCTTTGGACTATGTGTACATTTAGAGCTTTCTGAGAGCTGGGAAGAAACCCATGAGAACTTGAGTGACCTGATAGACGCTGTGGATTCCATGTTTTGGGATCTGGTTGCTTGGGGCTCCACGGCCGGCCACCACGCTACATACTAACAAGATACAAAAAAGATGCTGAGGCCTTAGGAAGAGTACTCACTATGTTTGCCTAACAAAGGCTTAGGGGAGACTTGATAGCAGTCTGTGGAGATATAAGGGGCCATCACGGAGAAGAGGTGATTGACCTACTCTCCGCCACACCTGAAGACAGGAGAAGAAGTAAGAGGTGGAACCTTGTCAGAGGGAAATCCAAACTGGAATTAAGGAGGAATTTCCTGACAGTGAGAACGATTAATCAGTGGAGTAGTCTACCTCCCAGAGTTGTAGGTGCTCTATTGCTGGAGGTTTTTAAGGAAAGATTCTCCAGGATGATATAGGGCAGACATGTCAAACACAAGGCCCGGGGGCTGGATGTGGCCCGCGAAGTGGTTTCATCTGGCCCGTGAAGCCATCCTGAAAATAGTGAGGGAATGGCCCCCGCTGCCTTGGCCCTGGCCCAGGCCGGCCGGGAGCCAATGTACAATTTTGTGGTGGCCATCTAGGCTGAAACGCATTCAGTCTTAGCTCCACAAGGCCGTCTGGAAACAGCGAGGAACCAGCCCCTGCTGCGTCAGCCCCACCCCCTGGGTGCATGCTGGGGAGGGGTCACCCTTTCTGAGGAATGAAGAAATGCACCATTGCCTGGAAATGGCCAGCAAATGGCCCTTGCCTACTTTACATATCCGGTTTGATGGGCTCCGGCGGAGGGGTTTCAGCAGCCAGTGAGGCTCCTCCAGTGGACCAGGCCTTGGCACTTGCCCCGGTCCCACCCCTTTCTGCCGGAGACCCTCAGATCTGTCCCACTCCTGCCCAGGCCCCCACACAGGCACCCTTGATGTAGAGCTGGCCATGCCCACCCAGTAGGCCATACCCACTCCATCCACACCCACCCAATAGGCCACACCCACTCCATCCACACCCACCCAGTAGGCTGCACCCACCCGCCCCCCCAAGGGCAATGCTGATGCAGCATTCAATGAAATTGAGTTTGACACCCCTGATATAGGGGCTCCTGCCTTGGGTAGGGAGTCCCTATGCTGGCTGAAGAATTCTGGGAGCTGAAGTCCACAAGTCTTAAAGTTGTCCAGGTTGCAGACCCCTGGACTAGAAGATTTCCCAAGGTCTCTTCCAGCCCTATGATTCTAAGTTGGCTTCTTTTGGTTGAATTTCTTTCGCTAGACTCTTGGAATATAAATAGGATTAACAGATGCCGCTTTGAGCTGCTTGGGAGGATGTGCCGGTTCATGTGCCTCTGCCCCCCCCCCTCATATGCCATAAATTCTTTTCCATTTTACACCTCAAAACGGTCGGGAGTTCAGAAGCCGCAAGAGGATATGGAGATGTCATATTTGTTGATGTTTCTGCCTTTCTTAACAAGAAGCAGGGGTTGAAAATACTCTCTGCGCTGATCCTCCCTCCTCTCTTTGGCCACAGCCGGTGGCGGCACGGATAAAAACTGCTTTTTGGGTTATTGAGCTCCGTGTGTCTCTGTGGTTTGGAAGGGGTTTTTTTTTTTTAAACCAACGGGGTGGTGTTGAAAAGCTCCAAACACCGTGGGAAAAAAAACCACACCCATTTCATTTCAAGCTTGGGATAGAAGAATAAAGGGTGGTGTTTTGTTCTAAGTTTGGAGCACGTGGAGTGGCCATTTCCATTGCAGATGTTTGCACGCCCCTCACAAAAATGCTGTTTTCTTTTGAAGGAAGACTTGTCTAGAAGACAGGCAGTCGGGTTCAGAAAGGCTGACCCAATGATTAGAACTGGACTGTGCTTCTATAACATTGGTGGCGAACCTATGGCACGCATGCCAGAGGCGGCACTCAGAGCCCTCTCTGTTGGCACGTGCGCCACCAGCATCAGGCCCATCAGGCCGCCACCCCCGCCCAGAGCAGAAGCCCCGCTCAGCACAAAGGAGGCGAAGCAGCCGACTAGCAAGCTCGAGTAGAGGTGGTAGAGCAGAGGTCACCAACCATTGTCGATTGGTGGACTGGACGAAAAAGGAGGGGCAAGCATTTTACATGCGTGCATGCACGCATGGGGCCGCAAGCAAGCACCTGCTGCAAATGGGGCGGGGCTAGTGCCTGCGTGATATTCACTAGCCCTGCCCCGTTCTTATGTGGTGCAGCGCCTTGTATCTGCACCCCGCGGCGTGGCAGTGGCCGTTTTTGCACCTTGCAGCACGGCCCATTTTTGTGCTCCCAGTTTTTGCGTGTCAGAGGCGCCTCTCTGCCCCCCCCCCTCGAGGGCACCACAATGCTGATGCGTCCCTGGCACTTTGCAATAAATAAGTGGGTTTTGGGTTGCGGTTTGTGGTTTGGGCACTCGGTCTCTAAAAGGTTCGCCATCACTGTTCTATAATAATCCTTCCACACAGGAATCCACTCCCTGTTTCTGCCTGCGTTCCTCATTTCAGCTGCACCTTTGAGTGGGTGGGTAAGCGTGGGGAGATCTATGGAAAGGATTCTGTAGCACCCGCTAATGTGAGTAAGATTCCCTTCCAGGCTGGGAAGGGTATTTTTTTTTTTTTTAATTGCCTGGTAATTGAGTGGAGCTTGGCTCGCCAAGTCGCTGCCAAAATAACACATTAGCATTTTTAGGCAGGCTGGTACAAATGTCAACTAGTTTGGGCTGGATTCCCAAGCGCAGAGATTATTTCCTGTTTTTGGAAAGCATTCTGATCCTTCCCTTGCGTTATCTTGAGTGAGGAGGGAACTGCTATCAGTGTGTTTACAATTTCTTCTCCTACGTGTTTGCTGTCACTACTAAAGGGCCAGGCTCTGAGTTTTGTGGGAGGGGCCTTGCTGTGCTTGTACATAATTGGTAAAAGTTGAGAATTACGCATAGTCTGAACTTCTTGTATGAAGTTGGAAAGCAATGATGACTTTGCACCTTGGAATCTGTAACTGGCTCATTTGCTATCTGCCTCAGTTCAATTTTAATCCAACAAGCCAAGATTTAATTGGAAAAGCGATCCTTGCTTTTCCCTTTTTTTTTATTGCTGGATGCCATTTGTTCCTTTAAAATAAGGAACTATTTTTTTAAAAAAAATCTATCAGTGAACAAGTGTTGTATTTCCTTTAGTTTGGTCTCAGTAAGCTTTAACTTGATTCCTCTAGAACAGGAAGAGGCAACCAGTGGCAGTACCAATAATGCTGGATTTCAGCTCCCAGCATCCCCCATCACGGGCTCTGCTGCCTAAGGATGCTGTCATTCAGAACAACTGGAACATAGCTAGTTGGCTTCTTCTACTCTGGTGTAGCTTTCCCAGACCTTGGGTCTTCCACTTGAACTCAACTTCCATAATTTAACTGTGCTGGTTAAGAAGTCACAGTTCAGCATATCTGGAGAACATCAGATTTCTAGAGAAGACACTCGTCTAGAATTTCATTTCCTGTGTTTGGACTAGTAGAAATATGTAACTAGAATGAGAGTAACTAGCAAGATGCCAGGAGAAAAAGGAAGTTTACATAGAACCCAGTAACGTTTGATACGGATAAAGGGACACTTAGCAGGCAACTAAATTTCATTTTTGATGTGTGCCGTTGTGCCCACAGTAAAAAAAAAATGACAATAAAGGTTATCTCATCTCATCTCATCTTCTCTTCTCCTCTCCTCTCTTCTCATCTTATCTTATCTTATCTTATCTCATCTCATCTTATCATCTCATCTCATCTTATCTTATTCTCTTCTCATCGCATCTTATCATCTTCTCTTCTCTTCTCTTCTCATTGCATCTTCTCTTCTCATTGCATCTTCTCATCTTCTCTTCGCTTCTCATTGCATCATATCATCTTCTCTTCTCTTCTCTTCTCTTCTCTTCTCTTCTCTTCTCTTCTCTTCTCTTCTCTTCTCTTCTCTTCTCTTCTCATTGCATCTTCTCTTCTCTTCTCTTCTCTTCTCTTCTCATTGCATCTTCTCTTCTCTTTTCTCTTCTCTTCTCATTGCATCTTCTCTTCTCTTCTCATTGCTTCTTATCATCTTCTCTTCTCATCGCATCTTCTCATCTTCTCTTCTCATCGCATCTTCTCATCTTCTCTTCTCTTCTCATTGCATCTTCTCTTCTCTTCTCATTGCATCTTATCATCTTCTCTTCTCTTCTCTTCTCTTCTCATCGCATCTTATCATCTTCTCTTCTCATTGCATCTTATCATCTTCTCTTCTCATCGCATCTTATCATCTTCTCTTCTCATCGCATCTTCTCATCTTCTCTTCGCTTCTCATTGCATCATATCATTTTCTCTTCTCTTCTCTTCTCTTCTCTTCTCATTGCATCTTCTCTTCTCTTTTCTCTTCTCTTCTCATTGCATCTTCTCTTCTCATTGCTTCTTATCATCTTCTCTTCTCTTCTCATTGCATCTTCTCATCTTCTCTTCTCATTGCATCTTATCATCTTCTCTTCTCTTCTCTTCTCTTCTCATCGCATCTTATCATCTTCTCTTCTCTTCTCTTCTCTTCTCTTCTCTTCTCTTCTCTTCTCTTCTCTTCTCTTCTCTTCTCTTCTCTTCTCATCTCATCTCATCTCACCTCACCTCACCTCACCTCACCTCACCTCACCTCACCTCATCTCATCTCATCTCACTGGATTTAAATTCCAAGGAAAACGATTCCAGAATTCCTTTTTTCTCTCTTTAGAAAGGGAAAGGTTTTCCTGACCGGTCAGGTCCAACTCTTGGGGGCTCATCTCTGTTTCCTAGCCGCTTCCATGGTCATATGGTCAGGAGCACTATACGCCAAGTACCGTTACTTTTCTACCAAAGTGGTACCCGTTTATCTACTTCCATTTGCATGCTTTCGAACTGCTAGGTTGGCGGAGCTGCGGCAGGAAGAGGTGCTCACCCCGTCATGTGGTTCTTGGGTCTCAAAGCGCTGACCTTTCAGTTGACAAGCCCAGGGTTTTCACTATTGGGCTACCACGCCCCCTTTTCTCTCTTTACCTGCTTTCAAAATGCCTTTTTTTTTTTTTTTGCCAGCAAGTTAGAGTTGGTCTCGCCTACTCCAAGAAAAAAATGCAGCGTTCGCCATCCATTTAAGTACACCTTACCATTTTGGATTAAAGTCGTCCATCTCGTCCCTCTCTTAAAAGGATTCTTCTTCCAGCCAGGGGGGAGAAAGCCACTCCAGTGATTTCCTGTAATTACGATGGGTGTACTCAGCAATGTTGTAATTGAAGCTTCAGCTGCTTCGGGCATGAAACTGACTCACGTTCCTTGGCGTCTTCTGGAAAAGGACCCACTGGGACATTCAAACCACCTACAGAGTTTGCAACAGGTTTACAAAGCCGGCTATTGTGTTGGGGTTGGACGAGGGAGAGGGATCTGGAAGCGCGGAGGCAGGAAATATTGGCTTTGGGACGAGGTGGAATATGAGTCACCTCCCTTGGATGACATACACCTGAGAAGTCTTTTACCCTCTCCAGGTTGTTCATATCTACTTTTGTATATATGTATGTATGTATGTATGTTATTGATTTTTAACTATAACGATCTCCAGTGCCTGGTATACAGCGTGTTGTCTTGGTTTATATTTTAACAAGAAAAAAAAGACGATAATCAATTAACAATCAATAATGTTGAAGTTTGACAATTCCATAATTAGTATATTAACTAATGACAGATTTCTTTGATCTTCCCTTCTCCCATTTATATTCTCCTTCAACCTTAAACAAAATATAATTCTTAATGTTTTCAATATGTAAATGGTTACATATAGCTATTTTTTTTGTATTTATGCAAATAATAATAATCTCCACGTGTGCATTTTGATGTTTAGAGCTGAGCACAGCCGGTCACTAATACAACCTGCGCCTTGAGTGGTAGCAGAATCCAGGAACATGCTAAATCTGGAACTTGCATCTTTTAAGGGAAGTGCAGCTTCCTCTGAAGAGAGAGGCATACCTCCTTCCCAGACCTGTGAGTTGCTAGTTCAGTGGCTCTTCTTTGTCAGGATTTAATTTCATTTTATTGCCCCACATCCACGCTGCTACATTGTCTAGATCAGGGGTAGGCAACCTTGGCTCTTTTATGACTCGTGGACTTCAACTCCCAGAATTCCTGAGCCAGCATGAGGGAGACTTTGGCCCCTTCATGACTTGTGGACTTCAACTCCCAGAATTCCTCAGCCAGCATAGCTCAGCTTGGAATCCTCTCCCTTTCCCCTCAGCACGGCTGGCTCAGGACTTCTGGGAGTTGAAGTCCACCAGTCATAAAAGAGCCAAGGTTGTCTACCCCTGGGCTAGACAAGACCTTATCTGATTTTAATGGGAAAAAAAACCCTAGTACATCAGAAATGTACTGATGTCACCAGCCCCATGCCCTAATTGGTATCATTTAGTGTCTCTTGTCTAAATGACAAGCAACACATTTGACAGGACAGGTATGCAATAATTTACTTACTGAATCCGACACCGAAGGCGAGAGCAGAACATCTGGAAACCTGAAGTCCCTTCACCTCCTCATTCCAGCCCCACTGCTCATTTGCAAACTGGAGTGATTGGTGCAAATAAGAATGCAGTCGGCCAAAGTAGTAGCTCCATTTGCATCGGTAGGCCGGTATCGGCAGCACACTTCAGTGGCACCGAAACGAACTGCAGGGCGAAGCCATTTTGCCAATGTGGCACTTGAAAACTGAGGGTGTTTGAGTTTCTCCCGATTATATGCACAAGCATCACAAAATATGCAGACACCTACATTTCTCCCACATTACTGCTATGGGAAATAGCTGGCAGGGGGGCAATTACTACATCCATTAGTAAATATGAAAAAGATCTCGGAAAAGCCAAGCTATTTTTTTGAGTTGTGCCTCAAAAGCAAAGGTGCAGAACATCGACTGAAACTACATAATCTGTCCTATTTCTTGGTGGCTCAAAGTAACTTCCTCTGTTTCTGCCCCGGTCAAATCTGTGCCTTCCTTGCTTAAAGCAACATCTAAAAAGGAATTCAAGGACCATATTCAAAATCTGGACCCATTTTTTTTTTTAAAATACCTGCTTCCACTTCCTGACATCTAAGAGAAACCACCTTGTTCTTAGTAATGAGAGCCCATAGTTATCATTCCCATTTTTTAAAACAAACAAACAAACAATAATGCTTCACCCTCAATTTCCTGTAAACAGATGCATTCTCTCAAAATAGCTGGTCTGTTTGTCAGCCTCCTCCAAGAAAAGAAGGCTAACAAACAGACATACTTTTCTCTGTTAAGAATCTCCGAAACGGGTGGGGTTTGAGAAGCAGGTTTTAGGTAATGTCTTGTGATGAACTTGTGAAGCCAGCCCTGTTCTAAGAGGAAGCAGACTTGGACAGGCAGTCATCTATAGCACTTGGGGGAATTTCCATGCTTTTCCCTGCAGATCTACTGCTATCGTTGTTGTTTTTTTCCCCAAAGAGATTTATAGCCTACCCATCCACCCTTGCCTTATTTGGAAATATTATTTGGAGACACAAAGTGCTCCACCTATTTCTATTAAAATGAGAGTAAATGCTGAAGCATGCTATTTCCTTTCTTTGATTTTTATCAAAGAAGGTTAAAGGGTATCTCTAATTTCCAGCTTTGATGGGATAGTATGCTTTTCCCACCTTTTTTTTTTTAAATACTGAATCTGTTTGAAAATATTTCACCCCTGAGTTTTTCTCCCAATGTGTGCAAAACAGGTGGAGGAAAGAAGGGTGAATGAGGGATCCTTGATGCTCTCTGAGCTTGGTGATTTTCTTGCAGACGGTTTATTACCCAAACTAGGAGTGATTGAGCATGTTACCTAGTTTGGATAATGCAAGAAAATCACCAAGCTCAGAGAGCATCATTTCAGCCCTGAGCTACAAATATTCTCCTTTATCAAAATGGTGGATGTTTCTGCAAGTCAAAAAGGGGTCTTCATATCCCCTTGTTGGATGGAGAACTCAGTGTTACTGGAGTTTATGTCGTGGGTGCCTGGGGCAAAGGCCTGGTCAGATGAAACTGCATCCCCAAAATGAAATAAATGTGGCATTTGTTGGGGATTCAGAAGGGGTGGGTGTTGGGCATATGTAAAGAGAATGTATGAATGCAGTTTGAATAATCCATAAAAATATAAGCACACAGAGCTTGTATATAGAATAAACTCATTTTTATTCTCAGTCCTGGAAGCAAAACAATACTGTCTTGGTTATCACATTTTTTATTTCTTAGTCCAGTTTGTTAAATTTTTAGAAATCAGGATATGCTGCTGGGTTGGGGTCTCTTTTTTGCTCCTGTCTCAGTCCTCTAATGCAGTGGTTCTCCACCTGTGGGTCGGGACCCCATTTGGGGTCGAATGACCATTTCACGGGGGTCGCCAAACAATGCAGTCCGCCATTTTTTTCCCCCTTTTCCTTAGCTATGCTACTCCTTTTTATTCTATTGGCTTTTGAAAGCCAATAGAATAGACTCTCTTGAATAGAGTCTAATTCTATTGGCTTTCAAAAGCCAATAGGAATTGTCCAGGCTGTCTCTGTCCTGCTGAGCCCGCCAAAAGTCCCATTCTGCAAACGGTGCTGCACCAGTTGAGTAGTCCTCGACTTATGACCGGTTGAGTAGTCCTCGACTTACGACCGGTTGGGGAGTCGCGGCATTAAAAAGGTTGAGAACCACTGCTCTAATGTATAATGATTCCCAGGGTCCTAACTACGGGCATGTTATGTTGCAAATGATAATGTGCGCTAGGATTGGGAGTATTCCTTGAACTGTTTGTAATGTGTGCAATATCACATCTCTCTCTCTGTCTCTCTCTCAGGAAGCCTGCAGACCTTCAGAACCTGGCTCCCGGAACACACCCGCCTTTCATCACCTATAATAACGAAGTGAAAACTGATGTGAACAAGATTGAAGAGTTCCTTGAAGAAGTTCTTTGCCCACCCAAGTAGGTGTCACTGAGATGGTCGGATAGAAGGGAAGGGCGAGATTGCTGTAGTTATTTTCCATCGTTGCCCTCGCTGGTTCTGCAAGTGTGGCTTAGCTCGCTGAATCCAAAGCTGTTTGGACTGCTCAATCTAGACCAGGGGTGTCAAACTCGCACCGTCATGTGACGTGTCGTTATCTATCATGATTTTTTTCCCCATTGCCGGCAAAGGGATGGACGCGGTTTCACCATGACGCATCCGGCCTGCAGGCCGCCAGTTTGACACCCCTGATCTAGTACAAATAGTCTGCAACTTGCATCTATTTCTTCAGCGATCTTTTGAAGTTCCTGTTCTGTCCCAGCCTACATGAGTACTTGCACAACTGCTTTACTCACAAGAAGAAACCCCTCTTCATGGAACTAGGCAGGACCCAGAAGAAAAAAACAACCCCCTTTTATTTTTACACACCTGACTCAATGTCAGTGGTTCTCAACCTGTGGGTCGGGACCCCATTTGGGGTCGAACGACCATTTCACGGGGGTCACCAAACAAGGCTGTCCGCCATTTTTTCCCCCTTTTCTTTGGCCACGCCCCTGGCATCCGGTGATGTATAAGTGGTTGGGGGTCACCACAACATGGGGAACTGTATTATGGGGTCGCGGCATTAGAAAGGTTGAGAACCACTGCTCAATGTCCAACACTTCAGAGGCAAGCCACACAATCCACAAAAACACAATCCTCAGCACGAATGGTTGCCTTCGTCAACCAGCACCTCCCACACCTTCTCCCTTTATAATCCAGCCGGGACATGGCTTCTTAATGACTTTTTCTTTGCCTCTCAAGCTGCCCCACTGCCTTCCTCTGTCTTGCTCATCTCTCTGCTCTGCGCATCTGCACATTGAGGATTGGCCCCAGTTGTTCCTCTTCGTCGCCCAACTCAGGCTCCCAAAACAGCTGTGTCTCTGCCCGAGCGTGAGTAGAAGGGCTGGCCTCCTCGTCTGACTGTGGGTCTTGGTGCTCCTCAGAGTGACTCCAATGTCACGCCAGGCCTCTCCTCCTCATCTGAGTCCTCAGACTCAGCTGCTGGACCCACTGGGCTGGTGAGGAATCACAACAGTTGCAGTGAAAAAGATGACTTACAACTCTGGTCCTCACACTTACGACCGTTGCAGCATCCCCACGGTTGCATGATCAAAATTTTGGCAAGCGGCTCGTATTTATGGAAAGTGACTTACAGTTGGTCCTCGCGCTAACAGCCGTCGCAACGCCGCCACGTATTTGTGTAAAACAAGTTGGAAGTGCTTCTTTTAAACACATGTTTGCTCTTTCTTATAATTTTTACTTTTTTTTGCTCTTCTCTCACCTGTATAGTTCTCTTGTCTCTTTTTAATCAATCTATTTTTCTTTTTTGACAACTTGCTTTGGGTTAGTTTTCATCTTTTTATTTTATTAAAAAAATTGGTGAAGTTATATTAAAATAAAGGCAATACAGGTGATGAAAAATAAAACACATCGCAGCTTGGGCATCATCCACAATTTCTTCTAATCCAGCGTTCTCTTTCTCTGATTAATAGTGGAGAGGCGATTAGTAAGATAAAGGAGATGCATCCTCTTCACTGCATGTTACTAGACACCCTCGAGCATGATAGCAATAGATTTATATACTGCTTAGATTTATAGACTGCTTCACAGTGCTTTTGCAGCCCTCTCTGAGCGGTTTACAGAGTCAACCTATTACCCCCAACAATCTGGGTCCTCATTTTACCCACCTCAGAAGGATGGAAGGCTGAGTCAACCTTGAGCCGGTCAGAATCGAACTGCTGGCAGCCGGGAATCAGCACAATTAGCCTGCAGTACTGCATTCTAACCACTGCGCCACCACAGCTCTCAGCATAGAATTCTTTTGGGGTTATCTACTTATCTATAAGAGGAGAAGATGCTAGAGATTTACCAGTGAAAATACGGATACTACTGGAGCTAGGGATAAAGGCAGAGCTGTTTCGAAGCTTACTCCTATTTTTCCAAGACCGTTTTTGTCTCAGCATTTTAAAAACTACTTTGGAATATGTCTGACTTTCCAGTCAAAAGTTCTGTCCTACACAACACTGTTTCCGCATGATGGGGTGTGAGCTATTACACTTTGTCGTGGTTAGATTTGGAATATTATGTTCAATTCTGGACAATCCGATCTGAAAGGGATATGGATAAATTAGGACAGGTCCAGAGAAGAGACACAAGGGGTTTTTGTTGTTAGTTGCAAAGTCGTGTCCGACCCATCGTGACCCCATGGACAACGTTCCTCCAGGCCTTCCTGTCCTCTACCATCTTCTGGAGTCCATTTAAGCTCACGCCTCCTGCTTCAGTGACTCCATCCAGCCACCTCATTCTCCGTCGTCCCCTTCTTCTCTTGCCCTCCATCTTTCCCAGCATTAGGCCCTTCTCCAGTGAGTCCTTCCTTCTCAGTAGGTGGCCAAAGTACTGGAGTTTCAACTTCAGGATCTGGCTTTTTAAAGAGCAGTCAGGGCTGATCTCCTCTAGGAGACACAAGGGGTACTGAACACCAAACACATCAAGGAATCATTAAAAAATATGAAGCTGATCTCATAGAGAACCAGTTTGGTGTAGTGGTTGAAGAACCAGGAGTTGGTGAGTTCTAGTCCTATCTTAAGCATGAAAGCTGACTGGGTGATTGTGGGCCAGTGACTCTTTCTCAGCCCACTTCACCTCACTTCCCAGAGTGTTTTATTTGGGGGGGGGGGGAAAGAGGAGAAGGAAAGAGTAGAGGCTACGCTGTCCACCTTGAGTTATTTAAAAATAAAGGTGGGTTAAAAAAGAAAAAAAAAATAGTGCTCTGGCACCATCTAAAAAGTTGTCGGTCGCAAGAGGTTGCTGTAGCTCTGTTCTTCATTGAAATTCAGAATCCGACAAAGACCGGCAACTTCAAATTAAAAGAAAGGAGATTCAGACAATATCAGGAAGAATTTCCTGTCGGTAAAAACTGTGGAACAAAGCAAGCAGAACAATGGCTTGCAGGCTAGCGTGACACCTGTGAGCTGCTGTTGGGATTTATTTTAGGACCTCTGGGACCGAAACATTTGCACAAAGAGCCCTCTCTTCCTCCCCTGCCCCCAGTTTCAGTCTTGGATAAGCTCATTTCACAATCTTCTTGTTGTTAGTTGCGAAGTCGTGTCCCCACCTTTCATATTTTTACGCCCTGGCCAGATTTGACCGGAGTCTGCAAAGAGCAGTTAAAATTCAAGTGATCGATTGATACAGAATTGGAGCACAGGTGGTCCTCAACTTACGATCACAATTGAGCCCAACATTTCTGTCGCTAAGCGAGACAGTTGCTAAGTGAGGTCTGCCCCATTTAGCAACTTTTCTTGCCAGAGTTGTTGAGTGAATCACTGCAGTTGTTAAGTCAATAACGCGATTGTTAAGTGAATCTGGCTTCCCCCATGAACTTTGCTTGTCAGAAGATCGCAAAAGGGGATCACGTGACCCCAGGAGACTGCAACTGTCAAAAGTACATGTCAGTTGCCAAGCTCCTGAATTTTGATCACGTGACTACAGGGAGGCTGCAGCAGCCGTTAAGTTTGAAAAATAGTCATAAGTCATTTTTTTTTCAGTGCCGTTATAACTTCAAACGGTCGCTAAACAAATGGTTGCAAGTTGAGGACTTACTGGATATTTCAACCTGAAGCATCACTTTACGGACTTCTTAAGGGGATATTGGACGGAAATCAAAATTCAAGTGTCGGAATGTCACAAATCCGTATTGAAAGGGATGTTACTAACAATGAGGGCTACAAGGAATAAGCCGAGAAGTCTAATCCTGTGTCCCAGCTCATGCTGTCACTTAATCTCTTTCAGGTATGTAAAGCTTTCAGTAAAACACCCAGAATCCAACACTGCTGGGATGGACATCTTTGCTAAATTTTCAGCGTTCATCAAGAATTCCAGACCTGAAGCCAATGAAGGTAGGAAGTCCGTGCTGTGTTCTTGGAGTGCTGTGTAGCATTCGGGCTGCTTCCTCTAATTCAGGGGTGTCAAATTCAATTTCATTGAGGGCCGCATCAGCATTGCGGTTGCCCTCAGCGGGCCGGGTGGGTGTGGCCAGGGTGAGTGCGGCCTACTGGGTGGGCGTGGATGGAGTAGGTGTGGCCTACTGGGTGGGCGTAGCCAGCTCTACATCATTTGCGTCAAGGGTACCTGTGGGGACAGATCTGAGGGTCTCTGGCAGAAAGGGGTGGGATCAGGGCAGAGCCCATCAAGCCGGATATGTGAAGTAGGCGAGGGCCATTTGCTGGCCACTTCCAGGCGATTGTGCATTTCTTCATTCCTCACAAAGGGTGACACCTTCCAAGCATGCACCCAGGGGGCGGGGCCAACACAGCAGGGGCTGGTTCCTCGCTGTTTCCAGATGGCCTTCTGGAGCTAAGACTGAATGCGTTTCAGCCTAGATGGCCACCACAAAATTGTACATTGGCTCCCGGCCGGCCTGGGCCAGGGCCATGGCAGCAGGGGCCGTTCCCTTACTGTTTCCAGGATGGCTTCGCGGGCCTCATGCAACCACTCCGCGGGCCGCATCCGGCCCCCGGGCCTTGTGTTTGACATGTCTGCTCTAATTAGTCTGCAGTGATGAAGGAAGCTTTTTCTTTATAAACTTACAGATAGGTAGTCCTCGACTTTCAGCAGTTCATTTAGTGACCGTTCAAAGTTACTGTCAACGCTGCTAACATCGGATGTTCTTGCTTTGACAACATCTGGAGATGCAGCCTTTTTCTTTCTTATGCTTTACTCTTCAGAGTTAGATGATGCTGGGGGAGGAGGAGGAATGTGACGGGAGTTAGTTTGACATAACAATATTGTAATAGTGTGTGAACTCAGGGCTTTTGAAATAAGAGATGATAAGAAATGGCGGGTTGGAGGACTGGAGGGAAAGCCTGCATTTCAAACTAATTGGAGAATGTGATTTATGACTGTTAATTAGAGGAGGAAATTGTGTTTGATACTATGTGCTCAGGGGAGGGGAATCCAGAATCTTCGCTTATGCATGTGCCGATGCTATGCTGCTCGAATAAAGATTCTTTAAGGTAAACAATGTCTCAAAGTTCTTTGAAGAGTTTCATCTGTCGGAAACATGACAGTTACAACGGCATTGAAAAAAGCGACATGGCTGTTTTTTCACACACTTATGACCGTTACAGCATCCCCATGGTCACGTGATCAAAATTCAGATGCTCAGGAACTGGCTCGTACTTACGACGGTTGCAGTGTCCCAGGGTCATGTGATCCCTTTTTGCGATTTTCTGACAAGCAAAGTCAGTGGGAAAGGCCATTGTCACTAATTTATCAACTGCAGTGATTCACTTAAAAACTGTGGCAAGAAAGGTCATAAAATATGGGGCAAACCTCATTTAACAACTATCTCAGTAACAGACATTTTGGGCTCAATTGTAGTTGTACGTCGAGGATACCTGTAGTCTACTTCTTCCCCTGTCCCAAACAAGTAGGTTTTTAAAAAGAGTTTTCCCCAAATGAGTGATATATTCAGATATATGAGATTTCAACTCCCAGCCAGCGCTGGGCAAGCTACATGTTACACAGAAGCTTGTGATGAACTCTGCTGGCCTCTCTTGCGGCTGTTTTCAGGCGCAGAAAAGTGATGAATTATTTCCTGTTCTAGTCTGCTGCTTCTCAAGGCCTTCCAGATACACTGTCAAGGCCTGACAGTGAGAACAATTAATCAGTGGAACAGCCTGCCTCCAGAAGCAGTGAATGCTCCAACACTGGAAGTTTTTAAGAAGAGACTGGACAGCCATTTGTCCGAAATGGTGTAGGGTTTCCTGCCCGAGCAGGGGGTTGGACTAGATGACCTCCAAGGTCCCTTCCAACTTTACTACTATTACTAAGAGTTAACATCTTTGCAACAGTACAAGAAGAACTTACCTGGAATTGGGTGCATCCGTTAGCAGAGAGTAAGCAAGGGCGAGAAACAAGCTCTGCCCTTCTAACTTCTACCGTATTTTCCGGCGTATAGGACGACTCGGCATATAAGATGATCCCTGACTTTGGCGCCGATTTCCATGCTTTAGAAAGTCGTCTTATACACCGGAAAATACGGTACTTTAAATGTGCCCCTCCTAAAATGGCAACGGCAATGAAGGTGACATTTCAAGATCCTGCCAATATTTTGGGTGTTGCACAACTTTTTAACACAATAACAGAGTTGGAAGAGACCTTGGTGGTCTCCTAGTCCAACCTCTTGCTCCAACGTTGGAGCACCCACAACTTCTGGAGGCAAGTCGTTCCACTGATTAATTGTTCTAACTGTCAGGAAATTTCTCCTTAGTTCTAGACTGGTTCTCTTCTTGATTAGTATTGTATTATAATACTATTGTATTGTACACATTAGTATTATAATGTATTTTTTTTCCTCTACCATGCTGTAAAGCCCAAATGCATTTCTTCTGAATTGCCAAGAGCTGGGAAGAGAATACTTTTTCCAGCACACAGACAAAGTCCTTTATTGAATGTTCCACAAACCAGAATTCATGCACGGTGTGTTGGTGGCAAATGCAACCTCTAGGCCAGTGAAGGCAAACCTTTTAGAGACCGAGTGCCCAAACTGCAACCCAAAACCCACTGATTTATCGCAAAGTGCCAACATGGCAATTTAATCTGAATACTGAGGTTTTAGTTTAGAAAAAACAACTCATACATTAACATCCTTTGTCTTAAAAGAAAAACACAATAACAAAGCTTTCAGTGATACCAACAACTTCTTACTGAAAGGTAAAAGTTTGCATTTGGCATGCTTTTGAACAATTAATGTGATTTTTGCTGTTGTATGCATGCTGATAATTTGTCTAACCTTGGCTTATACTTAGTAAGTTTGAGAGCAACACATGCAGCGCTCAGGTCATCTGTTAGTCTGTTTCTGGTGTCAGATTGGATATAATTCAAAGCTGAAAACAGCGCGCTTGCTCCGGAGGTTTGTTTTGGCTAGGAAGGGGCTTGAGAAATGGCTTTTTCCTGCGAAAACTTAGCCAAAGAGTGAGGCATACGTGCCCACAGAGAGGGCTCCGAGTGCCCCCCTCTGGCACGCGTGCCATAGGTTCGCCACCACTGCTCTAGGCATATGGAATTTCTGAATTGCCATCAGTTCCTTTCGGTGTTGCCTCAAATGAAACAAGGCTGCAGTAAGCAAAGCAGCATGCAAATAAGACGGGGAAACTCTGAACATAATTTCTGTACAGAATCGCTCATCCTTCGCATCCAGGAAAAGGAAGATATTGTTTCACATGGCCTGTAACACTAGGAGCAATTTTGCATCAGGATTAAAGGGAAGCCAGCTGTTGGGATTATTTTCTTGGGGATATTATTAGGAGGTGATAGATTAGGGGTCCGAAGGAGAGTACAACGAACAGTTACCGGACCTGGGTATGCCTAGTCTTTCAAAGAGAAGGGCTAGGGTCATATGATAGCAGTCTTCCAATATCTGAGAGGCTGTCACAAAGAAGAAGGGATCAACCTATTCTCCAAAGCACCTGAGGGCAGGACAAGAAGTAACAGATAGAAGCTTATCAAAGACCAAGCCCGCCTAGAATTAAGAACTTTCCTGACAAAACAATTAATCAGAGGCTTCTCTCCAAAAGTTGTGGGTGCTGCAACACTGCAGAGATTGGACAGCCATTGGTCTGGAATGGCATAGGGCAGGGGTAGGCAACCTTGGCTCTTTTATGACTCGTGGACTTCAACTCCCAGAATTCCTGAGCCAGCATGGCTCAGCTTGGAAACCTCTCCCTTTCCCCTCAGCCTGGCTGGCTCAGGAATTCTGGGAGCTGAAGTCCACGAGTCATAAAAGAGCCAAGGTTGCCTACCCCTGGCATAGGGTCTCCTGCTTGAGCAGGGGGTTGGACTGGAGGACCTCCAAGGTCCCTTCCAACTCTTTTATTCTGTATTATGTATCTGCTGCTTGCCATGCAAATAACTCTTTGTGGCCGTCTTTTGAACCTCTTGTAAACAATTGTAGGTTCCGTAGGGATGAACAACATAAATTCTTAAATTAGAGAGAGCACATTTGCCTTACAGAATCAACAAAGTGTGCTCTGCTCCCCAGAACCAAACCAAACAAAAAAAAGCCCGAACAGCATTCTTCAAAATGAAAAAGGTCTTCTGCAGTCACGACATAAGCCCAAGACTGAAAATCAGGCTTGTCAGATGCTATGTTTTTCCTATCCTGCTCTACGGAGTAGAGAGTTGGTCTCTGACCGAAGGCCACCTGAAGAGACTAGAAGCATTTGAAATGTGGATTTACAGGTGGCTGTTACATATAAGCTGGGTTGACAAGATCAGAAATGAGGAGGTGATAAGCCACCTGAGGAAATCATCAAAACAATTAAAAAACAAAAATTAGAATATTTCGGACATGTGATGCGACACCCAGAAAAATACGGCATACTCCATTTAATCCTCCAGGGAAAGATGGAAGGCAAACGAGGTCCAGGCAAAAGAAGAACATCGTGGCTTCAAAATCTAAGGGACTGGTTTGGACAAAACTCAGCAGCACTTTTTCATGCGGCTGCTGATAAAAACAGAATCACCAACATGATCGCCAACGTCCAATAACGAATATGGCACAAGAAGAAGAGGCACTTTGCTTCTGTAACTGCAGGTTTGTGTAAGTAAGTCTCCAGATCTATCAGCACTATCTGAAATGGGAGGAGGAACCTCTGTTTTTAGCCCAGGTTTCTGCAAGAAGACAAGTTGGGTTGAACAAGAGCGCCCCCCGGTGGTGTTCTGTGGGAACAACCAGTCCAGGGCAGCAGTGGAGATTTTGGCAAAAAAAAAAAAAAAAAAAAAAAAAAACAAGCCAAGAGACTTAATAGCCTAATTTTTACTCTGTACAGACCTTGTTCCTTCCAAAACATAGTACAGTTTACAGATGAAGAGAGCTTCTGATTGTGCTTTAAGCTTTTAAAATATATTTATTATTAGATTAATATCTCACCTTTATTTTGTTCAAGGCTGAAATGCCTTGTAAAGGGAGCTTGACTGTCAGGTGCAAAAAACCAGGAGCCAGGACAGAGTTCAAAAGTACTACAAGTTTGTCTCATGCTATCTCTACACAAGAATCTGAGCTAATGGTCAAGGCAAGTTGGCGATAAGAATCAATGGATTTCAAAGGGGGCTGGATTTATATCTCTTGTGAGGGCATATGGACTCCATACTAATGGTGTATTTGACCCTGCCCTCGGGCTCAGCCTGGCCATCTCCTACATAGACCATCTAGCACAGGGGTGTCAAACTGGCGACCCGCAGGCTGGATACATCACACGCAGGCCACACCCACCCTGTCTCTGCAAAGGCAAACAACGGCGTGATACATCACAATATGTTATGTGACACGATCGATTTCATACCTATGATCTAGTACAAGGGTAGGCAACCTTGGCTCTTTTATGACTCGTGGACTTCAACTCCCAGAATTCCTGAGCCAGCCATGCTGAGGGGAAAGGGAGAGGTTTCCAAGCTGAGCCATGCTGGCTCAGGAATTCTGGGAGTTGAAGTCCATGAATCATGAAGGGGCCAAAGTTTCCCTCATGCTGGCTCAGGAATTCTGGGAGTTGAAGTCCACCAGTCATGAAGGGGCCATAGTTCCCCCATGCTGGCTGAGGAATTCTGGGAGTTGAAGTCCACGAGTCATGAAGGGGCCATAGTTCCCCCATGCTGGCTGAGGAATTCTGGGAGTTGAAGTCCACGAGTCATGAAAGGGCCATAGTTCCCCCATGCTGGCTGAGGAATTCTGGGAGTTGAAGTCCACGAGTCATAAAAGAGCCAAGGTTGCCTACCCCTGGTCTAGCAGGAGCCTGCTAATTTTGGGGTGGCTAATAGGATAGAGAAGATTCGCTCTCTGGACTGCCCATCATCTTGGTTTTTAATTTTAATCTTTAACCTTTTACTCTATTTTAATTGTTGTTGTTTTTTTGCCCTTTTTAACTTTTTATTGTATTGTAAGCTGCTCAGATTCGCGGAACAGAATTTCTGCTGTTAAGTGAGACATTTGTTAAGTGAGTTTTGCCCCATTTTATGACCTTTCTTGCCGCAGTTGTCAAGTGAATCACGGCAGTTGTTAAGTTAGTAACACAGTTGTAAAGTGAACCTGTATTTCCCCATTGATTTTGGGCGACAGGGTCATGTGTGAAAAACCGTCACAAAGTACTTTTTTTAGTGCTGTTGTAACTTCGAATCATCACTAAAGGAACTGTTGAAAGCCGAGAACTACCTCTATTAGATGAGCAGCATGGAAATCCAATAAATGAATACAAATAAACAAAAACACCAAAAGAAATAATTAAAACAAATGTCAGAAGAAACAACCCAGTAAACAGCAGTGGTAAAAGGCAGTCTTCTTCTTGTGCCATATCTGTTATCGGACGTTGGCGATCATGTTGGCGATCCTGTTTTTATCAGCAGCTGCACGAAAAAGTGCTGCTGAGTTTTGTCCAAACTAGTCCCTTAGATTTTGAAGCCACGATGTTCTTCTTCTGCCTGGACCTTGTTTGCCTTCCATCTTTCCCTGGAGGATTAAATGGAGTATGCCGTATTTTTCTGGGTGTCGCATCACATGTCCGAAATATTCTAATTTTTGTTTTTTAATTGTTTTGCTGATTTCTCTTGGCTTTCCCAGGCGGCTTATCCCCTCCTCCTTTCTGATCTTGTCAACCCAGTTTATACGTAACAGCCGCCTGTAAATCCACATTTCAAAGGCTTCTAGTCTCTTCAGGTGGCCTTCTGTCAGAGACCGACCCTCTACTCCATAGAGCAGGATAGAAGGCAGTAGAAGTCATTAAAGTGAACTTTGAACTCTTCCCAGGAGGCTGTTTCTCCATCTATTGGCTACCATGCTGGCTGGGGAATTCTGGGAGTCGTAGTCCACACATCTTAAAATTGCCAAGGCTGAAAAAGACTGCTCGAGAGAGAAGTCAGAGGGATGGTCTAATTCTGCACTCTTGTTTTCCCCTTCCCCTGTGGCTTTTTACCCTACAGCCTTAGAGAGGGGTCTTTTGAAGACTCTGCAGAAGCTGGATGAGTACTTACTTAGCCCCCTCCCCGATGAGATTGACGAGAACAGCATGGAGGACATCCCTGTCTCTACACGCAAATTCCTGGATGGGAATGAGATGACGCTGGCAGACTGCAACCTGTTACCCAAGCTACATATCGTCAAAGTAGGTGGAATTTTGACCCAAGAACTGAAACAAGCCTACATACAGACTTAATGCTCAACTAAATATCCATGGAGATTCCCAATTATCCAGATCATGGTTGTCCCAAAGATGCTTTTCAAAAGGCAGCTGGACTTTCTCGGTAATTTTCCTTGAAAATGTTCAAAACTGAAGCAACATGGAGAATACTCAGTCCGGAACTGAAGAAGCTTCTTGGATGAGAAGCGAAACGTTTTCATGGAAAATAAGCAAGAAAGCCCAGATGCCCTTTGAAAAGCACCTTTGGGATTTAATGCTGGACTTTCAGCTAAATGTATGGAGCCAAAAAACAGTTTAAACTGTCACTGTTTTCTGAAACCCTTGTGTTGCGGGCTAATTTAGAATTTGCAGGATGACTACTGAATCGGGTGGAAGTTAAAAGAGGTTCCTGAAACAGATATTTGTTTAAATCGGCATTTTTCAAACTTGGTAACTTTAGGATGTGAAGGACTTCAACTCCCACAATTTCCCTGGCTGGGGAATTCTGGGAGTTGAAGTCCACCCATCTTAAAGGTGCTAAGGTGTGCATCGGTATGTTTTTGGGAGGCTTTCTGCAGGAAATCCGGTGAATTAAATGCTGTGTCGGTTGGTTTCGGAGAAGCTCCATTTTTAGACAGTTCTTTCTCAGGCCTCAAGTTTCTCCAAAATACCCTCCTGAAACCCAGTTCTTTCTTTGCTCCTAGATTGTGGCCAAAAAGTACCGCAACTTTGATATTCCCAAGTCTATGACGGGCATCTGGAGATACCTGAAGAACGCCTATAGCCGCGATGAATTCACCAACACCTGTCCTGGAGACAAAGAGATTGAAATCGCCTACAGCGACGTAGCTAAAAGACTCACTTAAAAAAAAAAAAGCAGTGTTTCACGTGTATAAGGAAAAGCTTTTTTTAACAGACTGCTCTCTCTCTCTCTCTCTTTTTTTTTTTTTTTGGTCTTTTAAGATAGCCATTTACTTTGCATGTATCTTGCAGTTAATTCAAGTGCTACACTGGGCAAACCAGGTACTGTCTCATTTGTCTTTCTCTCTTTTGTTAAATGCAAATTTATATTACACGGCTTACTTGTTTTGCCTCCTTAAAAAGGGCAACTGCAGCCATTAATAGGACTGTGTATAGCCATTCTGGAATCTGCCCCCCCTCCTCTTCCCAAAGTTAAGTGGTCTAGGATTTTCTATCCTAGTAAATAGGTTCTGGATTCAGATTAGTACCAGAGCCGGTTCATATGGACAAAAGAACCAAGTAATCAAGCTTTCTCCTGGAGTTCCCCCAGCAGAGGTGTATACATAATGGAACACTATTTCCACGTTAAACCCACACACATATGTACACCGTCTTAATGGGGAAGCTGGTCCTGTCTGCCCGTTTCTAAAGGAGCATTTTATGTGCAGGGACTTACAACTCCCCACCCATAGCTGTGGTGATCCTGTCTAGGGAAGGCTTGATGCCTTGATCATATATATTATCTTCATAAACTCTCCTTTGGATCTCAGATTGAACCGGGGTTTCTTAAGTTGGTTTAAGGGGATGGGCATCATATTGTATTTGGAAAAGAAGCTTAATTTTCTTTTTTTAAAAAGCTATACTGTTGGTCTGCCTGCACCAAAAGCTCTTCTAAATTTGCTTGCAGAACTCTTGGGCAAATTTTGGGTTAAGATTAGGGCTAGTACATTTGTCCATCAGCTTGACAACATTTTGGAACAAGGTCGAACACCAGGGTTGATGCCTACTCAAAGTGGGTCTGGTGAGGAGGAGGAAGGTGAATGGGAAATACATGTTCACCATATACATTCTCACACAAGTCCAGTGTTTTGTTTTGATTCCGGATCAGTTGTTTCTCAAACATGGCAACTTTTAAGATGGGTGAACTTCAACTCCCAGCATTCTGGGAGTTGAAGTCTACCTGTCTTAAAAGTTGCCAAGTTTGAAAAACTCTGCTCTGGATGATCAGCTTAGAATCTGTTAGTCTTCTTTAGAAGCTTGGTATCACTATGAATAATGAAACAAATTCCCAAGCTTTACTAGCAAGTGATTTCTTTTTAGGGCAATTAGGAACTTGTCAGAATGCAGAATTCATTTCTTAAGTAACAGTCAAAGCTAGGCTGACTAGAAGTACATAGGGGTGTCCATAGGAAGGGTGATCAGAAAAATCAAGATGGCGGCCACAAACAAGCCTGATTCAAACCACCCCCTTTTATAAATGTATTCTGATGCAGATTGATTGATTGTGGTAGCTATCTTGATTCCCTTGAACAGATTCCCTTATGCAGATCTCCACAAAAATACAGTAGCTTAATGGCTGAGGTGCATCCTTCATGCTTTGCTAAGGTCAGAATCTTGCTAAGTTCTACTGTTTTTAATTTTCAGGCAAGTGTTCTTTAAAAAAAATCAGTTAATTTGCCTTAACAAAACAACCTGCATAGTTCCCTTACTGTGATTCTTCCTGTGAAGCAAGCCAAGTGCCTTTTCCCGCCCTTTTATTATGGTCTTACATTGGGATTTATCTGTCTCCTACCTCTGTATATTTTTTTTCATAAATGCTATTAAGTTTCATTATAAGATTAAAAATATAGGAAAAAAAGTTAGAAAAATAAGAGAAAGAAAGATAAGAGAGCAACTCCTTACCTCTTTACCTGATCCATAATTTTTCATGCTGCAATCACAATATATAAAAAGGTCAGTTGTGTTTTTTCCACTTATAACAGCATCAAGGAATCATGCTGTAATTTAATTTCAAAAGACCAAAAAAGCCCAATAAATTTGATTTTCTTCCATGTAAAAGGCCAGTGCTTGAGGCACGGAATGACTTTTCCGTTTTCTTTAAATGCTATGAATAAGACGCTCCAAAACAGTCTTGCTTATGTGGGATTCATTTTTTTAAAAAATTGGTAATTTTTACATTGATGTGTGTATCTTTTTCCTTGAAATGCAAATTATCTTATTGTTTGCAAGGGAGTATCCTTCATTTTAAACTTTTGCTGACCAATTTGCAGAGCACAAGCCCCCTGAATTTATTATGATTTATCTTTGAGGAAACTTGCACAGAAATATAGGAAAACATTTTAATTTATTTTGTGTAACTTGGGCACATAGAAATAGAGCACCTCTTGTGTAAGGCGCTTGACCATAAGAGATTTTTCAAAGATTGTAGGTAGCAAGTCTTATATCACCTGGCATTTTTTTATATTAATGAAAAGATTTAGTCATGAATAGCTTTATATGCTGTAGTAATCAGTGCTCAGTCATTGCAGGGTGCAAAAAAATGGCCGCTGGTACGCAGCTTTTTATTGTTTATATAGAAATCACAGGAAGCAAAAGTTTCTATATGGCAATAGCATTTCATTGGTTATACTCCCAACCAATCCTCAAGAATATAGAAGCCAGAAACAGAATAGTTAATAACATCTTGTTGATGCGAGCTAGCTGTTATCAGACAGGCAAGCAAGGTCACACAGACCTGCGGCACTTTCACATTGCCATGGTGATGTAAAGGGGGGGGGAGATAGATGCAGAGAGGAGAGAAACACAGGCTTTGGAGGGGCAGTGTTCTGCACACGACCTTTGCCTGTCTCTCACCTCTACAATATGCGTTATATGTTTTTTATATTGCTGGGTCTCCTGACACTTCCTAAAACAGGAGTCTTCACTTGGCCCTTTTATGACTTGTGGACTTCAACTCCCAGAATTCCTCAGCCTGGCATGCGTGCCAGGCTGAGGAATTCTAGGAGTTGAAGTCCACAAGTCATAAAAAGGCCAAGTTTGAAGACCCCTGTCCTAAAATGTCCAGTATTGCCAAAACCTGTTTGGAGCTAACAAGCTCACAGCATGTGTCCCCCACAGATAATTGTGCAGTGTGGCAGAAATCCTAAAGAAAAAGAGTTATCATTTTTAACTTTCCCACTTAAATTTCAGAGACACTGGCTAAGGCAAAGACACTGGCCTTGGATTCAGTTGACTTCTACGGCCTTCTTCACGTTCCATAAAAAGAGAACAAAAAAGTAGAATTGCATCATATAGTCTGGCCTGGGTTCTTAAGTGGTCATGGCGACAAATGCAGAAGGAACAATACTTGCCCCTGTTTCTCTTCCTTGGTAAATTGAAAATTCAGTGGCATAAAAGCATCTCTTGAGACCAAATGCATTTCAATGCACCTGTGCGCCGGAAGAGAATCCTGCTTGTATTTTGAAGACGCTGCACAGTGGGGCCAGCAGCCCCTTTTCTCCCCATTCTCTGCTACTCCTGAACAGGTCAGGAATGTTTTCCTCAGCCTGAACTGAGGCATTCATGGGACCCTTTCCCAAGCTGTTGGTGCAAGCCAGAGCCTGTCCTTGGCCTGAATTTGGTAAACCAGAACAAAGCAATTCCCACAAATAGCGATGCATCTGCTCTATGTAGACAGGTCTGTGGCCCCCACAGATCAGGGCGCCCGTGTGGTGATTTGGGTGAGGGGCTCCATGGAGCAGAGCAATTTTTTTCCTAAATAAATTGAGAATGGCATGGGGTAGGGCGGAGTAGAAAATAGACCAGAGAAAGGAGCTCCATTTAAATACAATAGCAGAAATGGACTGGTGTAGTTTTTCCAGATAAGCAGCCTTAATCTGAGACGAGGCGAGAAGACCTTGGGGTTGACTTGACTGCTGCTCCAAGTGATGTTGCGATGAATCTGTTAAAGAGCATTTCCTTGGGCCTGTTTGAGGTGAGGTGAGGCACTAGGAATTCATAGAATTGCCCAATGGTCCTTAATTCTGGAATACAGGTAGCCCTTGCCATATGACCACAACTGAGCTAAAAATGTCTGTCGTTTAGGGAGGCATTTGTTGAGTTTTGCCTCATTTTACAACCTTCCTTGCCACACTTGTTAGGTCAGGGGTTCTCAACCTTGGCAACTTTAAGACTTGTGGACTTCAACTCCTCAGAATTCCTTTGCTGGCTGAGGAATTCTGGGAATTGAAGTCCACAAGTCTTAAAGTTGCCAAGGTTGAGAACCTCTGTGTTAAGTGAATCACTGCAGTTGATAAGTTAGTAACCCGGTTGTAAAGTAAATCTCTCTCCCCCCCCCCGTTGACTTTGCTTGTCAAAAGGTCGCAAAAGAGGACACAGCAACGTTCATAAATAGGAACCCAGTTGCCAAGCGTCTGAATTTTGATCACGTGGTCGTGGGGATGCTGCAGAGGTCATAACTGTGAAAAATGGTCATAAGTCACATTTTTCAGTGCCGTAGCGACATTGAATGGTCAGTAAATGAACTGTTGTAAGTTGAGGGGCTACCTGTAGTTTTCAGATACTCTGTCGGTGTTTCTCAGCCTTGCCAGCTTGAAGATGCCTGGACTTCCACTCCTGAGTTCCCCAGGCAGCATGGAACAGAAACCTGTTGACATTCTGCACAAAATTAGACAATTAACATGAACCGAGGTGGCGCAGCAGTTAGAGTGCAGTACTGCAGGCCACTTTAGCTGACTGTGTTCAGCAGGTCAGCGGTTTAAATCTCACCGGCTCAAGGTTGACTCAGCCTTCCATCCTTCCGGGGTAGGTAAAATGAGGACCCAGATTGTTGGGGGCAATGTAAAAATATATATATAAATATAAAATATAAATATATAAATATAAATATATATGTAGGTCTTCGGTTGTTTGGGTTTTCTCCCGCGTAAAATTGGAAGTGTCTTGGCGACGTTTCGATGAAGTCCCATTCGTCATCTTCAGGCTGGTGTTTTCAGCTTCGTGCTTTAAGCAGCAAGCTGAAAACACCAGCCTGAAGATGACGAATGGGACTTCGTCGAAACGTCGCCAAGACACTTCCAATTTTACGCGGGAGAAAACCCGAACAACCAAAGACCTACATACAAATACCCACGAAAACCTCAGAAAAACATAAGTCTCATAAATAAATAAATAAATGCAAGCTAGAACAGCCCCTGGTGAATTGGATCAGCTTTCTAACTAGAGTAGTAGTGAGGAGCATCACTACAGTCCATAGGTAAACCTGTATCCGTTTTCCGCTTTGCTTGATATGACCATCTCTACTTCGCCTCAGGCCCAAAACAGGTGCCCCAAGCATGTTTTTGGACCAGCCTTTACACTTCATTCTGAAGCCTGCAAATGTGCACTTTATAGAGTTCAGTGCCTGAATATGGATTAAAGGTGAAAATACCCAACAGAAAGTAGATGAAGTTGGTACACGTTTGGGTACGATAAAAAGACTGGTAATGGCAGCTCCTAGCTGTAGCCAAGGAGGCAAAATGCTTTGGGAAATTCCCCATACAACCCTGTGTGTTTCCAACTCCTGAAAAGATTGTTTATCCAGAAGTCAATCTAGGGGTCGCGGCGAAGATTTCCAGTGTGCTAGGAAAGAGCGACACCATCACTCTTTTCTTGAAGGTGAACCACGTACGTCAAGAGTTAGCAATATGGCATCTATGGGTACCAAGGCTCTCCAAGTCCCCTAGGCCAGGGTTAGGTAACCTTGGCTCTTTTATGACTTGTGGACTTCAACTCCCAAAATTCCTGAGCCAGCCATGCTGGCTCAGGAATTCTGGGAGTTGAAGTCCACGAGTCATAAAAGAGCCAAGGTTGCCTACCCCTGCCCTAGGCTGTCAGTAGGACTCTGGAATTCAAAAGGCTGAAATGTTACTAGCTGCCAAATTTCACACGATTTAGTTGTTCCTGCCTAAAGTTTTGTGGGATGTTGAGTAATTCACTTTAAGACTTACAGGGTTTCGAGCAAGAAGGCCAATCTTGCAATATTTTAGCCATTTTTAAGGGGGTTCCCCCTCCTCTTTATCCTCACAACAGTTGCATGTAGGATCCTCACCTAAAGTTGTCCCTGAGCTACTACCACTAGCTGGGAACTGTTGTCTTGAACGTGACAGCAATATTCTGCTGGCTGAGAAAGTATTGCTGATCTACTCAAACATCACTAAAGTTGCAGTAAAAACTTTCAACATGCCTAAGTTGTGTGCTTTCTAAAAAAAATAATACTGTCAGTTCAGCAAATAGCATTTTATATAACAGGAACGTGTTGAATTTCGTTGCCAAAATTGTGAAGCCCTTGCAATATTTCATTTTTTTATTTAGACAGAAACCAGTATGTCCTCCAGACACACCCCTTGATCTTGCCGTTTCTGTGAGAGCTTAAATTGGAATGGAGTGCGGTTTGTTTATGTGTGTTCTGGTTATGTGGTAGACATTGAAAAAAAATAAAGAATGGTTTGCATGGGAGGAAATATGGAATATTGCAAATAAGTCACCAAAGGAATTGAGCTGTTGCTGTTCCTTTTTAAAAACCAATGCTTTATGCCTTGATGCCACATTAATACCGTTATATATGTACTGGGGGCCATGTAGTAGTTAAAATTAGCTTTGTACATAGACATTCTGCCTTTCTCTTAAAATCTGGCATATATATATTTGCAGTGCTAAATCAACTGTTAATGCTGAACACTAATATCTTGTTTCTTTGAACTGTGATTAAAGGAGGAAGATTTATCTCTTAGGAAGCCAAGTTTCCTAGTTAAAGCCAAATTTCTTATCTTTTGACTATATCTGAAAAGATTATTATCCAAATTAAGAAAGTATATTGGAGGGGGAGGGGGGAAATCCCACATTTTAAACTTCACGGAATGGGCAAGATATTTATTTGGCTTTTGAGAGATACCTGGTAATCCATATGACATATTGTAAGATGCCTCTTTTCACTTTTTCTGGAATATCCTTTTAAAGATATACTGGCAAACTGCTGGCAGCTATTGTTTTAAAAAATAAAATATATTTTTCACTTAATGATGCTCTTGGCTGTTTTCTTGAGAGATGCTTAGATTTGTCAGGTTTCCAACATGTTTGTTTGTGTGTGTCTGTGCAGTGACTAATAATCACTTGTAAAACATGGGGATTTTTCTTAAATGTCAGTTGGTTTAAAAATGGCTATTTATCTGCCTGTGGCGCTAACCTGTCCCAATTTGATAAGAGAAGGAAACTGTCTTGATTCCCCAATACCTGGGAGATAATTAATACTTATGGGAATTATTTGGAAGAATGCAGAGCAATGAGTTATATAGAGTTGCATTATATAGCCGCAGCCTCCCAGGAATGGCTACACAGAAGATTCTTCTCTGTTTGCTATGCATTTATCCCAATTATTTTATTTAATGTGGTTTCAAATCATTTCATAAAAACTTTTATGGACAGGATCATAAATCAGTGGTGGTCGCTACCAGCCATCCAATGGAGCATAAGGGACCAGACAATGCGATGGGTGTTAAAACATTAAAGCTTTTGTCCTGTAGGTGTCAGTCTTCACCTTCACCGTCTTCCTTAATGTGGATGCTACAGTTGTGAAGACTCCTGCGAATCCCCTGGACTGCAAGGCGATCAAACCGGTCAGTCCTAGAGGAGATCAGCCCCGGCTGCTCTTTAGAAGGCCAGATCCTGAAGTTGAAACTCAACTACTTTGGCCACCTAATGAGAAGGAAGGACTCACTGGAGAAGAGCCTAATGCTGGGAAGAATGAGGACAAGAGAAGAACGGGACGACAGAGGATGAGGTGGCTGGATGGAGTCACTGAAGCAGTAGGTGTGAATTTAAATGGACTCCAGAAGATGGTAGAAGACAGGAAGGCCTGGAGGAACGTCGTCCATGAGGTCGCGATGGGTCGGACACGACTTCGCAACTAACAACCACAGTTGTGAAGAGGATACAGCTCAGTGTTACAGCGCCTTCTTTAAACCTTGAGCCTCGTCTTATTGTTTTTAGTATTAGTATTTCAGTTGCCTATTTTGTATATTTCTGGCGTGTGCATTGGGGTGGAATAATCTGAGCTGATCTACGTTGATTCTGTGAGTGCCTGCAGGGCTTTTTTTCTCATAGAACGCCCAAAACGGAGCTCCAGCACCTTTTTTAGATGGAACCTTGTAGGGTAGGCCAGGGCTTTTCAACTTTTTCACCCATTGTACCACTTTTAGGATATGGCAATATCCGAGTACCACCAGTCGCCTAGCAAGGTGTCGAAAACTTGATGACCCCCCTCCCAAAAAAGGATAAAAGTGATAAAGTAATCTTCGACTTACATCAGTTCGCTTAATGACTGTTTGGAGTTACAGTGGCACTGAAAAAAGTGCCCCACAAGCCACAGCCAAGCAAGACGCCTGCCTGCCCACCCAGCGCTGCTCTTCCTCCTGTCCAAGGTTTTCATTGTTGTGAGCATTTCTGTTGAGGATTGGCAGCGGGGGTGGGGTGGGGGGGTATTTGGTTTTTATTCCACCCATCTGCTGGGTGGTTGCAGCAGGTTTTGGTCACTTCACATGACCCTGGGACACTGTGACCGTCATAAATATGAATCAGTTGCCAAGCATCTGAATGTAAATCACAAGACCCTGGAGATGCTGCAACATTCCAGCTCGTCAGTGCTTCTTCTGGGCTCAGCAGAAGTACTGGGATCAGTGCCGAGCTCCAGCTGGAGCCTGGTGCTGATCCTGGTGCTTCCACTGAGCCCCGACAGCCCTGAAGAAGTGCCAATCAGCTGAAAAGCGGCACTGATCCTGGTGTTTCCACTGAGCCCCGACAGCCCTGTAGCTCCAGCCATCTCTCGCTCAGGCTTGTGTGGTGCTGCCGACAGTTCAGCTCATTCCCCTCCCCCGCTACTTTTCTAGGATGGTCGCATACCACCTGCCAGGTGCCAATGTACCTGTATCACTGGTTGAAAAGTCCTGGGGTAGGCAGGGCGGGTTGTATGACGTGTGTGAGTTCCGGCACCTTTAAAAAAAAAAAAAAAGCACTGAGTGCGTGTATAAAATTGTATGCATACATTAAATAAGGCATAAGTTGGAACAATCTCTGCTGCTCAAGTCAGCTCAGTGTTTCCCACCCCAGGAAAGTTTCCAGATGTCTGGACTTCAACTCCCAGAATTCTTAGCAATGGCCATGCTGGTTGGGTGGTGATTTTTAAGAGTCGAGACCTCACGCTAGAGAGCACTCAGGATTAGAAAGGCTGGTCTATTTAAGATTAAGCTAGATTTAGTAGCTATCTAATTTAGCTAAAAAAGAGGTTGAATCATAGTTTGGGAATAAAACAGACCAGGATCAGCAGCAAAGGATGTTTTCTTTGTGGACTGCTGAGGATGTTAATCAGGGAAGCAAAAGTTGGTTTACTTCTCCCAATTTATGTAACCATCCATGTCACCAAATAAGCTATTCCGGGCAGCATATAACAAAGGTAAGTAGTAAATTCCCCAAACTATTATTATTTACTTAGTTTATTTCACCTACTGATCATGGAGGGTGGTGCAGTGGCTCAGCTGTTAAGATGCTGGGCTTGTTGGCAGAAAAGCCAGGAGCCCGGGTTCCAGACCCGAGTACTACGTGACGGGATGAGCGCCCATCCTCGCCCCAGCTCCTGCCAACCCATCAGTTCAAAAGTATGTAAATGCGAGTAGATAAATAGGTACCACTTGGGTGGGAAGCTAACAGCTGAAATCATGCTGGCCAAATGACCATGGAAATTCAGACAGGGCAGACTCAATGGCCTTGAAGCAGAGCACCAGCCTGTATAGCAGCGGTTCTCAACCTGTAGGTCGGGACCTCATTTGGGGTCGAATGACCATTTCATGGGGGTCGCCAAACAACGCAGTCTGCCATTTTTTCCCCCTTTTCCTTAGCTGTGCTACTCCCTTTTATTCTATTGGCTTTTGAAAGCCAATAGAATAGACTCTCTTGAATAGAGTCTAATTCTATTGGCTTTCAAAAGCCAATAGGAATTGTCCAGGCTGTCTCTGCCCTGCTGAGCCCGCCAAAAGTCCCATTCTGCAAACGGTGCTGCACCAGTTGAGTAGTCCTCGACTTACGACCGGTTGAGTAGTCCTTGACTTACGACCGGTTGGGGGTCACGGCATTAAAAAGGTTGAGAACCACTGCTGTATAGTCAAAAAGGACTAGTGGAGTAAAATCGACAGGGACTCCTAAATTCTAGGTTTCGTAGGCATTTGCTTTCCTTCTTTTACTTGCAGAAGACTCAGATTCAAATCTTGGCATCTCCCAGTGCTATTTCAGTCCAACCAATCCAATCTGTCTACTCAGATTAATGTTTGCTCCTGGGGCCCTAAGCTCATCAGCTGGTTTCTGATGCTGTTAAGAAGCTGCACATGTCAGGAGTTCTCTTCCTCTGTGTTAACCACATGGCAAAACACCACGATTTATTTATTTATTTTTTGCAGGAAAAGATATCATAACTCCTATCATTATAAAAGGCAGATCTTTTTTTTCAAAAGGAAGCAGCAGCTTTTCCCAGGCAAGAAATAATTAGGTCTCATCATATGCTTAATTTAACGTCAATGTGACTTTGCCTTCTACTGCTTTCTATCACCACGCCTGGCCTGGATCCATTAGGCAGGCCCTGGAGGCGAAGGCTAGAACTGAGGACTTTTCCATCAATATGGTTGAATGAAATTGATTACGTCCTGGATGGGGTTCTTGATCAAAGGCTGCCAGTGTTTCAGATCGAAACAGAAAGAACGTACTGTTACACAGCCAGCATAACAGAGCCATAAACACCATTCTTGAAGCTGCATCTTGAACTTCAATGTTTCTTCCTAGAGATCATTTATTTGCTGCTTATTTGGTTTTAAAGCACAGGAGTTTCTTACGCGAGTCTATTGATCATTTTATAGGATTACCATCATTCTCGCTTACCCACATCAAGTCACTGGGTATCTCCTAGGTCACATCACAGTGTTCCTCTCCTTCTACAAAAGTGGGGATTGAGAAAGGTTCTCTAGGAACAAGGGAGGCTGGTAGAAACAGTTTAGTCTGACCATTCTGACATTACAAAAAAAGCAGTCTCCTAGTATCTGTCCACGACTCCAAGTGAATAGTAGCAAGCTTCACCATGAGCTGGCCAAAGTTCAATCCTCACTAGTACCAATAATGGCACGTAGGATCACTATTCTATGTTCTTTTAATTATTTAGACTGGATTTCTAGAATAGAATACCATTCTATTCTATTCTATTCTATTCTATTCTATTCTATTCTGTTCTACAGTCTAGTTTCTATTCACTAATCAGTTTCGTTTCTATTCTATTCTATTCTATTCTATTCTATTCTATTCTATTCTGTTCTACAGTCTAGTTTCTATTCACTAATCAGTTTCTATTCTATTCTATTCTATTCTGTTCTACAGTCTAGTTTCTATTCACTAATCAGTTTCTATTCTATTCTATTCTATTCTATTCTATTCTATTCTATTCTATTCTCTAGTCTAGTTTAGTCTATTCTGTTCTATTCTGTTCTATTCTATTCTATTCTATTCTATTCTATTCTATTCTATTCTATTCTTTATTGGCTAAGTGTGATTGGACACACAAGGAATTTGTCTCTGGTGCATAAGCTCTCAGTGTACATACAAACAACGAAGCAATAAATCATAAATTGAAAACCATAAGATACAATCATAAATCATTTTACATTTGCTAAGACTGAGAAACGCTGCCCTACACAGTTCCAGATGGGCCTCTCTGCACGTGAATTCACAGATGACCACTTAAAATTCATACAAGGAATCGGACCTATTTTTACATTTTACGTTAATTTTACATTCTCTGCTCAGACTACAGGGCTCCAGTTTCTATTCTAGAGGAATGATGCAAAACCTATTACCTTATATGGAGATACAATAGATGCAGACTATTGGATCAAAGAACCACGACTGGTTTCTTTTCTGTTCCTCTTCTAAAATATTTATTTGCAATTGAAATGATTGTATACAACTCCAGGCAGTTTTCAAACATAGTACAGGAGGGTTAAAACCTGACCTTATTACTATGGCAGTTTCATAGTTTTGCTAGAGTGATGGAACCTACAGGGAGTCCTCCACTTGCGACTAAAATTGAGTCTGAAATTTCTGTTGCTAAGTGAGACAGCTGTTAAGTAAATTTTGTCCCCTTTTAGGGCCTGCCTTGCAACGGTTGTTAAGTGAATCGCTGCAGTTGTTAGTAACACAGTTGTTAAATGAATCTGGTTTCCCCATTAATTTGGCTTGTCAGATATTCGCAAAAGCTTATCACTGCCACTGTCATAAATATGAGTCAGTTATCAGGCCTCTGAATTTTGATCACATGACCATGGGGATGCTGCAACAGTTGTAAGGGTGAAAAGCAGTCATAAGTCACTTTTGTCAGTGCCTTTGTAACTTCGAACGGTCACTGAGTGAACTGTTGTAAGTTGAGGACGACTTGTACCAGACTAGCAAAAGAGTATCAGTCTGACTTTCTTCGTCATGTTTACTGACAAGACCTGCCAGGTCCTCCATAAGGTGACCAACCGTCCTCCTTTAGGGAGGACAGTCCTCCTTTTGTGAGTTCTGTCCTCCCTGAAAAAGTGTCCTCCTTCATGTCCTCCTTTTCGATATTTGAAGACTAATCTGCAGGGTTTTTTTTCCCCCTCATAGAACGCTCAGAATGGCGTTCCGGCACCCTTTTTTGATGTTTTTTTTTTCAACTTTTGCATGAGCTGTGCTACTCCCGCTATTGGCTTTCGAAAGCCAATAGGAATTGCTGCTGAGCGTGCCAAAACACCCGGCTGGCAAACTTTGCACATGCAAGTTGTCTGTATTATTGTTGCAATGAATAAAATGTTTTTTTTATTTACGATATTTTTTTCTTCAATTTATTTGTGACCTCCTCCTTTTCACTGTAAAAAAGTTGGTCACCTTACCGTAGCCCATGTGGAAGAAATAAATATAAGATAAAATGCATTCGTGGGCATCCTGAAACAGGGATGGGGGGGCAACATTTCCAATTTGTGCTCTAGGGGTCCCCAACCCTGGCAACTTTAAGACTTGTGGACTTCAAGTCATAAAAGAGCCAAGCTTCCCCAGCCCTGAAAGTCCAGGTTGCCCAGTCTGGCAAGGTTGCTCTTACACACTTGCCCAATGTTTCTCAACCTTGGTAACTTGAAGATGTGTGGACTTAGAACTCCCACAATTCTCCAGTCAGCAAGCTGGCTGGAGCATTCTGGGAGTCGGTGTTTAGAATGCACAGTGGTTAGAATGCAGTACTGTACTGTACAAACTGGAACACTGGGCGCTATCAAACAAAATGAAATTCAAGGGTGAAAAAAGTAAAGTTCTACATTTAGGCAAGAAAAACCAAATTCACAGGTATAGTATAGGGGGTACCTTCCTCAATACTAGCAACTGTGAAAGGGATCTCGGAGTCCTAGTGGACAATCACTTAAATATGAGCCAGCCGTGTGCTGCAGCTGCCAAAAAAGCCAACACAGTGCTAGGCTGCATTAACAGAGATCACGTGAAGATCACATGAAGTATTAATACCACTTTACAATGCCTTGGTAAGGCCACACTTGGAATACTGCATCCAGTTTTGGTCACCACGATGTAAAAAAGATTTGAGACTCTAGAAAGAGTACAGAGAAGAGCAACAAAGCTGATTAGAGGTCTGGAGGCTAAAACATATAAGGAACGGTTTCTGGAATTGGGTCGTCTTTAGATCACACACACACACACACACACACACACACACACACACACACACAGCAGTGGTCCTTTCAGAATTTTCTTTCACCGCTTCTCAATCTTTCTCAAGAGTACAGAGAAGAGCAACAAAGATGATTAGGGGACTGGAGGCTAAAACATATGAGGAACGGTTGCTGGAATTGGGTATGTCTAGTTTAAAAAAGGAAAGGACGAGGGGGGACATGATAGCAGTCTTCCAGTATCTCAGGGGCTGCTCCAAAGAAGAGGGAGTCAAGCTATTCTCCAAAGCGCCTGAAGGCAGGACAAGAAGCAACGGATGGAAACTAATCAAGGAGAGAAGCAACCTAGAACTAAAGAGAAACTTCCTGACAGTTAGAACAATTAACCAGTGGAACAACCTGCCTCCAGAAGCGGTGAATGCTCCAACACTGGAAGTTTTTAAGAAGAGACTGGACAGCCATTTGTCTGAAATAGTATAGGGTTTCCTGCCTGAGCAGGGGGTTGGACCACTAGATGACTTCCAAGGTCCCTTCCCACATTATTATTATTATTACTGTTAATGTTGTTGTTGTTTTTTTGTTGTTGTTATTATTATTATTATTAGGCTACTTCTGCTGACTGCCAGCTGCCTGCAGTTTGGCAGTGCGAGTCTCATCTGCTCAAGGTTGACTCAGCCTTCCATCCTTCCGAGGTGGGTAAAATGAGGACCCAGATTGTTGGGGGCAACAGGCTGACTCTGTAAAACCGCTTGGAGAGGGCTGTAAAAAGCACCGTGAAGCGGTACATAAGTCTAAGTGCTATTGCTAAGTGCTATTACCAAGATTGAGAAACACTGCAGGAGCCTGTTCTCACTCTGGTTCTTCAACCCATTTGTGAGAGTTTGCTGGGATCCAGAATGATCCCAGGGTGCCTCTTCTCCTTGCAGATCTGGCAGGGCCAGCAGGAGATGACTGCTGCTTCTCCGGCACTCAGCACCCAGCTTTCTTGCCACACCAAGCCTTTCCCAGCAGGGGCTACTCAAAGAAAATGGTACACCATTGATGCTTCGTTTGGGCTTTTGCAGTTAAGATCTCCGCCATGGGAACCTCTTTCATCAGCCAGAGCACATTTAGAGAGACAAGTCTGGACCAGTTGCAGGCGAGCCGGCTTGCAGAGAGAGTCAGGTGGGGTGGAAAGGAGAAGTTCTCCTGGTGCAATCTTCTCCAGATGCAGGCTTCTTCTCCCCATTTTGTACATATATATATATAGGTAATCCTCGACTTACGGCCAAAATCGAGCCCAAAACTTATATTCTTAAGCGAGATGGTTCTTAAATGGATTTTGCTCCATTTTACGACCTTTCTTGCCACAGTTGTTAAGTGAATCTTTGAAGTTGTTAAGTTGGTAACACGGCGGTTGAGTGAACCTGGATTCTCCATGGATGTTGCTTGTCCGAAGGTCGCAAAAGGGGATCACTGGACCCCGGGACACTGCGACGGTCATAAATGTGAGTCAGTTGCCAAGCGTCAGAATTTGGATCGTGTGACCCTGGGGTCGTTAAGTGTGAAAAACAGTCATCAGCTTTTTCCAGTGCTGTTGTAACTTTGAACAGTCACTAAATGAACAGTTGTAAGTCGAGGACCACCTGTAGTCCATAACTTACAACCATAATTGGCACCAGGATTTCCATGACTGAGCAAGGTGGATGTTAAGTGAATCACCCCCGATTTCATATTTTTGTGTGTGTGTGTGGTTGTTGAGTGAATTACTGCAGCCATTAGGTCAGTGATGGTGAACCTTTTAGAGACCGAGTGCCCAAACTGCAACCCAAAACCCACTTATTTATCTCCACGTGCTGGATGGGCATAACCCACTGGGTGGGCGTGGCCAAGGTGGGGATGGCAGACTGGGTGGGCATGGCCAAGGTGGGCGTGGTCACCTTGATGTTGCTCATGGGGAGGGACACCTGTGAGGGCCAGGCAGGGTTGGGGGAGATCCAGGGGTCTCTGGCAGGTGGGGCGGTGGGCAGGAGGCTCGTCCTGCGCGGTGAGGTGAGGCAAGGCGAGGCAGGGGTGCCATTGTCACAGGGCAAGGCGAGGCAGAGGCTGGGGTGGCTGCTGCCTGACACCATCGGCCCCTGCACACAGAGGCCAGCAAGTGCATGGGGGCTGACAGTGTCCGTCAGCAGCCACAGCCTGCCGGCCCATCGACCAGCACACTCTGGGGCTCCGCAACCGGCCGCCAGCAGTTCAGAGAAGCCGCCTCTGAGCTGGACGGCTGGACGACACCTGAGGAGGCAATGCAGTGGGTCGTGCCCAGGAAAAGGAGAGCATGCGAGGCCAGGAGGGATGGGATGGGGGGGAGGGAGAGAAACCAGCCGTGCTGGGATGCATCTGGCCACGTGGGACCTCGGTGAGTTAGTGGGCGGTTGGTTGAAGAGGGACGGTTGCCATCTCTGGGGAATGGTGTGCGTGCCCACAGAGAGGGCTCTGAGTGCCCTCTTTGGCCCATGTGCCATAGGTTCGCCACCACTGCGTTAGGTAGATCCAGCTTTCCCAACTGACTTTGCTCGTCAGAGGCAGCTGGGAAGGTCACAAATGGCAACGATGTGATTCCAGGTTGCTGCAACCATCGTAAAAATATGCTGGTTGCTGGTTGCGCCTGAAATTTGATCATGACTGTGGGGAGGTTGTAATAAGCATAAATGCAAGGACTGGTTGAAGGACACTTTTTTTCAGCACCGTTATAACTTTTGGAAGGTTGCTAAACCAATGGCTGTAAGTTGAGGACTACCCACTGTCAATAAAAAAAACTTTATAAAACTTTATAAAACCCTAGTAAGGTGCTTTATGAAAGCCTAGTGAAACCACACCTGGAATACTGCAGCCAATTTTGGCCACCATGCTACAAAAAAGATGTTGAGACCTTAGAAAAAGTTCAGAGAAGAGCAACTAAGATGATCAAAGACCTGGAGGCTAAAACATACAAAGAACGGCTGCAGGACCTAGGTTTGGCTAGTCTAAAGAAAAGAAGAAATAGGGGTGACAAGATAGCAGTGTTTCAGTATCTGAGGGGCTGCTACAAAGAAGAGGGGATCACCTTATTCTCCAAAGCATCAGAGGGCAGGATGAGAAACAATAGATGAAAACTAATCAAGGAGACAGGCAACCTGGAATTAAGGAGAAACTTCCTAACAGTGAGGACAATTAACCAGTGGAACAGCTTGCCTTCAGACATCGTGGGCGCTCCATCACTGGAGGTTTTTAAGAAGAGACTGGACAGTCACTTGTCTGAGATGTTATAGGTTGGTATAGATGGTATAGAGCAGTGGTTCTCAACCTGTGGGTCGGGACCCCATTTGGGGTCGAACGACCATTTCAGGGGGGTCGCCAAACAAGGCTGTCTGCCATTTTTTCCCCCTTTTCTTTGGCCACGCCCCTGGCACCTGGTGATGTATAAGTGGTTGGAGGTCACCACAACATGGGGAACTGTATTATGGGGTCACGGCATTAGAAAGGTTGAGAACTGCTGGTATAGAGGCTGGACTAGAAGATCTCCAAGGTTCCTTCCAGTTCTATTCTATTCTATTCTATTCTATTCTATTCTATTCTATTCTATTCTATTCTATTCTATTCTATTCAATATCCAGCTCGGGAATCCAAATAAAACTCCAGGTTCATTCCATTTCTGAAAAGCTTACTGTTTATTGAATACATTGCATGGTAATGTCGAAGCAAAACTAACTCTGAGGTTCCAACACCAAATCATATCCTGTGGAGGCACCAAGAACTCTGCGTGTTATCTGCTGATAAAAATGCAAGAAGCCAGCGGAGTGTTTATAATAAGGCTTTGCAAATCTTTTACATTGTAAAACATCCATCAGAGCCTCTGACCCAAATAATTCTTGTAGTATTTTGAGGCACACAAGCCTTGAGGTGTTTAGGGTTGTGAAACCTGGGACTGGCTTAGGTCAGCCATGACACAAGTATGTTCTCCAGAACAGGGTGCGCTAATCCTTAAAGCACAGGCATCAAACTTCAAGCATTGTTAAATGTTAAAACACTGATCAAGACTTTAAAAAAAAAAAAAAAAAAAAAGCCACAGGAAAAGGACCTCAGTGGGGGGACCTGGGGGGGGGTGGATAGCCCCACTATCAAAACCCCCATATCAAAGCCCAAGGATCCTATTCAGAGTATAGTTGGGCGTGTTAAATGATCCAATGGGTGGCAAGGTAACACTCAAAGCAGGAAGCTGTATCAATGCAAATGCACTCCCAAACCTTTTATTTGCTCTGCTTTCCCCTACTTATTGGTGCGTTGTCATTCAGCTGACCCAAAACGGAAAAAGAACTCCCCCCCCAAAAAAACACACCAGGTGGTGTAAGAAAGAAAGGGTGTGGCGGGGTGGGGGCTCAAATTAACATTCTGTCCCTGTGCCACCAAGGATTAATGCTAAGTGTTGCAAAACCTGAGCTTGGATGAATCTTGCCAAGGGAGATATATTAAAAACATCCATCAGAGCCTCTGACCCAAATAATTCTTGTTGTATTTTGAGGCACACAAGCCTTGAGGTGTTTAGGGTTGTGAAACCTGGGACTGGTCAGCCACGACACAAGTATGTTTTCCCAAGTTGCACCAGAAATAGACTGGCCAGGCCAGGTGGCAAATGAGCAGAGAACCACTAGATAGCACCTACCAGGCAGGTTTTCCTATTATATTATGTGGCACTTGAGATGCTTCTGGATTTTGCAGCCCAGGTACCTGGTTGCAAGGACTGAAAAGCTTTGTTTAATAAGAATTTTTATAAGAAGCAAGAAAAAGGAAGAAAGAGAGAGAGAGAGAGAGAGAGAGAGAGAGAGAGAGAAAGAGAGAGAGAAATAAAGGAAGGAAGGAAGGAAGGAGGGAGGGAGGGAAGGAAAAAAGAAAGAAAGAAAGAAAGAAAGAAAGAAAGAAAGAAAGAAAGAAAGAAAGAAAGAAAGAAAGAAAGACAGGAGGGAGGGAGGGAAGGAAGGAAGAAAGGAAGGAAAAAAATAAGGAAGAAAGAAAGGAAGGAAGGAAGGAAAGACAGACAGAAAGAAAGAAAGAAAGAAAGAGAAGAAAGAAAGGATTTTTTTTGTACCAACTCAAGCAAAATCTGCTCTGATTTTTCATTGTGCAGGTTGATTATGAACACAGATATCTGCAGTCAGAAAAGTCAAGACGGGGATCACAAATACACAACTGACACCCTTGCTTTTTTTACAGCACACACACAAAAAAGCAGTGCATCAATTCTATGGTTTCAGCCATCTTGATCTTATTCAGGTTAGTCTTTTATTCTTTCCAAGAGGGAAGATTTGTATGGAGAATTTCTGCCTGACTCAAACTAAGTTATTTTTTTAGTTCTGTTGCTTTTTCCAATAAACCCAGCATAAAGACATCATAACTAAGGATCATGATCATTCATTCATGAAAACCCGCCAGTTCCCATCACCACTGTGTGGACCCACTTTGCTTGTCAAGTCACAAACTGTGGCTTACAAGTAAGACAAAGTGCTTTCTTTCACCCAACATTTTTGAGCTCCAAGCAAACCAATGTATTAACATATTAGAACATAGAATAATCATAAAAATGCAGAATAAATAAATAATATATATCCGGCCCATTTTTTTAAAAATATTTTTTTTGCATTATGGATAACTGAATGATGACTTTTTCTTTTTCTAAACACAAGAAAGCAAAACACCTGGACTTTAGATAAAGACTAAGGATCTTTTTCTGCTCATTTGTGGGCTTTGTTAGAACATCCATTCTGTGCACATTACAACCTGTGGCTATCTCAATAGACCTATTTACCTACTTATTTATTTGGTACAAAACATTCAGTAGGGCACTGATTCACCCCAGAAGGACTGCTGGTCAACAAACTGCTGGAGAAGCTTGTGGTCTTGGCTAGCAGGTGTCAACTAAACTCTGTAAAATTAGATCTCTTCTGAGTCATTTATAGAGCAGCATCTGACGAACGTGACTCTCCTTCATCTTTGCAAGGTGCACACCACCCGAAACCTGGAGGACGAGTTTTCAGTGGTCTCTTTTGTTGGCGGGGAGGAACTAGTGGCTTGTTCTATCACCATAATGGCAGCCACAGAAAATGCTAATGGCCCACAAAAACAGAAATGGCCTGGCTTGATTTAGGTTAGGCACAGTGGCCACCACAAAACAGCCTGAATGATAATAAACCTCAAAACGAAATTGTCCGTGTAATCTCCCCTCCTTTACTGGTTGGTTCATCTGAGTTGTAGCTGACCCAACTATGCTGTGTGACCTGGGCTATGTTGTAATCTGATGCCAACAGAGTTTAAACACACTTTTCTTCCCTCCACACCCCACCCCACCCCACCCCGGGCCTTTCTTCTTCTGGATATTCAATTATTTAAATTGTTGAAGAGTTCTTGGCTATTCAAATGCTTTGTTCATTGCTTTGTAAACCTTCCATTGGCTTAATTAAAGCGTAGCCTTGTTAATCATGATGGATGATGAGCTAGGATTAGCCAACTGCAATAATTTCATTGGGTAGAACCTCTAATTAATAAGTCAATCACTCTGTGCTATATTTTATTTTGGGTTTTTTTTTTGTCTGTCCAGATGAGATGATGGAATTGAGATGTTATAAAGATAGATGACAAACAGATGATAGAAATATAGATACAGATAGATAATATAGATAGATAGATAGATAGATGATAGATGGAATGAGATAGATAGAATGAGATAGATAGATAGAATGAGATAGATAGATGATAGATAGAAATAGATAGAATGATAGATAGATAGAGATAGATAGAATGAGATAGATAGAATGAGAGAGAGAGAGAGAGAGAGAGAGAGAGAGAGAGAGAGAGGTAATCCTTGACTTACGACCTCAATTGAGCCAAAATTTCTGTAGCTAAGTGAGATAGTTGTTAAGTGAGCTTTGACCCATTTTACAACCTTTCCTGCCACAGTTGTTAAGTGAACCACTATAGTTCTTAAATCTGAAAACAAAACTGCTCTAGATGTGATTGGCTGAATTCTTACCCTCAAATCATGCAATATATTACTAATTAAAATGAGGCAAAACGGACAGCTGGCCCTAAGGCTGGTCTATGACAGGGATAAAGCTGAACTGGGTTGGATTGGATTTCAGGGCATGCACCAAATTACAAAACAGAGGGCAGATCCACACAGACACACATGGGTTCTCCAACATGTCTGCACCTTGCTGATCATCCTTTCTTTTCTTTTTTTTATTAAAAGTTTTACAAATTACCATATAAACCCACCCATCACCTCCCCCCCTCCCCCAGATCCCAGAGCTGATTACAGGATAACAAATAAACAAACATAATCTAGCTAGCATAAACCAACTAAACTATCAATCAAAAACCATAATACACTTTAAGTCCTCCTCAAAACAAATATTAACAAATTAAGACAACAATAATAATACAATTAATACTATTAATAATTATCTAAAATCTATTCAAAAGCAAGATAATACTTTTCAGTTTCATACTTCTTCTGAATATAATCAATCCATCTTCTCAAAACCATAATATATCTTTCTTGTGAATGATCCTTCAAATAGGCGGAGATTTTCGCCATTTCTGCTAAATTAGACACTTTAAGTATCCATTCTTCCAAAGTAGGCAATAAGTTTTTCTTCCAATATTGCCCCACCAATAATCTTGCACCAGTTATGAAGTTCAACATCAAATTAGTTTCTTTAACATCCAAATTTACAATAATACCCAACAAAAATAATTGCGGAGTAAACTTTATCTTTTTTCTAAAAATCTTTTGAATATCCTTTCTAAATTAACTCCTTTATTGCTCCCAACGTATCCAAATGAAAGTGACCAGGAATGTGCAAAATGAATGCCAAGCAACTGCCTCCCTGCCTTTGTACTCACTTGTGTGTTTATGTGTGTATGGAGAGGGGGAGCCCAATCCTCCATTTTATTGCAGCTGAACTAAGAAAGTGGAATGCTCCTTTTGGCATGCTCAGCTCACTCCTTCCCCGCCCTACTGTTCTCTCCCTCTCCTGCTCCCTCTCCCACTCCCTCTCTCCATGAGCAATACTAAGCACAGACCAGTAAGAAATGGCCAGGAGGACATGGGAGACCACAAAGCACAGCATCCATGCGGTGGCCAAGGAAAAGCCACGGACCAGGCAAATCAACTCAAAGGGATTCTTCTTAAACTTCCAAGTTCCAACAGGCAGTATTGGAAGGGTACCAGGTTGGGGAAAGTAGCAGAGCTGAAGATTGTTTGGGGTGTTTTCTTGCCAAGGGGTTCCTTGTCTACTTTCATCCTCACATGTTTAGGGGTGTGGCAAGGAGATGTTGATGCCTGGGAAACTTTGCTGCTTTCAAAGGGAGCTTTGTTGGAAAGAAGTGGGAACGACGACGACGTTAATGCTCACACGCGCATTTTATGTTGTTGTCTCTCTGAAGTTGTTTCACATAAAAGAGTGGGCAAAAGACCTCCTGGCTGGAAAACATCCCTTTTCCCCACCCCCTTCTTCCCAGTCGGGGCATCTCCCCATTCCAAAGGGAAAGGAAAAATGGAATTTGCCATTTTTTTGTAGTTGGCTACATTACACTAAACGACAACTTGTGGGTTTTTTTTTAAAGATTTTATTGAGTTTTATAGGGTTGGGGATAAAATGGGATTGGGATGGGGATTAAGGTTTAGGGTAGGGTTAGGGTCAGGATTGGGATTAGGACAGGGTTGGGGTCAACATTGGGTTTATCCCCCAATAACATTTTCAATCTTTAGCAAACAGACTATTGTCCGGTATATATGTTCAATTAACAATAATTTATATAGTGGTAAATAGCTGTAGTAAATATGATAAACAATAATCATAAATAGTATCAGTTAGTCAATACATACCATTCTACTTACTAATATATATTCAAAATAATATATCACATTCATTTCTGATTAATTCATTTTCCTAACCATTGGTAAACATTATCCCATGTTCTGAAGAAAATTGAATTTTCTTTCTCTTTAACCTCTAAAGTCAATCTACCCATTTCTGCACATTCTAAGATTTTTCTTAATTAAAACCTCTTCAATTGGTAAGTTTTCATTTTTCCAGTATTGGGCAAATATTTTTCTCGCTAAACTGCAGCTTGCTTTAAACTTGTTCTCTCCCCAGAGTTGCAATGGTTAAGTTGACTTTGCTAGTTCCTTAGGTGAAAACCAGAAGGGCTGGACTCACACAGCTTGTTAAGCCAAGACCAAGCAAAGTGCAGCATGACATGGCACGATGTGGGATCCAGACTGCTGGTTTATGAAGCAAACTAGAGTTAAAACAAAGGATGGCCATGGGGTCTATGACAATTCTCCATGGCCAACTCTCCATGGCCACCTTGCCACAGCCAACTCACCATAGGACAAGAGTTACACTAAAATAGACATGTCAAACACAAGGCCCGGGGGCCGGATGCAGCCCGCGAAGTGGTTTCATGTGGCCCACGAAGCCATCCTGGAAACAGTGAGGGAACAGCCCCCACTGGCTTGGCCCTGGCCCAGGCCGGCCGGGAGCTAATGTACAATTTTGTGGTGGCCATCTATGCTGAAATGCATTCAGTCTTAGCTCCATGAGCCCCCCCCCACGCATGGCTTGAGAGGAACAGTGAGGCTCCTCCAGTGGACCATGCCTTTGCGCTTGCCCTGGTCCCACCCCCTTCTGCCAGAGACCCTCAGATCTGTCCCACTCCTGCCCAGGCCCCCACAGGCACCCTTGACATGAATGATGTAGAACTGGCCACACCCACCCAGTAGGTCACACCCACTCCATCCACACCCACCCAGTAGGCTGCACCTACTCTGGCCACCCCCCCACCCCCCCCCCCAAGGGCAACCGCAATGCTGATGCAGCCCTCAATGAAATTGAGTTTGACACCCCTGCACTAAAATCAAAGAAATGGCAGAACAGAATCATTAACGAAAGAATGAAAAAGGAGGAAAAAATGAAATGCGAATGACAAAAATTAAAATCATTTTAACTGTTTTAGTTGACCATGGCTACTACATTCGTTACAGTAAGTTGATCGTGGCAAGTTGGTGGCAATGAGCTGGCTGTGGGGAGTTGTCCCATTCCAGCTACAACGTGGGAACAGAACCGCGATGATTTGTAAATCCTGTTTTGGCCTCAGTGTGATGTGGGAAGTAAGGAACAAGCCCAATTTAAATCAAGTGGCTTTTTCATGCGCTGTTTTTCAAAGCTGGCAACCTGAAGGCGTATGGACTTCCCAGGATTCCCCAGCCAGCTTGTACACAGATTGTTCCAACAGTAATTGGCGTCTTGGATGCAATCCCAAAATATCTAGAGCAGCGCTTGAACGTTGCAGGCACTGAAGAAATCCCCACCAGTCAATTGCAAAAGGCAGATGAGAGGTTTTTGAGCAGAGTTAGCCATATAAGGAACTGTGTGGCTTCTTTAATTAGCCCAGTGGTTCTTAACCTTTTTGAACCAATCGCCCCCTTGAGCCAATGAGGAAGTTGTCATCGCCCCCCTCCCCCAACATAACATCTCAATCACAACATAGGAAATAATTCTTCAATTTATGCAAACACTTGTTTTGTTTTCTTTAAAATTGTCTTCAGGACATATTGATGCAAATAATTTATTTCCAATCTTTTTCCCATATGTCAACTGTGTGAAAAATTTTGGTGCCACCCGTCACTTTATTCCCAAACTTCGTGATACATATATTTCATTATTATCTTATTTATTCAAGACACTTAAATGTAATGACCACTTTGAAAACAAAATTCAATGGCAAGAAAGTGAAATGCCCGAAAAGAAAAACAGTCATATTTAATGATTGAATTACAAATGAAATTTAAGATGCAAAAAGAAATATAAAAAGGGTAGAGGCTGCTGTGCAACACGCATGAAGATAAGCAATGCGTATTCACATATGTATGGTGTTCTGTACTGAAGCTAGCTGGAGGAACATTTGAAAACACAATTCAATCCACTAAGAGCGAGCAATCTGATGTTTTTGTACGACAGATATACAGCGATTCACTGTATGAAAAAATATCAAAAGTGTCCCCAAAACTTCTCGCTCTGTTGCCCCCACATCGCCCCCTTTTCGTTCCATTGCCCCCCTGAAAAATGAAATCGCCCCCTGGGGGGCCATATCGCCCAGGTTAAGAACCACTGAATTAGCCCATTAAAGATTTTGATTTGCCCCTAAAAAAAAAAAGCCTGGAGAGAATCCCCATGAATTCCAGTTGCCTGTAGAGGTCATCCTACGCTAGCAAAGAAACCTGCAAAAGGACGCTTATGGTTGGCAGCGCTGTAAGGAAGCACCTTTTGAGGCTGGCAAATGTAGCTATCCTACTTCTATGGTAGGAGAGTGAATTATCCCCTGACAGCTGTTCTCTGCTTAATCAACACTATCTATGTTACTGTCGGCCTTGTGGGGCAAACAGGACAGGAATCATGGCCAGATGTGCTGATCCTGTTTTATTGTAAGGCTACATTGATTAAATCTGAAAGTGCAATTCCCCCCTCCCCCCAGCAAGTTGTTTATAGCCTGGGAAACTAGTGAGGGTTTCTTTTGAGTTTCGTGCTCTGCCTGTTGCCCATCTGCGGGCTAAGCTGCCTCTTAGTTGACAGTTCCTTGGCAGCACCCCTTTTTTGCCCGTCTCCCAAGGTCTCTCCCACACACCATGACAGTTACTTAGTTTTATTTATTCACCCTAGCTTGATTCCCTCCTAAGGCTTCGTATAGGTTGCAAATACATAATCTGCTTTTGCGGCCTTTTTCCAAAGCATCAAACCTGAGAATGCCAGGATTTCCCTTCCCTGGACCCTTTCCAATGCGATGGGATCACCCCTCCCATGATTCCCAACTGTATATCACATCTAGAAGAGAATAAGGCTGGAAAAAGCTTGGGGTTCGGATCAGGGACGATTGTGAAAGGAGGAGTGCTAAAAGCCCATCAGGGAAGCTTGTGGAATTTAAGCTCTGTTGCTAATTTCCTTCAAGAAATCCAGGCACTTTTCTTCACCATTTGGGGCTATTGGGGGCAAGGGTGGTATTGCAGCAGGGGGCAGCATTTATTTATTTGATTTACATAGCCAGTCTCAATTATTTAGATCAGGATTTCTCAACCTTGGCAATTTTAAGATGTGTGGACTTCAAGTCACGGAGTAGTTGTGTGGCCCGGTTCCAAACGGGCTGCGGCTTACAAGTGGGCCCGGGGCCCAGGGGTTGAGGACCCCTGCATTACGACCCCAAGATCCCTCTCACAGTTACAACTGTTGATCCAGGAACCGCCTATTTCTTACCTGAGCATTTGGTTTTTCCTGCCTACTTTTCTCACCACTGAACTGCATCTTGTTGGTTAGTGCCCAAAGCTCAAATCTGTGAAGATCCTTCTGAATCTTGAATGAATGAATCTTGAATGAACGGTGAGTCTGTCTTCAAAGGTGTTAGCAATTCTCCCAAGCTTAGTGTCATCTGCAAATTCGATGAATTCTTCTCCTATAGATCAGAGGTCCCCTTTCCGTGGAGAAAGGTTTTTCTGTGGACTGGAGAGTGCGTGGTTTTGTGTGTTGACTGCATCCCAGGGATGGGGCTTTGCTTGTTTGTGTGGTCCAGTTGCTGGTATGCCGTGGCCTGGTATTGATCCATGGACCGGGGTTTGGGGACCCCTGTCTTAGATCATGTATGAAGATGTTGAAGAGCATTGGGTCCAAGACAGAACTTCACGGTGCCAAGGGTGAGAAACCCTGCTGATGACCCTAAGCTTGGGAGAATTGCTAATATCTTGGAAGATAGACAGACAATTCAGATTAATTCAAGATTCAGTTCAATTACATCAATTTTTTTCCCCTGATGCAATAACGAGTCTCTTCTTTTTAAAACGTCTACCGTTTCCTCTGATGGAATCTTCCTTTACTGTACTCTATTTTGTGCAAACGAAGATGAGCAGCATCAAAACCTTGCATTAACCGAATTCTGACTCTCATAAAAGGCAAACTGGTATCAATTTGCAATTCACACTAACTTCAATGTCACATGATTCTAACTAGTATTGATCGTGACCTACCTGTAGATCCAGGAGTTTTACTGAGCAAAGTTTTCTTGAATTCCAGCCTCTGTCAGTGAGGCTTATGTTGTCCTGGGATATTGAGTTGAGCCATTTGCTTTTGGCCTATTAAAGTTAATTTTTGTGTCCTGTCTAAAACTAACCCCAAACTAATGAACCTAATTATATGTGTTTTAGTACGTAGTTGAGTGGCTGCATGTGCATGGCAAATTAAATTAGGTTAGGTTAATTTTGATTAGGTATTTTTAGCGGGGAAAAGCTTAGCACATTGTGTGTTCTGAGTTCATTTGTTTATAAACCTAAAAAAATAGGTTAATTCAGTTTCTCTGATAGAGATGTTTGGTAAATCCAGGCTGCGTTTGTATAGCTGTGTCTGCAGAGGTCTAGCATCCAAAAAATCAAAATGGCGGTTACCACAGGGAAACCAAAGCTCCACTTGTTGATGTACATCACATATTTTAAAAAAGAAAAAAGCTTTAAGTGTACATTGTGTTGACTATTTTGACAAAATCCTGCAAGCCACCCTGTGTGTCTATAAATAAATATAATGACATTTTCCCCTCCGTTTGTATGGAGAGGTCCAACGTGGCTGGCAGGGATTCTTAAAGAAACATCCAACAGATTAGCAGTAGTTAAGAAATATAATCACAGTAAAGAAGTGGAAAGAGAAAAGCAGCCACAGAGCAGAGAGAGGCTGACACAGACTGAATTTCAGTTATTTTCCCTAATTGGGACACTCTGTTGAGGATTGCAAACCCCATCACTTCGCCTAGGTAGCCTGGTTGAAGAGGATGGGTGATATAGTCCAGCATATTTCAAAATCGGCAGCTTTAAGATTTGTGGATCTCAACTGGCAGACTTCCACAGCCAGCATGGGGAATTCTGGGAATTGAAGTCCACACATCTTAAACTTGCCAAGTTTGAAAAACACTGACGTAATTTTTTATACTTGGAAGGAATCCAGTTAGAGAATAATCTTCTCTTCGATGCATTTGTTTATTTATTAATAGCCCAGTTGTATTTTGCTGTCGGATTGACTTGATTTGACACATTAATAACAATGTGGTGACTAAGAAATAGTTCATTCAGCCATTTACTTGTAGATCTGGTTTGGCCTGGAGTGAATTCTTTTCGAGGACTGCTATTTTACATAAGCATGTAGACACATATACATGAACAAGGTGGTATATAGGTAGTCCTCGACTTATGACTGCAGTTGAACCCAAAATCTCTGTTGGTAAGTGAAACATTTGTTTTGCCCCATTTTACGACTTTTCTTGCCGTAGTTGTTAAGTGAATCACTGCAGTTGTTAAATTAGTCACACGGTTGTTAAGTGAACCTGGCTTCTCCATTGACTTTGCTTGTTGCAAAAGAGGATCACATGACCCCGGGACACGGCAACCGTCATAAATACAAGTCAGTTGCCAAGCTTTTGAATTTTGATCACGTGACCCTGGGGATGCTGCAACGGTCGTAAGTGTGAAAATGGTCATAAGTCACTTTTTTCAATGCCATTGTAACTTTGAATGGTCACTAAATGAGCTGTTGTAAGTCGAGGACCGTCTGTACAGGTATCCCTTAACTTACAACCATTCGTTTAATGACTGTTCAAAGTTACAGTGACACTGAAAAAAGTGACTTAGAACCGGTCTTTACTCTTATGACCGTCGTAAGGTCCCCGGGGTCACACGGTCAAAATTCAGTCCTTTATACTTAGGAAAGTTGCAGCATCCCAGGATCATGGGGTGGGAGCCTGATTCACTTAACAGCCTTGTGATTCACTTAACAACCATGGCAGGAAAAGATGTAAAATCAGGTGTAACTCACAACAACTGCTTTGCTTAGCAATGGAAATTCTGGTCCCAACTGTAGTCATGAGTTGAGCACTGCCCGTATTTGTGGGTAGAGCAATAGAGCTGAAACTGACCTCAGCCCAACGCAGGAGTTTTGACCATCTGCCTTAATTCTTGGGTCAGTTTGCAAAGTCCAACTATTGCTAGCCTAAAACAAACCATGGTCTCACTGCAGCTTTTTCTCAAGTTAGCAGGAACAGGAGAAGCTAAGCTAAGGGTGGAGAGTGTTCTGGCGGTCCCGTTTAATTTGGGACGGTCCAGCAGCCCTGTATGAAAAGGGTGGTGATGCTGAGTGGGTAGTGCTGCATCCTGCACAGGAAATGTTCTCCACTTCAAAGAAGGATGCCCGGGCCGTTTGCTTTTGAATGGCTTCAGCACGGGCGTCTCCATGATGAGGGGAGAGCTCCAAAACAATCAAGATGGTAGCCAACCACCTTGCCACTGAATCCCCATCCCCTTCCTTATGTGTGTTGAGCATGCAAGGCACACAAAAAGACGGTGGGGGGGCTTCAATGAAAGCAGCCATCTTGACTTTTCTGCCACCCCTTCGAGGATGCTCCTGCTTCAGTTCTGCAATGTGGAGCTCACAACGTGTCTTCACTCTATGTTCCAGCAAAGTGTGAGGCCTCCCAGCGGCCATTTGCCCGCCTCTTGACTAAGCCAGGGACATTTTATTTATTTTTTATTTATTTAGAAAATTTATATTGCCACCTACTTGCACATGGCAACTCAAGGCAGCCTGCATATCCATACTTCACCTGCATGTGAAGAAGACCCAGCCAGCCTGCTTGGACATCTTAACGTCATGCTGGCTGCGTTGTCCAAACGGGCCAGTTCAGTGAAATGGGGACTTTAGCAATCAGTAGGAGCTACACCCAGGATCATGTCGTTCCCCCATCTATCCCACTGATCTGTCCTCAGGGCAGGGCTGATGTAATCAGGAACACGCTCACTTGCTTGCTTGCCAGCCCGCCCGCCCGCCCGCCCGCCCGCCTTTGATCTCCAGCTCGGGGCCAGATGTGCAGTGTCGACACACACACACTCCGTCATGGGGAGACGGCTAATCCCAGGCTGCTCAGCCATGAAGGGAGTGCGCTCTTTGAGAAACAAGACGGATGTGGGGCGTTTTGTACTTAACTAAGCCAAGATTGGTTGGTCATTGCAGCAGAGGTGACCATGGTTTAGTAGTCTCTCAGCTATGGAGGCTTCTGGGTGATTTTTGGCCAGACTTTCTCACTCAGCAAAACCTACCCTACAGGGTTGTTGTTTGGTGGGGGAGGGAAAGGACATGGGAGATGAAGTCCACCCATCTTCAAGTTGCTGAGTTGGAGAAATGCTGCTTTAAGCCATGGAAACCCTTCAGGCACCCCCATTATCCCCCATGGTTTGGCTTTCTGTAAGACCTGAACCCTTGACATGATGTGCATGCTTGCCTTAGCACATCAGCTGAAGGTAGCCCAACTCTAGCTTTTAGCAGCATCCCCAACCACACAGTCAAAGCCCCACCCCCTTTCATGACGCCCATGAAAAGAGGCGGAGCTTCGCTCAGATGGCCAGAGCCCCCATCTTGACTTTTTGGAAAGCCACGTTGACCTTGCTCAAATGCCTGAAAAGAAGCTGCCTTGTTTTCTTTGAAACTTCTTACCTCCAAGATAAATATCTGTAAACTCTGTGCAGGTGGGTAGTTCTTGACTTACAACAGTTTGTTTCGTGACCGTTCAAACGTACAACAGCACTGAAAAAAAAAAGCACTTACACACAACCGTGGCAGCATCCCCGTGGCCCCTTGATCAAAATTCAGACGCTTGGCAACCGACTCGTATTTATGATGGTCGCCGTGTCCTGTGGTCAAGTGATCCCCTTGTGCGACCGTCGGACGAGCAAAGTCAACGGGGAAGCCAGATGCACTTAACAACGGGGTTATTAACTTAACTTGAGGTGGCGCAGCAGTTAGAGTGCAGTACTGCAGGCCACTTTAGCTGACTGTGTTCAGCAGGTCAGCGGTTCAAATCTCACCGGCTCAAGATTGACTCAGCCTTCCATCCTTCCGGGGTAGGTAAAATGAGGACCCAGATTGTTGGGAGCAATGTAAATATATATATACATTGCTTACTGGTGTACACCGCTTAGAGAGTGCTTGCACTTAAAGCGGTATATAAGTCTCATAAATAAATAAATAAATAAATAAACTGCAGTGACCCACTGAACAATTGTGGCAAGAAAGGTCACACAGTGGGGAAAAGCTCACTTTATAATAATAATAATAAAGTTGGAAGGGACCTTGGAGGTCATCAAGTCCAACCCACTTTACAACTGTCTCACTTGGCAACAGATATTTTGAAGCTCAGTTGTGGTCGAGGACTACCTGTATATGAAGGAGAGAAACCAGAAGCAAGGACTGGAAAATAAAGGATTTTGTAAATGAATTGGGTGTGCTCTCATATCCCCATATTTGGAATTTCCCCCCCCCCCCGCCCCAGCACAAACAGGGCTCAAAGCAGCTCAAAGCCATGGAAAAAGAGTAGACCTCAAGAGGGGAGACTTTCTTTCCAAACTTTCCTCAAGGATTAAATAAAAAGTGTTGCTTCCCAAAGGAAGTGTGTAAAAGCCACCTCACTCTGCTCCCACCACTTTGAAGACTCCCAGTTTGAGAATATTTATTTTATGTTGCACGGCCCATATCTTTTTAAAAATTAATATTAGGGGGAAAAAAGGAAAGGGCCAGAGAAACGACCGAAAAGGAAGAAGAAAAATAAATTAGAAGCTGGAATATTTTATCCACTATATTCCCTCTCTTGGGAGAAATGAGTCAGGGCAGCATTTCTATCTAAGAAGACTCCAGGAAGTCTAGGAAGAAAAGGAAAGTGTTTGAAGACTCTGTGAAATATGGCCAAAATTGAACCACAATGTGTGTGTGTGTGTGTGTGTGTGTTTGTGCGTGTGTGCGTGTGCGTGCGTATATGGTGCATGAAAATGTCACGCTGTGATCCTACTGTAGATATAAAAATAACATTGGGATTTAATGGAACGTGAGGCGTTTTGCAAGGGTACCAACTGTAGAATCTACAAAGTTCTAGAAACTCAAGAATAGAGCTGTCCGATGTGTGTGTTTCAAAAAAAATCAAGATGGCAGCTGTGATTACCTCCCCCCAGCATCCATCTTGACTGTTTTGCCCTGTTTTGATTGTTGTGATTCTGCACAAAAGGGCAGACATGAACAACAAAGATGATTAGGGGGTTGGAGGCTAAAACATATGAAGAAGGTTGCAGGAATTGGGTAGTCTAGTCTAGAGAAAAGAAGGACGAGGGGGGACATGATAGCGGTCGTCCAATATCTCAGGGGCTGCCCCAAAGAAGAGGGAGTCAAGCTATTCTCCAAAGCACCTGAAGGCAGGACAAGAAGCAACGGATGGAAGCTAATTAAGGAGAGAAGCAATCCAGTACTAAGGAGAAATTTCCTAACCGTGAGAACAGCCTGCCTTCAGAAGCTGTGGGTGCTCCATCATGGAAGGTTTCTAAGAAGAGATTGGACAACCGTTTGTTTGAAATAATATAGGGTCTCCTCCTTGTGCAGGGGGTTGGACTAGAAGACCTCCAAGGTCCCTTTCAACTTTGTTATTCTGTTATTCTGCTCCTTCCCACACATTGCATGAAACCTACTAGCTACAATCAGTTCGTCTTTATGAACCAGTGCTTGGTTTGCACAAGAATTCAGCAGAGGTTTTCCCACCTCTTCAGTACAATTTCCAAGTTCTTTGGGGCTGGTGAAGGTAGAAAGAGAATATTAGGAGTAAAAGTGAATGCTGCATCTTTTTTAAAAAAAACTTTATACTTTATTACATTTCTATTCTGCCTTTCTTCTGGAAAGTTAAGGCGGTGCACAGGAGTGCATCCTTTCTTTTCATAGGATAATTGCACTATGAACTGTGCTGTTCTGAGGGATGTTGGGCCAAAGTCATTCAGTGAATTCCAGGGGGGACAACTGTCTCTTCAGGAGAAGCAAAGACAGATGCACCCAATGTTGCAGCCATATAGTATAAGCCAGTGGTGGCGAATCTATGGCACGCGTGCCAGAGGCGTCACTCAGAGCCCTTTCTGTGGGCATGTGCACCATTCCCCGGAGATGACAACTGTCCCTCTTCAACCAGCTGCCTGCTAACTCTTCGAGGTCCCACGTGGCTGGATGCATCCCAGCACCCATGTGCTCGCTGGCCTCTGTGTGTGGGGGCCGATGGTGTCAGGCAGCAGCTGCCCCAACTCCTACCTCACCTTGCCCTGTGACAATGGCACCCCTGCCCTGCCTCGCCTTGCCTCGCCTCTCCCTGCAGGATAAGCCTCCTGCCCACCACCCCACCTGCCAGAGACCCCCTGGATCTCCCCCAACCCTGCCCGGCCCCCACAGGCATCCCTCCCCACGAGCAACATTGAGGTGATCACGCCCACCTTGGCCACACCTACCCAGTCTGCCATGATCACCACAGCCACGCCCACCCAGTGGGGCACACCCACCTGGCACCCGGTGATAAATAAGTGGGGTTTGGGTTGCAGTTTGGGCACTCGGTCTCTAAAAGCTTCGCCATCACTGGTATAAGCTCTTTCCCTTTTCTACTCGCATGAATGTGGGAATAACCTTGGCAGACAGAAGGAAAAGCTGCAAACAAGGCCCAGGCAGAGAAGAGGCAGTGGAGCCTACAGAAGGAATATGGACGTAGCAAACAACCAGGGCGACCTCCCTAGTTTCTTGAGCAGTAAAAGCCAGGGGGCATAAATGTTCTTTCAGAGTTGCAAGATTCTGCTAATGTAGCCTTACAATAAAGTAGAATGAGTTAATCTGGGCAGGACTACCGCATAAGGCTGACATTGCATCACAATGCATCCATGCCCCCCGAAAGGATGGAGTTTAGGTTATGGTGCTGCAACAATGTTTGCTTGTTCTGATGAAAGCTGAGAGGGGGAGTTTGTAGAAAGTAAGGAAGACAGAAGTAGGGAAGGACAGTTGCCTAGGGCAGTGATGGCGAACCTTTTAGAGACCGAGTGTCCAAACTGCAATCCAAAACCCACTTATGTATGGTCAGGTGCCGGGTGGGTGTGGCCCATTGGGTGGGCGTGGCTGCGGTGGTAACGGCAGACTGGGTGGGACTAAAAAGTTCAATCAATCAATTCCAACTTTGCGAGATCTTTTTTTTTCCCGCGAGAAGTTGAAATTGATTGATTGATTCAACTCTTTTTTTTTTTTTGCATATGGCAGCGGAGGCCTAAAGCAAAACGGTTTTATAAAACTCAGCTGAAGGCCTAGGGCTGGGGCGACGGTGCGCGTATCCACAGAGAGGGCTCTGAGTGCCACCTGTGGCACCCGTGCCATAGGTTTGCCACCACGGACCTAGGGAAAGAGGCTGAAATATTTTTTAACCCCTAGGAAACAAGGGAGCATTCAGAAGAGGCTCAAGCAGACATCTCTCTGATTCACTAGGGCAGTGGCTCCCAACGTTTTGCATGCCAAGGACCTGTTTCATGGAGGGCAGTTTTTCTGCGGACCAGGGGAGATGTGGTTTTGCGTGCTGCGTGGATCTTGCGTGTGCATGGGTGGGGCTTCGCTTGCTTGTGTAGCTTGGTTCCTGGCGGAACAGGGACTGTTGGCAGTCTGTGGATCAGGGATTGAGTACCCTGCTCTACGGTGTAAGAAGGAGCTCAAGCAATCTTGCAAGATTCTGGAGAGGCATATTGGCTGGGGAATTCTGGGAGTTGAAGTCCACACATCTTAAAGTTGCCAAGGTTGAAAAACTCTGATCTAAACCCCGAAATGAAGGCAGAGGTGAATCAGAAGGCTTATTTAACATTAGAAAGGCATCTCAGCTCTTGGAAGCAAGGCTGGACCAAACAATACTATTTAATGCTATAGCTTGTGCCCATCAGTGAATCAATCCGTAAGAAAACTATATTCAGCAATAGAGCTGATAGCAGACGTGCATGGGGAAGTCCCCAGCTTTAAACCAAATTGTAATGTTTAATTCATAAAAGAAAGGTAAATGCTTAAATACCTAACCAGGGAGCAATTATATTAATTAAATTTAACTAACCCTAACTTTAATTAACTCAAAATATTATTGCATTTCAGCACAATTGGATTTTCATCCTGGCCTCATCTATTATATTTTGAAGCGTTGCCCCTGGCACACTGCTTAAACCTCTGGACAAGTCTGTGTCCTTGCCTTGTGGGGTCATTCCCGTGGAGATGATATTGGTCATCCATCTGTGGTCATAGGATGTTCTGGGACCAGTTGCCTTTAAAATAAAAACAATCCATGTGGGCCTTTGGGCCACAAAATGCCCAGATCTACTCTAGAACATTGTTTCTTCACTTTGGCAATGTTAAGATGGGTGGAAGTCTAGAACAGACTTGAAGTCCACCCATCTTAAATCTGCCAAGGTGGAGAAACACTATTCTAGATTGGCTGGGGAATTCTTGAAATTGAAGTCCACCGATGTTAAACTTGCCAAAGTGGAGACACACTGCTCTAGAATCTGGTTTGAACAACTGGCTTCTCACAGCATTCCCTTGTGGTTTTTTAAATTTCCCCTGAGCCTGGGGAAATGGTCCATCCCTGAATTAAGACTAAATCTGGTTTGTTTGTTTTGGCTTAATAAATTGTGGGATCCTGAGCACTGGCCTTGGTCAATCCTAGTGTATGATGGAGTTCAACCCATCTCATCTGATGGAGGCCAGCCAACTCCGGCTTCAAACATTTGTTGTAAAGAAGAACGTGCTTTCCACGGCGGATGTTTCTACAGTTGAATGGCTTTTACTATCCGGAAGTTCTTCCTATCGCTTCACTGAAGTTGCTTTTCATTTCAAGCCATTGGTTTTAGGGACCCATTATCTATGTCAGAAGTCATCAATGTGGCAACCACAGGGACAATGATGTAATAGGAATGGAGCTGTGTCATCTTGGGGCGGTTTGGTGGCTTTCTTGATTTCTTTTCTCAAATCTTGGTCATCCATCAGCCTAAAAAGAGCCACAGGAACACTCCTTTATTGGGAAGGAACCTTAGAGGTCTTCTAGTCCAGGGCTTTTCAACCTTTTCACCCATTGTACCACTTTTAGGATATGGCAACATCCGAGGACCAGCAGTCGCTTAGCAAGGTGTCAAAAACTTGATGACAAAAAAAAAGGAAAACAAGTGATGAAGTACAGGTAGTCCTTGACTTACAACAGTTCACTTAGTGACTGTTCGAAGTTACAATGGCACTGAAAGAAGTGCCCCCCAAGCCAAGCAAGACACCGGCCTGCCCACCCAGCAGCACTCTTTCTCCTGTCCAAGGTTTTCATTGTTATGAGCATTTCTGTTGAGGATTGGCAGCGGGGGTGGGTTGGGGGGGTGTTTGGTTTTTATTCCCCCTTTCTGCTGGGTGGTTGCAGCAGGTTTTGGTCACTTCACATGACCCTGGGACCGTCATAAATATGAATCAGTTGCCAAGCATCTGAATGTAAATCACAAGACCCTGGAGATGCTGCAACATTCCAGCTGATTGGCGCTTCTTCTGGGCTCAGCTGGAACCAGGCGCTTCCACTGAGCCCTGACAGCCCTGCAGCTCCAGCCATCTCTCGCTCAGACTTGTGCGGTGCTGCCACCGGTTCAGCTCATTCCCCGCCCCCGCTACCACTTTTCTAAGATAGTCGCATACCATCTGCCAGGTGCCAATGTACCACAGGTGGTACCCATACCACTGGTTGAAAAGCCCTGTTCTAGTCCACCCACCTGCTCAAGCAGGAAACTCTATACCAGTGGTGGTGAACCTATGGCACGTGTGCCAGAGGCGGCACTCAGAGCCCTCTCTCTGGGCACGCACATGCACCGTCGCCCCAGCCCCGCCTCCCCCCGTGGCCACCTCCTCACCAGCAGCCCCCCTAGAGGAGAGTCGCCCCTGGGTGCAGCCCACACGGAACAGCGCAGCCAAGGACATGGCAGCCGGGCAGCGGGGACAAGACTCCACCCTCGCCTCCCATCATGTGCAGATGATGCTGTGGGGTGTGGACAGAGATCGTGGCCGCTATGGTGCTGTTGGGCCACCTGGGCGATCTGCGGCAGGCCATGGAGGCAGTGGGTGGTCTGTGGGGTGGGGACGGTGTGGGGGCGGGGTGGTGGTTGGGCACTCGGTCTCTAAAAGGTTCGCCATCACTGCTCTATACAATTTCAGGCAAATACTTGTCCAATCTCTTCTTAAAAGCCCTTAAACAGGAGAAGGGGGTGGTTGCCCCCCACAAATTCACTTTGGCCTTCTTTCCTGCCTTTGGTAGCCCAAGCGGGCAGAGCAAAACCTCCGTCCCTCTCAGCTCCACAGAAACTTCACCCACACAAAACTCCACTGAGAATTTTATTTCACTGAAACCCGCGCTCACCCACACAGCTCTTCAGAATCTGCTGTTGGTGCCTCAAAGGCAGCAGACTTCGCTCAACAGCTTCCGGAAGCTGTTGGCCTGATTGATTAATTTCCACCGGGTGGGTCTTTTTGGCTCAGCTCAGCCAGGCGCGTGGCAGCTTCAGGGAAGACAAGCTGTGGGGGGGGGGGAGATGCTTGGTGTGGCTGATCAAGAAAGGAGCAGCCCAGAAAAGCCATAGGGAGCCCAAAGAAGCAGTTGAGTGGCTGTTTCACCACCACCCCCGTTATCCTTTTATACCATATTGTAAATAAACAAGGCCGTATTTGTCAGGGAGGGGATATCAAGCAGAGAAGCTCCCCTTGAAATGTGCACTTTCCATTAGCAGGGTAGGTGGAAACAGGATCTCCATCTTCCAGAACAGTGTTTTTCAAATTGGGCCACTTTAAGTTGTGTGGACTTCAACTCCCAGAATTCCCCAGCCAGCACGCTGGCTGGGGAATTCTGGGAGTTGATGTCCACACATATTAAAGTGGCTGAGGTTGAAGGACGTTGATCTATAAGTTGGAGGAGATGGTGTGTCTGATGGCCTCCAAAATGTGGGAAAGGATAATAATAATAATAAAGTTGGAAGGGACCTTGGAGGTCATCTAGTCCAACCCCCTGCTCAGGCAGGAAACCCTATACCATTTCAGACAAATGGCTGTCCAGTCTCTTCTTAAAAACTTCCAGTGTTGGAGCATTCACCGCTTCTGGAGGCAGGTTGTTCCACTGGTTAATTGTTCTAACTGTCAGGAAGTTTCTCCTTAGTTCTAGGTTGCTTCTCTCCTTTAATCCATTGCATCTTGTCCTGCCCTCAGGCACTTTGGAGAATAGCTTGACTCCCTCTTCTTTGGAGCAGCCCCTGAGATATTGGAATACTGCTATCATGTCCTCCCTCGTCCTTCTCTTCGTTAAACTAGACATACCCAATTCCAGCAACCATTCCTCATATGTTTTAGCCTCCAGTCCCCTAATCATCTTTGTTGCTCTTCTCTGTACTCTTGAGAAAGATTGAGAAGTGCTGAAAGAAAATTCTGGAAGGACCACTGGTGTGTGTGTGTGTGTGTGTGTGATCTAAAGGCGACCCATGTACTCTCCTCAATATTTTCTCTACATCCCTAGTTGATCTTCTGACAGCCCAGTGTGTTGAAGCAGCAGAACAACTCAACATCGGCAATTTGACTTCCCATTAATCTGAAGCAAGGATAAATCTCTGACTCCACCAGAAATGCAAGAACATCCTTGCTTTGCCAGTGTGCATGATGCAATCACAACCCATTTGCACAGTGACCTCATCCTATGCATCCCTTATCTTTCCAATGCGTGGCCGCTGGCGTGTGGCCGCTACTTGATGGATTCTTCAAGAAAATCCAAGGTAGAGTGGCTTAAGGAAGTCTTTTGGCTGACTATCTTGATGCGGTTGTTCCTCATTTAGTTACTTTTTTTTTTTAACAATCTTTTTTATTAATTTTTTTCCAATCAACATATGTTAATTTTTCCAATCAACAAGTTGTCTAGAGTTTGCTAAGCTAATACGTATTCAATTCCTAATCCGTCATTCTTTTCTCTAACCAAGAATAAAATAAGTTCCAAATTTTATAGTAGTCCGTATCTTCTTTGTTTTCAGCCTCATAGTTAGTCTGTCCATCTCTGCACATTCCAATATTTTCGTGATTATTTCTTCCTCTGATGGCAATCCTTCATTCTTCCAGTATTGTGCAAAAATTATTCTCGCTGCTGTGGTAATATGTAGAATTAAATATAATTTCTGCTTATTAGTCTTTTCAGACATAATGCCTAGTAAAAAAAGTTCAGGTTTAAAATCCACTTATTCGCCCAATATTTTTTCTAACCACATATGTTAGAAAGACCTTTTCCAATAGGTCTTTGCCTTCTCACATGTCCACCAAATATGATAATACGTGCTTATGTTATGTTTACATTTCCAACATCTATCTGACATATTTTTAAACATTTTTGCTAATAGAAGGTGCCATCTATACATATTTTCTTTATATGAAGTTGACATTGTTAATTTATAGTTTCTCTCCCATAACATTTGCCATTTTTCTAATTCTATATCATAACCAAAATCTGTCCTGGTGGGCACATTTGCAGATACAAAGTAGATATGAAAAAGACGTAAAAATGTATGGATTTTACAAGGATCAAAATGTGTTCGATAAGATTTTGTTAACCTCAGATGAGAAATTAATTAAGAAAATGCATAATTTTTTGTTAATTTTAGATATGAAAAGTGAACAAGTGAAGGAAACAATGATAAGATGGGCAAAAAATTTTGTTCCTCATTTAGTTTCTTTCAGCTAGGGCAGTGCTTCTCAATCTTGGCGATTAGCGGTGTGGACTTCAATTCCCAGAATTCACGGCTTGGCTGGGAAATTCTGGAAATTGAAGTCCACCCGTCTTAAAGGAGCTGCGGTTGAGAAACACAGAGCTAGGAGGAATTATGGTTCTTCTCGCCTTCTTCAGTGTCTGTCGTTAGCCATCCTGGCGAGCTGAGGATGGGATGGATGTCCACCCCCATGGAAGATCCTGAGATAGAGAAAAGCCTATTCCAACTCATTTTAAAAGCGGTATTTCCACATTGAATGCTTTTGGCGTTAGTTATTGTTGTTGTTATTATTATTATTATTTAAAAAAAAACCCAACTCAAGTCAAGTCAAACTTTAAACATTAATACTGCTAAAGCCTGTTAGTAGAGACTCACCCAGTCATAGTTAAGCCAGAAGAGTAATCCATGCCCTCCTAACCACAAATAAACACTGATTATTTCTGTTCTTCATAGAGGTTTAGCACATAAAGCTGGGGTAAAAACACGGAGTGTTATTCCATCAGCCAGATTGAGAGATCTGGATGTGAATGGCCTTATTTTTTAACTGGAAAAGCTTAACGTGCCGTTGTTTTCATTGTACACCAGCCAATGAAAGTATGAATTGCAGTTCCTTTTGCACTGAAATTGAGAACCCTGGAAAGGCAGCCGTCCGGATTAGATCCCTCAAGACAGCAGCATGGGGCTGACGTTTATCGATGGCCAAGTATTCTTTTATTTTTCTTCCACCCATTAATATTTCTCAGACACTTAGAACGATGCTAAGTGTGAAAGAACCAGAAAAAGGAACAACTGGGACAGGGGCTTCATACAGGTGGTCCTCAATTTACGACCAGATTTGAGACCAGATCAGTTCTGCCTGATTTTTACAATCTTTTCACCAGGGTTGTTAAGAGAATAACTGCACGTTACGTAAACCAGATGTTCGTTAAGTGAATCCAGCTTTCCCCAGTGACGTGGCTTGTCAGGAGCTCGCTAGGAGGGTTGCAATTGGTGGTCACATGACCTCAGGAGACTTCGATCATTATAAATACATACCAGTTGCCAAGCAGCCAGATTTTGATCACGTGACCATGGGGATGCTGCAATGGTCGTAAGTGTGAGGACTGGTTACAAGTCACTTTTTTCAGAGCTGTTGTAACTTCAGTCACTAAATGAATGGCTCTAAATTGAGGACTTCCTGTACTTTATTTGAATGTTGACTAGAGACATTCTTTCTTTCTTTCTTTCTTTCTTTCTTTCTTTCTTTCTTTCTTTCTTTCTTTCTTTCTTTCTTTCATCATCTATCATCTGTCTGTCTGTCTGTCAGCCTGCCTATCTATCTATCTATCTATCTATCTATCTATCTATCTATCTATCTATCTATCTATCTATCTATCTACCTACCTACCTACCTACCCATCCATCCATCCATCCATCCATCCATCCATCCATCCATCCATCCATCCATCCATCTATCTATCTATCTATCTATCTATCTATCTATCTATCTATCTATCTATCTATCTATCCATCTTCTATTTATCTTCTTTCTTTCTATCTATCTATCTATCTATCATCTATCTATCTTCTATTTATCTTCTTTCTATCAATCAATCTGTCTGTCTGTCTGTCTGTCTATCTATCTTTTTAGCTGGGCCTTTAAAAAAGAATTTTCTCCGGTGTAATTTAGTTGTTTTCTTTTTCATGTTGCTTTTTTTGGTGGTATTTTCAGTGATAATCTCCTGAGCACTGATTTTGTGCCAAGAGGTGTTTTCAATCCAGAAAGGAAGTCCATAAAATAAATACAGGTAAGTCCTTGAATTACGACAACAATGGAGCCCAAAATTTCTGTTGCTGGGTGAGACATTTGTTAAGTGAGTTTTGCCCCACTTTACCACTTTTCTTGCCACAAGTGTTAAGCGAGTCACGGCGGTTGTTAAATTAGTTAACATGGTTGTTAAGTGAATCTGGCTTCCCTGTTGATTTTGCTCATCAGAAGGTCCTAAGAAGTGATCACATGACCCCCCCAGGACCCAGCAACCGTCATAAATAAAAGACAGTTGCCAAGCACCTGAATTTTGATCGCGTGACTGTGAGGATGCTGCAACGCTTGTGTGAAAAACGGTCATCAGTCACTTTTTTTCAGTGCCATGTAACTTTGAACGGTCACTGAACAAACAGTTGTAAGTCGAGGACTACCCTTATTAGAATAATTACAGGCTTACGTTTCACCCGTTGCTGCTGGAGTAGGCATTGTTCAGAAAAAGTTGGCACACCGATGTTCCAATCAAAGTAAATAAAATGAATATTTTAGCTAAGGCAGTGGTTCTCAACCTTTTTAATTCTGCAATGCCCAACCAGTCGTAAGTCGAGGACTACTCAACCGGTCGTAAGTCGAGGACTAATCAACTGGTGCAGCACCGTTTGCAGAATGGGACTTTTGGCGGGCTCAGCAGGGCAGAGACAGCCTGGACAATTCCTATTGGCTTTTGAAAGCCAATAGAATTAGACTCTATTCAAGAGAGTCTATTCTATTGGCTTTCAAAAGCCAATAGAATAAAAGGGAGTAGCACAGCTAAGGAAAAGGGGAAAAAAATGGCAGACTGCGTTGTTTGGCGACCCCCGTGAAATGGTCGTTCGACCCCAAATGGGGTCCCGACCCACAGGTTGAGAACCACTGAGCTAAGGGTTAGAACAGGCTACGCACAACAACGCCTACTTATAACACAGCATCCAATGGCCAAATTAACTTAATTAAGTTAATGCCAGGAAAATACTTTGAAATCTTCATGTGAAGAAGACTTTAGTTGAATTAAATGAAGTTATTTGAAAAGCATTAACGTGCTTTGTTATTATTGTCAGTGCTGTTGTTCCTTCCCTGGGCATTCAGCTAGAATTGCTCTCAGACGCTTGCACTCTTATTTCTCCAAAAGCAATCAGCTTTAATGAATGCGCCATTGGTGCTATTTTTCTTAATTTCTTGAAGTGGAGTCAGGCTAAGGGCAATGTTGAGTAGCAAGCAACTGAGTGGGCATTGAAGTTCCTGGCAAGACACCAATCTTGGAAAATGATGAAACGGATTTTTAATAATTCAAAATTCAATATAAATCAAGGGCCCTGGTCCACAGGAAGAGGAGATTGTGTCTTAAAAATGCTGTTGTGCATGATGATAGGTGGTGTGGTTTTTAAAAAATTCTTCAAACAGAAAGAAAAAAAAATCTCTCAACCAAGTAAGATAAATAGGACTGTACCAGGTAATAAGTTCTGATGTCTGGATCCAGAATGGTGGTCTTGGTTTTCTTGATATCCATCTAGATTGGGGGGGGGGTGTCCCCAAACTCTTCAGCTCATCGACCCCTTCATGAAGTTTCAGATTGTTCATCGACTGTCAGGAGCAGGCAAGCAGAACAACTTGGTAAACAGGCCAAAGTAGTTTATTGTTGATCACCTATTTCCAAGAATTTTGCCAGACTGTCTGCTTCCCTTGGAAATGGCAGAGGGAGACCTCAGACTTTGATCTAGGACAGTGGCCACTTTTGGGCACCAGGGACCAGTTTTGTGGAGAGAGGTTTTTCCGCAGACTGGGGGGAGCTTGGTGTTGTATGGTGCCTGCATCCCGTGGATGGAGCTTTGCTTGTTTGTGTGGACTGGTTTCTGTCATGCTGTAGCTCAGTGCCAGTCCCCAGACCAGGGCTTGGGGACCCCTGATCTAAGACATTTCTTCTGCCGAATGGACTCTAAAATGAAATATCTTTTTACTCTGCCTAGCCTGTGGTTCCACCACATCACCAACACCCAAATTTATTATATAGATTAATAATGATGATGATGATGATGATGATGATGATGATGGAAGGGACCTTGGAGGTCATCTAGTCCAACCCCCTGCTCAGGCACGAAACCCTATACCATTTCAGATAAATGGCTGACCAATCTCTTCTTAAAAACTTCCAGTTTTGGAGCATTCATAGCTTCTGGAGGCAAGTTGTTCTCACTGTTAGGAAATTTCTCCTTAGTTCTAAGTTGCTTCTCTCTTTGGTTAGTTTCCATCCGTTGCTTCTTGTCCTGCCTTCAGGTGCTTTGGAAAATAGCTTGACTCCCTCTTCTTTGTGGCAGCCCCTGAGATTTTGGAAGACTGCTATCATGTCCCCCCTTGTCCTTCTCTTCATTAAACTAGACATACCCAATTCCAGCAACCGTTCCTTGTAAGTTTTAGTCTCCATTCCCCTAATCATCTTTGTTATAGATAACTTTTATTGTCATTTTTTACTGCGGGCACAACGGCACACACATTAAAAATGAAATTTAGTTGCTTGCTCTCAAAGTGTACACATACATAACACACATTTAAACATACTATAAACAACATATGTATAGACCTACACCCTTACATATAAGTAACATATAAAAATAATCTCATAACTATTACTTTAATAGTAGTAACTATTACTTCTTGTTACTTCAAGAACATTGACCCCTTGGATTATCCCATCAACTCTTGAGGATTGATACTGACCACTTTGGAGAATTGTGATCTAGACCAAGGATGGACAATTGGCAGACCCCCAACTGTATCCAGTCTCCAAACTTCTGCCTTTCTCTGTGTGTTTTTCCAGCGTCTGTTGTCCTTTTTTGATAATAACAACAGAAAATGGGTGCTGCAGCTTTCTTCCACTTTAAATGAGGAAACGCATGAAAATGATGGACGGCATAAAAGCCCTAAAATAGGCTGAATATCATTTTAAAAAAACAAAGTCCTTAAGATTCATCCCCCAAATGAGAAACACAAATCAAAATCCTGCTCTCCTCTGGTTCAACCTTGGTGGCCAACAGGCTGCATCCTAAATTTCAGTGCATCATTCAGCCTTTAGACCAGTGATGGCGAACCTTTTAGAGACCGAGTGCCCAAACTGCAACCCAAAACCCACTTATTTATCGCCAGGTGCCAGGTGGGCGTGGCCCACTGGGTGGGCGTGGCTGTGGTGGTCATGGCAGACTGGGTGGGTGTGGCCAAGGTGGGCGTGATCACCTCAATGTTGCTCGTGGGGAGGGACGCCTGTGGGGGCCGGGCAAGGTTGGGGAGACCCAGGGGGTCTCTGGCAGTGGGGCAGTGGGCAGGAGGCTCGTCCTTTGGGGTGAGGCGAGGCAAGGTGAGGCAGGGTGGGGGTGCCATTGTCACAGGGCAAGGTGAGGCAGGGGCCAGGGCAGCTGCTGCCTGACACCATCGGCCCCTGCACACACAGGCCAGCGAGCGCATGGGTGCTGGGATGCATCCAGCCATGGGGGACCTCAGCGAGTTAGCAGGCGGCTGGTTGAAGAGGGACAGTTGCCAACTATGGGACATGGCGTGTGTGCCCACAGAGAGGGCTCTGAGTGCTGCTTCTGGCACGCGTGCCATAGATTCTCCACCACTGCTTTAGAGTATTGCTCCTTCCAGTTATACTCTTGGAATGCCCAGAATTTTTATTAAAAAAATTATTTGAGGCAATTTTGCCCAACCTCCTTCTTCTTTCTCCTTAACCTGTGAGAAATCCGTGCCAACTAGGAATCAAGTGGTGAAAATAAGAGCACATGATAGCCATTAAGGAACAAGGCAAATACTCGCAAGTGAAGGGAGCAAAACAGAGGCACCTTCAACTTTGCACACTGGAGAGACAGATGTGCACATCTGGCTTTTTATGCCAAGGGATGAACTATATGGAACCCATCTCTCCATCAGATACCTGCAGAAAATCAAGTGAACTGTCATCCAGCATCTAGGCATTTGAAAGACAGATAGAAAATTGTGTGATTCCTATACACAGGCTATCCTTGAATTACAACCAATCATTTAATGACCATTTAAAGTTACAATGGCACAGAAAAAGTGACTTTTGATTGTCTTTCACCCTTATAATCATTGCAGCATCCCCATGGTCATGTGATCAAAATTTAGACACTTGGCAACTGGCATGTATTTAGTACGGTTGCAGTGTCCCGGGATCACTTTTGTGGACAAGTAAAGTCAATGGGAAGCCAGATTCACTTAACAACTGTGTTACCAATTAACAACTTAGCAATGTGCTGCAGCCGCCAAAAATGCCAACACAGTCAGTCCCAGGCTGCATAAACAGAGGGATAGAATCAGGATCACATGAAGTGTTAGTACCGCTTTATAATGCCTTGGTAAGGCCACAGTTGGAACATTGCATCCAGTTTTGGTTACCACAATATAAAAAAGATGTTGAGACTCTGGAAAGAGTGCAGAGAAGAGCAAGAAAGATGATTAGGGGACTAGAGGCTACAACATATGAAGAACGGTTGCAGGAGTTTGTTATGTCTAGTTTAATGAAGAGAAGGATGAGGGGGGACATGATAGCAGTGTTCCAATATCTCAGGGGCTGCCCCAAAAAAGGAGTCAAGCTATTCTCCAAAGCACCTGAAGGCAGGAGAAGAAGCAACAGATAGAAACTAATCAAAGAGAGAAGCAGTCTAGAACTAAGGAGAAATTTCTTGACAATGAGCACACTTAACCAATGGAATGGATTGCCTTCAGAAGTTGTGATACTCCATCAAAAGGATCACCTTTGGATCACTCACATACCCCCACATGCTCCATTGCTCCTCCCAGAATTTTCTTTCAGCTCTTCTCAAACCGTCCCCAAGTTCTGGAGACCATCAGACAATCTCCTCCAACTTCTAGCTCAATGTTTTTCAACTTCTGCTACTTTAAGATACTGTATGTGGACTTCAGCTCCCAGAATCCCCCAGCCAGCACTTGAAGGCCACCCATCTTAAAGTGGCCAAGATTGAGAAACACTGAGGTAGAATATTGGTGGTACATAGGCTATGGGATTTAATCAATGTATCATTCTCAACACAGCAACCAGTGATCTAGAGGCTTGGACAGCAGGGCTGTCCCTGTCATTGTCAATGTGAGATTACCAAATCTGGTGGTGATTTCTGGAGAGACCACCATGAAAGCAGTAACTCTTAGCATCTAGACTTGTATACCACCCCATGGTGCTTTGCAGCACTCTCAGATCAATTTTACAGGGTCAGCACACTGCCCCCTTGTACTTCCAAGGGGAGTACAACTAAATTGTGGTTCTAATTTAATAAACTTGGTAAAAAGTACAAATTGGACTTTTTTTTTTTTACATTTGTGTCACCTCCCAGCCCTATTTTCATATTTTCTCTTCCATTTTTATATTAACCATTTCTACTATGAATAATGGTACATTCATAAATTGGAGAAATAAAAGACTGTAATAAAGACTTATTTCATTTGGCTATTCTGTGCATGCTTTATCTTTTTTTTTTGCTAGATTCTTGTCTTCACTTGGGGTTGCAATTGCATGCCTGCTTAACCATGGTTTACTCAAGTAACCCTATAGCCACACTCCACCATTAAATAACCACATGGGCTCACGGCACATACAAGTGTGGTTTGCTAGTTTGTGGGTTGTGAGCTGTTCAAGCACATCCAATCTTTGATTATGTTAGAACTGCAAAAATCGAATGAGCCAACTGATTCTCAGATAATTATTTTTAAAATAATCTCTAGTTTCCTTTCTCCAAGCTTGGTTAAGAATGTGGAAGTAACAGGTTTTCTTCACTTCATACATTTTAAAACTAATATTAATGTTCTCAATTTTTGTTTCTATTTGTATTTTATCTTACAATATACTTTAATAAAATTTTTTTTTTAAACCCAGTCAAATCTAGCTTTTTTCTCAGGCTTTGAGTTCTCAGACTTTGAAATGTGTTTCTTAGGAAAATTGCAAATAAAAATCTACAGGTAGAAAAGTATGCCAAAATGCTTACCAGTTATAATGTGAACCTTAAAAACCTCAAATGTGATGAACTGAGTTTGAAAAATTGATGAAAATAAGAAAGTAAGAGTCATGGACACTGAAAGACCCACCCTTCCCTAATGCATTATGACCTGTCAAAGGAGCAGAATAGGATTAAAACAGAAGAACTATTTCAGTCAGCCCAATGGAGAAGAAGCTGGTCAAGTTGAACTTCTGGAAAGTTTTTCAGATGTTCAAGAATTCAACTGCAACATCCAGCTACTCAAAAATGGCCAGTCTTGTTCTGGGTATCCAATAATTTTCCTCTTCTGATACAACAAAAATTACTGTTAGTCAACAACATTTTGAGAAGATCTGGACTTAATTTGGCCTGGAGTTATAAATGTGCACTTCTTTTACATGATTTCTGTCAATGTAGGCATACGACTTCTGTGATTTTCTTGTGGAAAATGAAAGGACTCTTACAAATTCCAGAGGGTTTTAGTAGAGAGATTTATTGCGCAGGTTCAGAAGCAGTAACAACCAGCAATTCTGAACCCCGAGGGCGGGTTCAGACTTCATTTTTATACATTCCTTTTCTCAGGAACAAAGGAATACACATTGAAATACACATTGTAATACATGAGGTTCGTTTCTCACAGGTATACAATAGAGAATTTGCTACATACATTGTATCCATTAGGTTAGTCACATACTACTGACACAGCATTATTCCAGTAATTATGCAGACACATCATTATTCTAGTGATTGTTCATTATTCCACATTAATTTAGCACACAAATTTCAGTTAATTATTGGGAGTGTGGAGACTATGAACATCTAATCCAGAGGTCTTCAAACTTGGCAACTTTAAAATTTGTGGACTTCAACTCCCAGAATTCCTCAGCCAGGCAGGGCTGGCTGAGGAATTATGGGAGTTGAAGTCCACAAGTCTTAAAGTTGCCAAGTTTGAAGACCCCTGATCTAATCTCTGGGTCTTCTGCTTAGAGAACTTGGGGTAGGCATGTTCAACACTCTGTTTTTTTTTTTCTTCTGCTAGTAGTTCTTCAATTCTTAAGTGGAGTTAGATTGGACAACCCTTCAAAGAACCCAACTTTAAAGACCATCATAGTTATTTCTAAATGGTGGACCTGCCTTAGAAAAACCTCTTAGTAAGACCAGATAAGTTACTCAAAAGGATATTATGGGAGGTGATTTTTAGATTAGGAATCACGTGATAGCAGTGCTCCAATTTATTTGGGGTTGCCACAGAGAAGAGGGAGTTAAGCTATTTTTCAAAGCGCCTGAAGGCAGGACAAGAAGCAACGGATGGAAACTAATCAAGGAGAGAAGCAACCTAGAACTAAGGAGAAATTTCCTGACAGAACAATTAATCAGTAGAACAACTTGCCTCCAGAAGCTGTAAATGCTCCAAAACTGGAGGAGATTCAGATTTGTCTGAAATGGTATAGGGTCTCCTACTTGAACAGGGACCATAAGAAAGGCTGAGCGCAAAAGAATGGAGGCCTTTGAACTCTGGTGCTGGAGAAGACTCCTGCAAGTCCCTTGGACTGCAAGGCGTTCACACCGGTCAGTCCTAGAAGAGATCAACCCCGACTGCTCTTTAGAAGGCCAGATCCTGAAGTTGAAACTCAAGTACTTTGGCCACCTAATGAGAAGGAAGGAGTCACTGGAGAAGGGCGTAATGCTGGGAAAGATTGAGGGCAATAGAAGAAGGGGACGACAGAGAATGAGATGGCTGGATGGAGTCACTGAAGCAGTAGGTGTGAACTTAAATGGACTCCAGAAGATGGTAGAGGACAGGAAGACCTGGAGGAACATTGTCCATGGGGTCGCGATGGGTCAGACACGACTTCGCAATTAACAACAACAACAACAACTTGAACAGGGGCTCTGATTAGAAAACCTCCAAGGTCCCTTCCAACTCTATTATTGCATTAATGTGCGATGTTGGCAAAGTAATAATAATAATAATAATAATAACAATAATAATAATAATAAAGTTGGAAGGGACCTTGGAGGTCATCTAATCCAACCCCCTGCTCAGGCAGGAAACCCTATACCATTTCGGACAAATGGCTGTCCAGTTTCTTCTTAAAAACTTCCAGTGTTGGAGCATTCACAGTAATCAGTGCTCTGGTTTCAAAAAATAAGTTAACTTCCTGGAAAAATGGCAGGTCTTTTTTTTTAAGCGCTTTATCTCTGGATTATGTAGGATAAAGTTTTAATTTAAGATTGACTGTAGATGGAACTCATTAATCTGTGGTTGCCAATATTTAGACACAATGAATGATCTCTGCTGCCTTGCCTTCACCCCCCCACCAAGCCCAGAAACCGGAAAACTCCATCAGACTAACCATTTCTATGCTTTATGCTAGTGACAGAGAAGCCTGGGATCTCCAGATGTTGATGAGCCAGAACATCTGGAGGGACACCACTGCTGTTCTACATGAAGGAAGGAAGAAGGGGTGGGCGAATGGCAATCTGAACTTCACCATGAGAATGGCTTCAGTTCCAAAAAGCAGGCTGCAGGAGAAATGAGCAGCCCAGTTGTGAAATTCTTGTCTCACAGCCACACAAGTTGTCAGCCAGAAATCAATTCGGGGATGCATCTCCTGCTGGCTTTCCTAGAATGTTGTGAATTTTTGCAGAAGTCAAAGAAGACATGTGGAGGGATTCGATTTAATTGTTGAGCACACTGATCTTTGACAAAGGGAAAAAAACCACAAGAGGTTTTCCATATGGACTTCCTGAACATTTCAGGGTCTCATTAAAGGCCTTTGAAACAATTCTTTCTTTGAGCACAATGACACCCAACGCTGCTTTACAGTCCATTGCATTTACAAACCAGGAATAAAATTACTGTATCCATTTCATTATATACATGAAAGCCTGGGTGTTCCACATTCTGTTTTCTTTCTTCCTTTTGCCTTCTTGTTCTCTCTCTCTTTCCCTAACTTGCCACCCCCTCATTTCTTTCTAAAGGTAAACAATAATTATGGCTGGAGAACCCCATTCCATTGACACAGGACGGTGGAGTTCATTACAAATAACCCCAGTTCTGAAATATGAACAGCATGGAAAGCAGTCAAGTTAGAATTATATATAGCAGAGGAATCTGCAGGAGACGTTTTAAAAAAAGCAAAATAGTGGCCAGACTTGCATGATCAAAACCATCATTTTGATTTTTTTTTTCATTCTTCCCTTTGGTTGCCCTGATACTAAGGTTCTCACTGGAGTACAATTTCTTATTTTTGACTTCCAAATTATCAGCTTTTCTAAATGATAGGATATGGCGAGAGCCGGATATCATTTTCATAATGGGAACTAACCCATGCTGATAGTTTGGAAACTGAATCTCTATCCATGCAGAAGTATAAACATGTGCTCATTTTTTAAAAAAAGATGTATGAGCTCTGGGCTGCAAGAATCTCACTGACCACTAGATGGCATCAAATATAGCTTTCCTGCATCTCTTTGCTGACATCGTCTGGTTGCCTGGAATTTTGCAGCCTAGATTTTGTAGCCCTACCCGGCTGTCCAAGCCTCTGGATCAGGGGTGTCAAACTCAATTTCACTGAGGGCCGCATCAGCATTGCGGTTGCTCTTGGGGGGTTGGGTGGGTGTGGCCAGTGGGTGCGGCCTACAGGTGGGTGTGGATGGAGTGGGTGTGGCCTACTGGGTGGGCGTGGCCAGCTCTACATCGCTCAGGTCAAGGGTGCCTGTGGGGGCCTGGGCAGGAGTGGGACAGATCTGAGGATCTCTGGAGAAGGGGCTGGGACTGGGGCAAGCGCCAAGGCATGGTGCATTTCTTCATTTCTCACAAAGGGTGACCCCTCCCCAGCATGCACCCAGGGGGCGGGGCTGACGCGGCAGGAGCTGGTCCCTCGCTGTTTCCAGACGGCCTTGTGGAGCTAAGACTGAATGCCTTTCAGCATAGATGGCCACCACAAAATTGTACATTGGCTCCCGGCTGTCCTGGGCCAGGGCCAAGGCAGAGGGGACCATTCCCTCACTGTTTCCAGGATGGCTTTGCGGGCCGCATGAAACCACTTCACGGGCCACATCCAGCCCCCGGGCCTTGTGTTTGACATGTCTGCTCTGGATCACTGGTTGCTGTGTTGAGAATGATAGATTGATTCAATCCCATAGCCTATGTGCCACCAATATTCCACCCCAGTGTTTCTCAGTCTTGGCCACTTTAAGATGGGTGGCCTTCAAGTGCTGCATGCTGGCTGGGGGATCCTGGGAGCTGAAGTCTACATACAGTATCTTAAAGTAGCAGAAGTTGAAAAACATTGAGCTAGAAGTTGGAGGAGATTGTCTGTCTGCTGGTCTCCAGAACATGGGGAGGGCTTGAGAAGAGCTGAAAGAAAATTCTGGGAGGACCAGTGAAGCATGGGGGGGGGGAATTTGAGTGTGATCCAAAGGTGATCCATGCCCTCTCATCCATCTTTTGTCTGCATCCCTAGCTCCCCATCAAGATGAGTGGAAGCAGTAGTACAACAGCATAGCTGGCTGGGGAATGGTGAGTTGAAGTCCACCCATCTTAACATTGCCAAGGTTGAGAGCCGTTCTCACCCTGCATTGCAACTTACAATGGCACTGAAAAAAAAAATGACCATTTTTCACACTTTGTAACAACCCCACAATCACGTGTGATCAAAATTCAGGTGCTTGGCAACTGACTCATGCTTATGACAGTGGCAGCGTCCTGGGGTCACGTGATCCCCTTTTGCAAACATCCGACAAGCAAAATCCACGGGGAAGCCAGATTCACTTAACAACCGTGTTACTAACTTGACAACTGCGGTGATTCACTGAACAACTGTGGCTGGAAAGATCGTAAAATGGGGCAAAACTCAGTTAAACCACGTCTCGCTTAACAACAGAAATGTTTGGCTCAGTTGCGGTCGTAAACCGAGGAATACTTGTAATTCTAATGGCCACCTGGCCATTTGAGGGACCTGTTTCTCCAGAGAGGTGGCTGTACTGAAGCGTGCCTTTTTTAAAAAGAAAAAAGAAAATGTTTATTGAGGATAATGAAGGATGAATCTTGATTGTATATTTTAATTTAGACCTCTCCGCTAATCTCTGAAATCTCAGAGTTGTTTTTTTTTTAAAGCGTTGGTTTTACCAAGCTCATTCATCTACCCCACACCTTTAGGGCTGGGCAGATGAGACATTTAAATAAATAAACACCTAAATTAAAGTGCCTTCTCCTCCACTGTCTTTTCCTTCTCCTCTCTCTTTGTAGTGCAGTTTGAGGCCACAGGGTTTTATAACTGGCAGCCTTTATTTATTTACTGACTTATTTGTGCTTTTATGTTATTTCAATCCCCTGACTCCATTTTAATACTGCTAAATATTTTGCAAGCAATCTGACTTCGCTGCTCACTTGAGCACGATGAACTTTCCAGGTTGAGTCAAGTTTGCAGAAACACAAGTGAAAAAATGTTGCTGGATTAGAAGAATTTCAAAGAAAACTTCACGTAATCCACTTTTCCTGCAAATAACCAACCAGATGCTTGCAGGCAGCCCTCAATTCACAGAGGAAAACCCCAAACACTTTTCCTTAAGTCTTTCATGGTTAGGTTTGAAGTAGAGATGGGAGAGAAATTTGTTTAATTAGCATTTGAAAGCAAGCTCATTCATTTTCAAACCAAACTCAGCAAGGCTTGAAAAACTTGGTCTCCTGTGAATTTTGCAGGCTTGTTGGGGCATTCAGAGAAGTATATCCTAAAGAACTCCATACAGACTTGAATCTGTGCAGACTTGTTTTTGGCATACATTTCTCCTAAAAAATAAAGTCAAAATGCCGTATATGAGGCAAAGTGATTTACAAAAAGGTGCAAAAGGCATAGTGTGTGACTGGCAATATATTACACACTCTATGTGACACACAAATGCATATTTTGTTGCTAATCTGTTTTAGATCAACCAAAATCTCTGAGAGGAAAAATTAGAAAGTGACAGAAACAGAAACTGACAAACTAGAAAAATAAGAAGTGGACGATAACTGAAATTGACAGATATTTGGTGCTCTACTTTGTTGTTGATTAAGAGTTTGTGGTGGAGGATCTCAAATGTTCTCCAACCTTCAAAAAGACAGAATGTGGACCTTGCTACTCTGAAGGTCCTCTCAAGGCTATGCCACAAAATGACTCGGCTTTGTGAGAAGCTGGAATGAGGTGTCTCCAGAAGTTGCCTCCAGAAATTGTGGGTGCTCCAACACTGGAGGTTTTTAAGAAGAGACTGGACAACCATTTGTCTGAAATGGTATAGGTTTTCCTGCCTGAGCAGGGGGTTGGACTAGAAGACCTTCAAGGTCTCTTCCAACTCTGTGCATTAATGATTCACCTGTGGAGATGGTTACCAGCATCGAATTCCTGGGTGTGCAGCTAACGAGTAGGCTGGCTTGGTTGCTCAACAGTAAGAAACTGGTGAAGTGGGCTCAGCAGCGCCTGCATTTTCTGTATCGCATGAGAAAAGCACATCTTCCTTCCCCTGTCCTGACCACTTTCTACAGGGAGACGATCGAGAGCATCCTGTCATACAGCATCACAGTCTGGTTTGGAAGCATCCAGACAGGAAGGTGATGCAGAGAGTGGTGAGGATGTCCAAAAAGATCATTGGCAGCTCCCTCCCTCCCATCCAGGACATAGCACAGAAGCGTTGCTTGAGCAGGGTCCACAAGATTGTCTGGAACACCACACATCCTCTTCACGACCTGTTTTCCTTGTTACCTTCTGGGGGGGGGGGCTTCGTGGTATCCGTAGCAGAACATCCAGATTCAGCCATAGTTTCATTCCATACAGCATTAACCTTGTGAACTCTCAAGCTTCCTCCTTCCGTTATGTATTCAAGATGGACTGTGTTTAATATTCATATGTTATGTATATGGAGGGGTGTGGGTCTATACATATGTTGTATATAGTATAATAATAATAGTAGTAGTAAAGTTGTAGTAGTAGTAAAGTATGTTTAGGTGTGTGTCATGCATGTGTTTCACTTTGAGAGTGGGCAATTAAATTTCATTTTTGATGTGTGCCATTGTGCCCACAGTAAAAAAATGACAATAAAGGTTATCATCTTATCTTATCTTCACAAGGGCTTCTGCCAAGCTGAGTGATTCCCCCATGCTTAAACCAAGGGGTGGAGAAGTCCCAACAGCAGCTTCGGCATCCACTGTACTGCCCTGAAGGAGAGCAGTCCTAGCTCCATGGTTGGTCAAGAATGAGCAACCGGCAAGGACTCATTAAAGAAGCTCACCCACACTCCACACGTTTCTCGTTATGTAACGTTTTCCACCAATCTTTCCTCAAGGAAGTTTGGATTTTGTGGAATTGCTTAGAGAGAAAAACAAAGTAGCAACTATTAGTGGGGAACAATTAGTGGTTCCCAAGTGGCTGAACTTCAGCTGCCAGCAACCCTTATCGGTAGTTCTGGTGGTGGCAACTGCTGAGAGTTAGGGTTGAGAAACACTGAAGTTCATGCATCTTTCCTTCCATCCTTAATTCACCATTCAGGTTCCTTCTCTGCATGGCCAGGAGTTTTATGGACGAAGGTTCTGACTATTACAACTGGGCTGAAGACATCTGGATCACTTCCAGATGTCAACAGAGAGTTAGTGCTTCCAGTACTGCATCTCTTTGCTGGAGTCAAGTAGTCCTATGGAGTTTGTAGACCAGGTCAGTGGCATTAATCATGTAATATAGCAGAAATGGCCATCATCACAAGGGACCCATGACCTTGCTTCTCCACTGATCAGTGTTTTTGACTCCTCTTAGGAACTCTGTCCAGAAAACTAAACCACAATATATCAACAAGACTTACAACCACAACATTCAACTGATGTCTGTCCTTAGTGGAAACTAGCAAAAGAAGCAGGAAGCACTGTGTTCCCACATGCAACCATCAAGCACTCATCAGTGGTTTTCAAACTTGGCAGCTTTAAGATGAGTGGACTTCATCTCCCAATCAGCTTGCGCAATTCTCCAACCTTTTTTTTTTTTTGCCATTGTGTGGCCATGGGGATGCTGCTGGTTGTAAGTATGAGAGCTGGTTTAAGTTGAGGACTACCCGCATAACTTTTTTTTACTGTGAAACAGATACAAAAAAACAGAGGTCCTGTCAATCAGGGTAAGAGGCTGGGTCATAGGGATTATATAATAATAATAATAATAATAATAATAATAATAATAATAATAATAATGTCTAAGAGCAGGAAAATTGAAGAAAAAACCGAGGGACTAATTCTGGCTGCACAAGACCAAGCTTTAAGGACAAATGCATATAAAGTCAAAATTGAGAAGACAGCAACAGACAGTAAGTGCCGCCTATGCAAAGAAGCTGAAGAAACAGTGGACCACCTGGTAAGCTGTTGCAAGAAGATTGCACAGACTGACTACAAGCAGCGGCATGACAAAGTAGCAACAATGGTGCATTGGAAGATCTGCAAAAAATATCATTTGCCTGTAAGCAAAAACTGGTGGGATCATAAAATAGAGAAAGTCATAGAAAATGATAAAATTAAACTGCTCTGGCACTTCAGAATTCAAACAGACAAGTACCTGCAACATAACACCCCAGACTTAACAATTGTCGATAAGAAAGACAAAAAAGTCTGGATAGTGGACGTGGCAGTGCCTGGAGACAGCAGAATAGACGAGAAAGAACTGGAGAAGATAACAAAATACAAAGACCTACAAATAGAAATAGAAAGACTATGGCAAAAGCAAGCAAGGGTAGTACCAATAGTATAGGCTCCTTGGGTGCAATCCCAAAACAACTGGAGCACCACTTGAACACCATTGGCATTGACAAATTCGCTATTAGTCAATTGCAAAAGGCGGCCTTACTAGGAACTGCTTCCATCCTGCGACGATATCTGTAATACCATCAAACATCCACATCTGCCTATTGCAGGTCCTGGGTAAGGACTCGATAGGTAGTCAAAATGCCAAATCCAGTCTGAATATCTGGCTGACTGTGCGATGATCCATAATACATCAAGAGAGTGAAGAAGGTCTTAAAGTCCAAACTCAATGGAGGAAATACCATAAAGGCAATCAACACCTGGGCAATTCCAGTCATTAGGTACACAGCCGGAATAGTGGACTGGACTCAAGCAGAACTAAAAGCAATGGATAGGAAGACCAGAAAAATAATGACAATGAATGATGCCCTTCATCCACGCAGTGACATTGACAGACTTTATCTACCAAGGCAAATAGGTGGGCGTGGAATGCTACAAGTACATCAGATGGTTGAAGAAGAAAAAATGGCTTTGGAAGAATATCTGAAGAACAATGATGAAGATGCACTGAAATTAGTATATCAGGAAGGCTTACTGACTACTGGAGAGACCAAACTGGCCTACAAGAAAGACCAAATGAAGAACAGAATAGAGGCATGGGAAGACAAAGCACTACATGGCCAATACATTAAAAAAATAGCTGGGAAAGCAGATAATAACAAGACCTGGCAATGGCTAAGAGCAGGAAAATTGAAGAAAGAGACCGAGGGACTAATTCTGGCTGCACAAGACCAAGCCTTAAGGACAAATGCATATAAAGTCAAAATTGAGAAGACAGCAACAGACAGTAAGTGCCGCCTATGCAAAGAAGCTGAAGAAACAGTGGACCACTTGGTAAGCTGTTGCAAGAAGATTGCACAGACTGATTACAAGCAGCGGCATGACAAAGTAGCAACAATGGTGCATTGGAAGATCTGCAAAAAATATAATTTGCCTGTAAGCAAAAACTGGTGGGATCATAAAATAGAGAAAGTCATAGAAAATGATAAAGTTAAACTGCTCTGGGACTTCAGAATTCAAACAGACAAGCACCTGCAACATAACACCCCAGACTTAACAATTGTCGATAAGAAAGACAAAAAAGTATGGATAATGGACATGGCAGTTCCTGGAGACAGCAGAATAAACGAGAAAGAACTGGAGAAGATAACAAAATACAAAGACCTGCAAATAGAAATAGAAAGACTGTGGCAAAAGCAAGCAAGTGTAGTACCAATAGTGATAGGCTCCTTGGGTGCAATCCCAAAACAACTGGAGCACCACTTGAACACCATTGGCATTGACAAATTTTCTATTAGTCAATTGCAAAAGGCGGCCTTACTAGGAACTGCTTCCATCCTGCGACGATATCTGTAATACCATCAAACATCCACATCTGCCTATTGCAGGTCCTGGGTAAGGACTCGATAGGTAGACAAAATGCCAAATCCAGTCTGAACATCTGGCTGAGTGTGTGATGATCCATAATAATAATAATAAAGTTGGAAGGGACCTTGGAGGTCATCTAGTCCAACCCCCTGCTCAGGCAGGAAACCCTATACCATTTCAGACAAATGGCTGTCCAGTCTCTTCTTAAAAACTTCCAGTGTTGGAGCATTCACCGCTTCAGGAGGCAGGTTGTTCCACTGGTTAATTGTTCTAACTGTCAGGAAGTTTCTCCTTAGTTCTAGGTTGCTTCTCTACTTGATCAGTTTCCACCTGTTGCTTCTTGTCCTGCCTTCAGGCGCTTTGGAGAATAGCTTGACTCCCTCTTCTTTGGAGCAGCCCCTGAGATATTGGAACACTGCTATCATGTCCCCCTTCGTCCTTCTCTTCCTTAAATTAGACATACCCAATTCCATCAACCTTTCCTTATATGTTTTAGCCTCCAGTCTCCTAATCATCTTTGTTGCTCTTCTCTGTACTCTTTCTAGAGTCTCAAATCTTTTTTATATCGTGGTGACCCAAACTGGATGCAGTATTCCAAGTGTGGCCTTATCAAGGCCTTGTAAAGTGGTATTAACACTTCACGTGATCTTGATTCTATTCCTCTGTTAATGCAGCCTAACACTGGGCTGTACACAATGCATGGTAAAAGAAGTCAAGAAGGCCGCTATAATGCAATCAAACTCCTCCTACTTTCTATATGTGTTGGGTAGAGCTTAGGATCACTCTGTTGTGGTTACCACCTTGACTTTTTTCACAAAAAGACGGTTGCATGTAAGAACAGAGTGTTTCCTGCTTCTTTTGCTAGTTTCCACTAAGGTCAGTTCTGCCCTCAATTGAATGTTGTGGTTGAAGGTCTTGTTGACATGTTGTGGTTTAGTTTTCTGGGAGGAAAAACAATGGTCAGTGGAGAAGCAAGGCCATGCCACTCTTGTGATTGTGGTCATTTCTGCTACATTAATATTACATGATTAATGCCACTGACTTATTCTACAAGCTCCAGAGGACAACTTGACTCCAGCAAAAATGTACAGTACTGGAAGCACTAACTCAGGGGTGTTCAAACCTGGCCCTTTTATGACTTGTAGACTTCAACTCTCAGAATTCCTCAGCCAGGCACACCTGTCTGGCTGAGGAATTCTGGGAGTTGAAGTCCACAAGTCATAAAAGGGCCAAGTTTGAAGACCCCTGCACTAACTCTTGACCTCTAGAATTTTGACCCTAACCCTGCCAGTAGCAATAATGAAATTGAAGCATGGCTATTGGGGAAACGGGCAACAGTCTGCAGAACTGGGAAAGATGGAAAAATCTCTGCTCATTTAGACAACCTTTTTCCTTCCAAAACTTCCTGAGTTTTCCCCATGCAGATGGGCAGGATCAGGGGCTTTGGGCTGTTCAAAAACTGCTGGTCGTTTCTTTGGATGAGGAATTTAGTTTCAAGGCATTGACTTTCTCTGACATTGACTTCCAATGGAGAAAAAGCAGGGAAGTCTGCAAATTTGGAGGGGGTCAGAAAAGTCAAGATGGCAGCTGCTGAGATACTGCCCAATCAAAGCCCTGCAATTTTTTTTAATGATGGGGCTTTGCACTGCAGCGGCCACCCTCTTAATTCTTTTGACTCTCTCCTGCCAAAGCTGCCTGAATACAGGTAATCCTCAACTTACAACCCTTTGTTTAGTGACTATTCAAAGTTATAATGGCATAGAAAAAAGAGACTTGTGACCGTTTTTCACACATATGCCATTGCAGCATCCCCACGGTCACGTGATCAAAATTCAGATGCTTGGCAACTGGCATGTACTGTTGCAGTCTCCTGGGGTCACGTGACAAGCAAAGCCAATGGGGAAGCCAGATTCACTTAACAACCGTATTACTAGTCTTGTGAAAAATGAAAGGACTCTTACGAATTCCAGCGGGTTTTAGCAGAGAGATTTATTGCGCAGGTTCAGAAGCAATAACAACAAGAAATTCTGAACCCCGAGGGCGGGTTCAGACTTCAGTTTTATACTTTCTTTTTTTCTCAGGAACAAAGGAATACACATTGAAATACACATTGTAATACATTAGGTTTGTTTCTCACGGGTATACAATGGAGAGTTTGCTACATACATTGTATCCAAGTGTAATGCGCATTAGGTTAGTCACATACTACTAACACAGCACTATTCCAGTAATTATGCAGACACATCATTATTCTAGTGATTGTTCATCATTCCACATTACTAGCTTAACAACTGCAATGATTCACTTAAAAACTGTAGCAAGAAAGGTTGTAAAACGAGGCAAAGCTCACTTAAATGTCTCCTCTGCAGCAGAAATTTTGGTTCTCAATTGTGGTCATAAGTCAAGGACTATCTGTATGTCCAAATTGCTCTGGAAATCTTGCTAAAATCCCCAAATGAAATGTGTATTTCTTTTCTCATCCTCGTTTCTATTACTTCTGCTAAGTCCAGGCTCCGTAAGCTGGGCTCTGTTGTGTGTGATTAATGCTTCTACTTAATATAAGAGTAATCAGCTTTGTTTTTGTTGTTGGTAGGCTAGGCTGTGAGGCTTGTAATTAAGAATGCATTTAATTGCCTGCATGGTTAGCGAGGCGAAGTCTTTCTGGATTTTTGTACCATTTAGATCAGAATCTGTCCTTTTTTCTCATCGCTTGGGTGTTTTGTGTAAGTATCTCTGATACGTTGGGGGAGGGGGTAAAATATAATGAGAAGGTAGCATCTTTGAGGAGGAGATATTAGCCAGTCTTAAGGCAATTGCTTTTGTCTGAGAACCTACAAGTCCATTTTGTGGATAGTAAAAAAAACTCTAAAATTTTATTAATATTAAGGATATGAGAAGGTTTATCTTTTCCCTCTCATCTTTGAAAGAGACCTGAGGTCTTAAGTATATAAGTACCAGCCATTACTTGTGGCTGGGCAGTTCTGTTGCTACTACAATAAAGCTATACAATGATGCTGTGTCGCTCCTTGCCTATCGAAGCACCCCACTGCATAAAACAGACATTACTGACCACACGAAATCCTTATAACCAGAACAACACCGACACTGACATCCTCTAACCCCCCCCCCTCCTGAAGATGTTACCTACCCAGGTAACGAAATGTTCGTAAACCAGCTCACATGCTCGGAGAACGAACCTTCACCCTCATCTCTCTGCAACTTTGAGAGACAGCAGAAGTGTCCATCCGTCCATCACATGATCACCGTCCTGACTCCTTTGACATTATCTCTGTACGGCAGACAGATGGATTGTAAGGCAGCAGAATCAGAAATTAAAGACATTCAAGGAGACCCCCCCCTCCTTTGCACAGAGATAATTTGGCCTCCCTGGAGCTATTAGTTGTTTCCCGAATGTATTTTGTGTGGCAGGCAGTTGAGGTCTTCTGAGTGTAGACTTCTAACCCAATCAGCTACAACTTATTCCCCACCCCCACCCCAATTGTGAGCAAACCCCGGACTAGAGATCTTGGTGTTGAGCAGATGGCTGGCTGTGTTCAACTCACCCCAACCAGCATTCAGGGGAGTCACAAACTGGCACTGCTTGAGTTACATCAGCGACAGAGTTGTGACAAATACGGCAAAAGCATTTATGCTTTCATGCTCCGCCTTTTAGGGCAACACGAAATCGTCAACCTTCACTGATTTTAAGTTTGTCGCTCTGGTGGTCCCCTCTCGAAAAGGAAATAGCGGAGCTAGAGAAGCTTAAAAGAGGGCAATGAAGATGATCCAAGGGCAGGAGAACTTTCCTTAGAAGTAAACTTCCTTGAAGTTTAAGGACGGTGGCTTTCTTGCTGACCCAAATAGCAGCTACTGCGGGGAGTTTGTGTACAAAACATCAGAGACATCACTGGTTCCAAAGTACCAATTTGTCAGATGGAGCTTTGTCTTTCCCTGTGCTGCTTTCACACCAGCCCCTGGGCTGCCAGAGTGCATTCTTCTCCTTCTCTAAGCTCCTGGGGCCAGTTTGACGCCTGGAGCATTCATGGAAATAAATAGGTTGCTGGAGGCTAGAAGTCTGCTGTGCAGTAGTCCAGGAGCCCTAGATGCTAATGATGGCTGAGGAGATCAAGGGGCAGGAAAGCTGGCATATCCAGACACAGCTGTCCACAGGCACGTTAGGGTTCTTCAGCAGGATGCTGGAGACCTTGGCCCTGGGCCAAATTATGAGACACTAAACAAATCAAATAACTTTATTACGGTGGTAGACCAGCAATAGTCATAACTTTTTACAATATATTAAATAACAACAACAACAACAACAATAATAGTACTAACATTAATAGTAAATAATAACATCCCTGTTAAGAAAATACATGTTCTCAAAATGTTAGGGTCACTTCCTAGTTTACGTGAGTGGATAGCCGATTAGTGTGTGAGTAAATATAATGTTCCAAACATTATTAGAGATATCTCCAAAGAATTGGCACAAGTTGACGGCTATAGATCTGTAACCAATTTTTTTCTTGTGGACATGGCCGCAACACAGTATTTTGCCACTGCATGCATGATAGAAGGGTTTGAGTCTTGGAGGAGAAGGCCTACATAAAAATTGTCTGCCCTCCCCAGCAATCTCTCTAATAAGAGGAGAATATATACTGTCCTATAAACTCTGTCGAAACACTAAACCAGGGGTAGGCCACCTTGGCTCTTTTATGACTCGTGGACTTCAACTCCCAGAATTCCTGAGTCAGCTAAGCTGAGGGGAAAGGGAGAGGTTTCCAAGCTGAGCCATGCTGGCTCAGGAATTCTGGGAGTTGAAGTCCACGAGTCATAAGAGAGCCAAGGTTGCCTACCCCTGACCTAGATGACGGACAGATGGACGGACAGACAGACAGACAGACAGATAGATAAACCTAGATCAGAGGTAGGCAACCTTGGCTCTTTTATGACTCATGGACTTCAACTCCCAGAATTCCTGAGCCAGCCACGCTGAGGAGAAAGGGAGAGGTTTCCAAACTGAGCCATGGTGGCTCAGGAATTCTGGGAGTTGAAGTCCACGAGTCATAAAAGAGCCAAGGTTGAACTACCCCTGCACTAAACAATTATCTTCAAAAGTGCCAAAGTCTAGTGAACGGAGGTAATTCATAGTTACCAACAGCGAAGAGGCGAGGTGACATTTTTGAAGTCTGGATTAATATCCTTGCACGTTGCCAGCAGTATCGGACGGAAGAAGCTTCTTTCTGACATTTTAATTATGTCTCCTTTCTGCCTGGCATTCTTCCCCAGTCAAACAAGTTTTGGGATGGTCAGATATTCTGCTGGGAGTTGACAGTTTGCTATAAGGTGGACTGCCCAGGCAGGCTGCACAAGGATCAGGGCACAACCTGGGATGTTGTTTCTCCTGGGATTCCTAGAATTGAGAAAACACAGAAACACTTCTCGAAACAAACAAACAAGCAAAACAAAACAAAACAAAACAAAAACAACCTCTGAGTTATGGTCACTGGGGATGAAACAGCTCATATTGAATGCTGATTTTGGGACAAATTTGATTTCAGAAACGCATCCAAGGTTTCAAATCAGGCCTGAAGATCTAGTTCAGTGGTGGCCAACTTATGGCACGGGTGCCAGAGGCGGCACTCAGAGCCCTCTCTCTGTGGGCACGCGCACTGTCGCCCCAGTCCTAGGCCTTCAGCTGGGTTTTATAAAACATTTTCACTTTAGGCCTCTGCCGCCCTGTGCAAAAAAAAAAAAAAGGTTCAATCAGTCAATTTCAACTTCTCATGGGAAAAAAAAAGATCTTGCAAAGTTGGAATTGATTGATTGAACCTTTTAGTCCCACCCAGTCTGGTGTTACCACCGCAGCCACGCCCACCCAATGGGCCACGCCTACCCGATTGGCCACACCCAGCCAATGGGCCACATCCACCTGGCACCCAACGATGCATAAGTGGGTTTTGGGTTGCAGTTTGGGCACTCGATCTCTAAAAGGTTCCCCAACACTGATCTAGTTGTTTGCAGCAGGGATCTCCAAACTTGGCAACTTTAAGACTTGTGGATTTCAACTCCCAGAATTGCATGGCTGGCTGAGGAATTCTGGGAATTGAAGTCCACAAGTCTTAAAGACTTAAAGTTGCCAAATTTGGAGACCCTTGGTTTACAGTGTTGGACTATAGCTGGAGATCCAGGTTCTTGGACCTCCTCAGTCATGGAGAATCTCTGGGGGATTCTGGGTCAATCGTCCCTTCAGCCCAAAATCCAGGGTGTGGGGGTGGTGAAGATGGTGAAGTCAGTCTCTCTTACTCAAAAGCCAAGGTGGTCTAGCAATTAAGGTATTGAACTGTGAGACTCCTTTCTCAGGCATGGAAGTTCATTGAATAATTTTGGGACAATCCTTCCCTCTCAGCCCAGCAAGGCTCAGTGTGATGTAATGGTGAGGTTGCTAGACTAGACCAGGACTTTTCAACCTTTTCACCCATTGTACCACTTTTAGGATATGGCAACATCCGAATACCACCAGTTGCCCAGCAAGGTGTCAAAAACTTGATGACCAAAAAAAAAAAAAAAGGAAAAAAGTGATAAAGTACAGGTAGTCCTCGACTTACAACAGTTCGCTTAGTGACTGTTCGAAGTTACAATGGCACTGAAAAAAGTGCCCCCCAAGCCACAGCCGAGCAAGACACCTGCCTGCCCACCCGGTGGCACTCTTCCTCCTGTCCGAGGTTTTCATTGTTGTGAGCATTTCTGTTGAGGATTGGCAGCGGGGGGTGGGGTTGAGGGGATGTTTGATTTTTATTCCCCCCGTCTGCTGGGTGGTTGCAGCAGGTTTTGGTCACTTCACATGACCCTGGGACACTGTGACCGTCATAAATATGAATCAGTTGCCAAGCATCTGAATGTAAATCACAAGACCCTGGAGATGCTGCAACATTCCAGCTGATCGGCGCTTCTTCTGGGCTCAGCAGAAGCACCAGGATCAATGCAGAGCTCCAGCTGGAGCCTGGCGCTGATACTGGTGCTTCCGCTGAGCCCTGACAGTCCCAAATAAGAGCTGATCCTGGCGCTTCCGCTGAGCCCTGACAGCCCTGTAGCTCCAGCCGTCTCTCGCTCAAGCTTGTGCGGTGCTGCCACCGGTTCAGCTCATTCCCTGCTACCACTTTTCTAGGATGGTCGCATACCACCTGCCAGGTACCAAGGTACCACAGGTGGTACCCGTACCACTGGTTGAAAAGCCCTGGATTAGAGCAAGGAGACCCAGGTTGTAGTTCCCTCTCAGTCGCAGAAGCTCCTTGGGGGACCTCTCTCTCACTCAATGTACCTCACAAAATTGCTATTGAGGGAAAAAATAGGGAGGGGAAAGTATTATTGACATAATCTTGAAACTCTGAAGAAAAGGTAGGATGTACAATGAACAATAAAATAGAGAAGATAACCTTACAGAAGGGCAAATATGGAAAACCTGTGGGCTGGACTGATATTCACAACCGTTGCTGCATCCAGAGTCACATGATCGCTATTTGCAACCTTCCCCGTAGACTTCCAACAAGCAAAGTCACTGGGGGGACTGGATTCTCTTAATGACTGCACGATTTGGTTAACAACTGCAGCAGTGGTGGGATTTAGCCAGTTCGCTCCACTTCGGCAGAACCGGTAGCTAATTTTTTGTCGCCCAGGCCCAGAACAGACTTCCGGAAGCGGCATCCACACAGAGAACCGGTTGTTCACATATTTGAGTTCCACCACTCCTTCCTTCCTTCCTTCCTTCCTTCCTTCCTTCCTTCCTTCCTTCCTTCCTTCCTTCCTTCCTTCCTTCCTTCCTTCCTTCCTTCCTTCCTGTGGTGGGATTCAGCCGGTTCTCACCACTTCGGCAGAACTGGTAGCTAATTTTTTGTTGCCCAGGCCCAGAATGGACTTCTGGAAGCGGCATCCACACAGAGAACCGGTTGTTCACCTATTTGAATCCCACCACTGAGCTGCAGTGATTTGCTGAACAATTGTGGCCCAAAAGGTGGTAAAATTGAGTGTGACTCATTTAACAACTCCCTTGCTTAGCAACCAAAGTCCTGGTCCCAACTGTGTTTCCAAATCTGAAAACTTTGGAGTAGTCTCCTGCTTTACCCACCATCGTCCCTCTCTCCCATCCATGTGGTGTGGACATTTCTCTTTTCTATGCCCAAATGCTGAGATACCCAACCCACACATGTTGACTCAGGAGCAACATAAAAGCTTTTCTCCCCCCCCTCCTCCCACTGTGGTTTCCCTTCCCTCGGCTAATTAAAGCCCTCTATCTTCCGCCATCATCTCATGTGATTCAAAATTCAGAGTTAATGAGAATAATTGTTCCCCATATTCTGCTATCATGGCACTTTGAAGTTTTTCAAGCAACTTTCATTCACCAGCGCTGGGTGAAAATAAGAATTTACTGTAGCGAGCGGGGCAAATTGTGCCACAGGCATGTCAGTTTCCTTCATTTTTCTGTCTTGTCTGTACAGCAGCAAAGAACAAAAGATTTCCAGATGAGCAACAGGTTTTAATTTCTCCTGTCTCCCTTTCCTACGCTTTCTTCTTTTTTACTCTCCAAGCTGGCAACTTGGCAGAATCCCCCCAAGGCAGCCGTCCTCAACATGGTGCCTTCCAGAAAAGCCGGACAAACTCCGGGTTCCCAGGCAGTGAGTGGGTGGGGTCTCTTGGGAATTAAAATCAGGAAGTCCAAAACATCTGGAAGGCATCTGGTTGGAGAAGGCTGCCGTGAGGGCTCTGGAGCACGATGGTGCCCGCCTGGATTTCCCCTCTTCCTTCTCCAGGGCTACCCGTCAGGATATTTAACATTTTAAATGCTGACTTGGACTTGTTAAAGAAATGTTTCTACCTGGTCTCGCAGGCACACACGAACCCTGACGGTCTTCTCAGGGAGTTGGGGATAGGTAGGCAGGAAAGAGTTTGAAGATGGTCAACAGGTTGGGTTATTTTGTTTTTATTTTAACAGAATATCAGAGTTGGAAGGGATCTTGGAGGTCTACTAGTCCAACCCCCTGCTCAAGCAGGAAACCTTATACCAGGGGTAGGCAACCTTGGCTCTTTTATGACTCATGGACTTCAACTCCCAGAATTCCTGAGCCAGCTTAGCTGGCTCAGGAATTCTGGGAGTTGAAGTCCATGAGTCATAAAAGAGCCAAGGTTGCCTACCCCTGCCCTATACCATTTCAGACAAATTTATTTATTAACTTTATATGCTGTCGGTCTTGCAGTTCAAGGCTGCAGAAGAGAGCGGGAGAGGGGGGCTTGATGGATGTCAAAAATGGTCAGATCCTGGAATGAAGTAGCTTTGCGCAAAATAGTTTGCATACTCCATTGAATCCTCCAGGAAAAGATGGAAGGCAAACGAGGTCCAGGCAGAAGAAGAACATTGTGGCTTCAAAATCTAAGGGACTGGTTTGGATAAAACTCAGCAGCACTTTTTCGTGTGGCTATTGATAAAAACAGGATCGCCAACGCGATCGCCAACGTCTGATAACGGATATGGCACAAGAAGAAGAAGAAGAATTCTTCCTCCCAGCATCTAGTAAGGAGAAGACTTCCTTAAACCTAAAATTTTCTTAAGACTCAGGGAACCAGCTCCTGAAGTACCTGGGGCTTGCATGCCTCTCCCCTCACAACCTCGAATGGGCACCCCAATGCTTTCTAAAAGCTGTGATACGCATGTAGTTTTTAATCTAGGGGGAAAACATATTAAATACAATGGGATTTATTTATTTAGTGTATGGCAGAAACACAAGGAGAGGCCATGTGAATTGTTTTCAATTTTTCTTTTCCTTCCTTCCTTCCTTCCTTCCTTCCTTCCTTCCTTCCTTCCTTCCTTCCTTCCTTCCTTCCTTCCTTCTTTCTTTCTTTCTTTCTTTCTTTCTTTCTTTCTTTCTTTCTTTCTTTCTTTCTTTCTCAGTCTTAGTCTTTGTTAAGTGCCCCTCTTGGCAAGATGCTCATAGTTCAAAGGTCAAAAGACCTCTCCCCCACCAAAATCATACTCTGCTATGACTGATGTCTCTGAGTTCTAGAGGCTGAATGGTTGAAGAGAGTGATGCTGTATGCATCATGCTCTCCCCACTTCTCCAAAATAAGACCACACTGGGGGAAAAAGGGGGCAAAAAGTACAGATTTACCTGAAATTTGCAGAGGCAAAAGTACACATTTCTTATCCACCCATATTTCCTAGACTTTAAACTGAAGAGAATGCAGCTCATTTCCTGGGGGAAAAAAGGATGACTCAGTCAAACTGGGAGTCTACAGTCTGCTCAGTCTCTTTCATGAGATCCTGCAAGATTTCGGAGTTCCCACACAAGATCCCATGAGATTTTGGAGCAAGATGTCCATGGAGACATGGGACGGGGCCACGATTTTCCTTCGGCTGTCCAGCTGGCAGGCAAAGGCGGGCTAAATGTATACCATTCTTGCCCTCACGTTGTGCCCCAGACACTCTGTGCATCTGTATTTATGCACAGGTAGTCTTCAACTTACAACAGATCATTTAGCGACCATTCAAAGTTACAAAGGCACTGAATAAGGGGACTTATGGCCATTTTCCACAGTTGCAATCTTTGCAACGTTGCCACAGTTATCTGATCAAAATTCAGAGGCTTGGCAAGTGCTTCACATTTATGACGGCTGCAATGTCCCAGGGTCACCATGGAGAAGCCAGATTCACTTAACAACCATGTTACTAACTGAACAACTACAAGGATTCACTTAACAACTATGGCAAAAAAAGTTGTAAAATGTGAGCAAACTCGTTCAACAAATGTTTCACTTAGCAACATAAATTTTGGGCTTAGTTATTAAATGTTTGGGCCATCCATCTCCTCTATCAGGCAACTCTGGGAGGCTTACAGATGATAAAAGGATAGATAGAAAAGTGATGAACATGTTAAAATTATGCAGATTAAAAATGTAAAAAAACAGGACTAAGAGACAGACAGCAGGAGGAAGATGTCTGCTTATCCTGTCAACCACTTCCAGTGGTGAGCGACCCTTCGGGCCCCCAAGCCAATTGGCTAATCTAAGTTTTAATATCTTTCCAAAAATTCAAAAGCACAGAAGAAGTTCTCATTTCTGGTGGTAAAGAGTTCCACAGGGATAGGGCAAGGAAGGAAGGAAGGAAGGAAGGAAGGAAGGAAGGAAGGAAGGAAGGAAGGAAGGAAGGAAGGAAGGAAGGAAGGAAGGAAGGGTTGAAAGAAAAGTTTTCATCATGGTTCAGTCCAAGCCGGGAATAAACAACATGGCGACTGCTTTAGAAAAGAAGGTTGCAGTTTATTGAAGAGGAGAGCCAGACAGAAAGATGGCTCTGGAAGAGAATGAACACATGTAGGGAGTGGGTTTTTATACCCTCTGGAGCTTTTTGTTTGGAGTTGTTCCTGTGGCGTGAACTTTGACCTGAGTCTGAGTGTGCCTTTCCGGTAGTCTGATGGTGGTGGGTTAATCCTATTATGTCCCAAGGGTCATATCCTGCTTCCCTGGGGCTGTGGCTGATGATTCTTAGATTTTTGGTGTGAGGGCTTGTTGATTCTAGGGATCTTTCTTCCTAATCCCAGCTTCCTGATTCCAGTCTTTCTGACAAGATTATCACATCTGCATTTCTACAGACTTGGTTTCTGTTTGGGACAGAGAGACTTGGGGGGGGGTGGTTCTGCCTTTAAATCCTTTAGGGAAATATATTCTGCCTTTTAAATATTTCCAAAAACATTTCTTTCTCTGGGGACTTCCCACAGAAGAAAGGAGAAAAAAAGGGGAAAGGAGACTAACTTTAACAATTAAGGATAACTAGGTGACCAGGATAAATCACCCTAGACCAGGGGTCCCCAACCCCCGGTCCATAGACAGGCACCAGTTTGTGGCATGCCAGAAACGGGGCTGCACAAACAATGAAGCCCCATCCTCGGGATGCAGGCAACATACGAAACCATGGCCCCTCCAGTCTGCAGAAAAACCGGTCTCCATGGAACCGGTCCCTGGTGCCCAAAAGATTGGGGGCCGCTGAACTAAAATTGTGCCTTTCCTGGAACCTTAAAATAAATCCAAATGTTGCTTTTGTTTTAAAGAAAAATCAGCTGGGAAAGTTCTGCTTTTTGACGGCCTGAGAAAGATTCCCTCGCGTGTGATTCTCACGCCAAGATTCTCACTGCTGTTCAAAGAAGCAACATGTTGGCAACCTTAAGGCTGGAACCGTCAGCCACAGGAGGAAGGTTTTGGGCGGCGTCTGCACAAGGGATGCCCCTCTGCCATGCCTCTGGGTGGCAGCCTGACTAGCCCAGCTCAGGAGTTAATTCAAGAGCCCTGGCTCAGGGCATGGAATCTCCTGCCATAATAATTACATCTCTTTCTCTCAGGCATCTCTTTCTCACCAGGACAAAACACCTTGTAGTAAGATGGTCAATGTGTGTGGGGGGGGGGATGGGTGGGCTGCAGCTGAACTCCACCCCTCTAGGCTTTCTTCCCACCCATGCTAGTTAGAGGAAAACTCCTCCTCCTCTTCCTCCTCCTCCATCTCTTCCTCCTCCTCCTCCTCTCCTTCTCCTCTCCTCCTCCTCCTCCGCCTCTTCCTCCTCTTCCTCTTCTCCTCCTCCTCTTCTTCTTCCTCTTCTTCTTCCTCTTCCTTTTCTTCTTCCTCCTCCTCCTCCTCCTCCACCTCATTATTACACCATGGAAGTTCTCAGAAGAGCCAGATTTGAGATCCCTTGACAGAACTTCCATTTCGTCTCTATACTCAATAACCCCAACTCTCACGTGCAGAAAGGCTGAAACACACAAAGGTGCTTTTTCGCTTCTCATCCAAGAAGCTTCTTCAGCTCTGATGGGATGGTCCCGTTTCCCCACCATCCAGTCAAAGCTGAAGAAGCTTCTTGGATGAGAAGTGAAACCTCTTCAAAGAAAAACAAGGAAGTCCAGTTGCCTCCTGAAAAAACACCTTTGGGACATCCATGACCTGGATGACTGAGAAAGTCCATAGACAAAGGCCGAAACTGTTTCTGGAGGCAGCGAGAGCATCCCTGGATCCTGGCACAAGTCATTCTTCTCAACCTCTCATTCCTGGCCTGGACCATCTTGCTGCCAGGAAGGCAGCCAAAGACTCCTACTTTTCATAGGTTGCGTTCTCACCGGTCAGTCCTAGAAGAGATCAACCCTGACTGCTCTTTAGAAGGCCAGATCCTGAAGCTGAAACTCAAGTACTTTGGCCACCTAATGAGAAGAAAGGACTCACTGGAGAAGGGCCTAATGCTGGGAAAGATGGAGGGCAAGAGAAGAAGGGGACGACAGAGAATGAGATGGCTGGATGGAGTCACTGAAGCAGGAGGCGTGAACTTAAATGGACTCCAGAAGATGGTAGAGGACAGGAAGACCTGGAGGAACGTTGTCCATGGGGTCACAATGGGTCAGACACGACTTCGCAACTAACAACAACAAATGATGTTGGTTGAGAATTGGCTACTGAGGTGGTCCAAAAGGACTTGAAAGGGGAGTGGTCTCATGGGGAAGGGAATGAAGATACTTTTCGTACTCATAAAGGTAGAACTTATTTTGGTCTGTCCACACCATTCTCTTGCCCTGATCTTTAAACAAAAAACAAAAAAAGCTCTACCCCCCACCATTTGTGGGCTGGAAACATGTGAAAGTGAAAGTGAAGATTTAAAAGTTGGTATCACAGTTAATATTCAAAGGGGGGGGGAGAGAAAGGAAACCCCACAACTTTCCTAAATACAGGTAGTCCTCAACCTACGAACACAACTGAACCCAAAATTTAGGCTGCTAAGTGAAACGTTTGTTAAGTGAGTCTTGCCCTAGTAGTTTATGAGCTTTCTTGTCACAATGGTTAAGTGAATCACTGCAGTTGTGAAGTTAGTAACACGGTTGTGAAGTGAATCTGGCTTCCCCATTGACTTTGCTCGCCAGAAGGTTGCAAAAGGGAATCACGTGACTCCAAGGACGCTGTGACTGTCATAAATAGGAACCTGTTGCCAAGAATCCAAATTTTGATCACAGGGGATGCTGCAACAGCTATAAGCGTGAAAAATGGCCGTTAAGTCATTTTTTTTCAGGGCTGTTGTAATTTTGAACCCTCACTAAATGAAGTTGTAAGTCGAGGACTACCTGTACTCTAGGTTTCTTTTTTTTTTCTTCTTTTTTAATATTTTTTTTATTTTTTAAAACAACCAACCAAAACAAAACATAACACACATACACACACAGTGTATACTCCTCTTTTTTAAAAAACAGCGATTTCATAACGGTAATCTTCTATTATTTACATTTCCCCCCCTTATTCTTCTTTAGATATATTTGTCCTTGTTGTCCCGTTGTTTCTTATTTGCATTTTTCTTCCTTCATACTATACTTCATACTAAGAATAATACATATTATTATTACTATACATTATTATACACACATTTTTCCACTTTTGACCTTTCACAGTCATATCACTTGTTCCATATTAGATAGTATTCTGTGTCTTCCTTTTCTTTTATCTCTTTTGTTAATTTGTCCATCTCAGCACAGTCCAGGATTTTCTTTATCACTTACTTCTTCCTCTGATGGTATATTCTCATTTTTCCAGAACTGTGCGTATGCTATTCTTGCTTCCATTGTTATATGTAGAATTAAGTACCATATTTCTTTACTATATTTTCTGTTTAAAATACCCAGCAGAAAAATCTCTGGTTTCCAGTCTACGGGTTGGTCTATTATTTCTTTGACCCATCTTCTTATTTTAGTCTAGTATTTTTTCGCAACTGGGCAGGTCCACCATAAATGATAATATGTTCCATGTACTTTTTTACATTTCCAACATGTTGGCGAATTGTTCTGGAACATCTTGGCAAGCTTTGCTGGTGGAAGATGCCATCTGTAAAACATCTTCAACTGGTACTCTAGATTTCATGTGGACTTCATCAGTTTCACTTCTTCTCCATGTTAAGGGACAACTTTCAACCATTAAAAAATTGAGGTTTCCTTTTTGCCTTTTCCATCCATCTTTTCGCACTGCCTTAACTCAATGTGCATAGAGATCAATGTGGATGGAAATTTTCTGTAAGTTATGACCACATCACCAAGACGTGTTTGTATATGTTTGTGTGTGTATGTTTGCGTCTGTGTGTCCCCATGCATGCATATGCATGCTTCCTCTTTCACTCATTAACTACGATTTTTTTTTTAAAAAAAAGTGTCTCTACTGTGCAGCTTGCACGAAAAATGTATTTCCGTTAGTTGAGGTTGTGAAGCAAAATTCTCACTCGCTCAACAATTGATTGTGGTTTCTTCTAAATGTAACAGTGGGCAGATGGAAGGACATGAGTCAGGCCTTGGGGGGAGGGGCTGCTGGGTGCTTTTTTGGTGAGGACCTGAAAGTGCTCCGTATGGTATGCTGCCCCCCACACATTTCATTTTGATGCAGAGCTGAAAGCAGCCTGTATATCTGGCAACAGACCTAGGCTAATCACGATCCTAGTTCTCATGAAGGTGGCTGTAAATGCAGGCCTAGGATAGTTTACAAGTTGGCAAGTTTTCCATACTCTTTGAAAATTTATGTTCATTTCCCCCAATTATTCCTTGACATTAATATTCTGGACCCTATTCTATTGTGTATTAAAATAACACAAATCTTTGCTAGGTTTCCATTTGTACCCTATCGAACCTGCATATTATTAATGACAACTTAATTTGGGGCTGATTTTTTGTGGTTGTTGCCCTATGTAGAAATGCACTATGTAAAGCACTAACTGATTACATATACCTACCTATACCTATATATTTGCCCTCTTAGTGTACTTCTTTTTCCCTTTTTAATTTCCTCTCTCTTATTTTATTGCATTTAATCTCATTGTTCATGTAGATGTTAGAACTGTGAATGGTATAAAAGCAACTGAACAAAACTGAAATTGCTCCTGTCCAATCAGAGATCTGAAATTTTTGGTATCCTTTGAGGTAGACCAGGTTAAGAAAGAGACACTTGTTGTTGTTAGTTGCAAAGTCGTGTCCGGCCCATCGCGACCCCATGGACAACGTTCCTCCAGGCCTTCCTGTCCTCTACCTTCTTCTGGAGTCCATTGAAGCTCACGCCTCCTGCTTCAGTGACTCCATCCAGCCATCTCATTCTCTGTCGTCCCCTTCTTCTCTTGCCCTCCATCTTTCCCAGCATCAGGCTCTTCTCCAGGGAGTCCTTCCTTCTCATTAGGTGGCCAAAGTACTTGAGTTTCAATTTCAGGATCTGGCCTTCTAAAGAGCAGTCGGGGTTGATCTCTTCTAAGACTGACCGGTTTGAATGCCTTACAGTCCAGGGGACTCGCAAGAATCTTGTCCAGCACCACAGTTCAAAGGCCTCAATTATTTGGCGCTCAGCCTTTCTTATGGTCCAACTTCCACAGCCATACATTGCAACTGGGAAGACCATCGCCTTGACTATATGCACTTTTGTTGGCAGGGTGATGTCTCTGCTTTTTAGTATGCTGTCTAGATTTGCCATAGCTTTCCTCCCCAGGAGCAAGCGTCTTTTAATTTCTTGGCTGCAGTCCCCATCTGCGGTGATCTTGGAGCCCAGGAAGTTAAAATCTGTCACTACCTCCATTTCTTCCCCATCTATTTGCCAGGAATTGAGAGGGCCATGTGCCATGATCTTGGTTTTCTTAATGAAACACTAACGAAAGACACTACAGAAACACTAAAAAAAAAAAAAAGCTATTTTATTGTCATCAGATAGAATAAAAGAAGTTTGAAAGCCCATCTAAGTTTCTTTCTCCTTCATCTCATACCAAACCCGGGGCCTCAAATTCTTCATCTCCTCGATCTCTTCAGATTGTCCATCGACTGAATGTTTATTTGAAAATAATTTCATAAATATTACTTTAACTAATAATCCTATGAATAAAGATAACCATAAAAATAGATAATATTTAAAAGATGAAAAATATAAGAAATGGGTTTTTCCCCCTGACACTATGGCTGTCATTAGTGGGAAGTATGATGAGCGTCAACGAGGGCACAAAAAAATTGATTGAAGATCGGTGAGTTTTAGCCATAAATTACCACAGTCTTCCAGGTCCAGCCTGTTCCTATTGAAGGCTAGCCATTTATTGACCTCTTGGATGGTCCTACTGATCCTTGGGAAGTCAGTAGTGACCACTTTGGGGGAGCCTGTACTAAAATCAAGGTGAGGTTACTCTGAATTTCTTTCTTCATGCTTCCTTCAACCTCTCTGCTCTCTTCGTTGGATCCTTTCCTAACAGCTTGCTCATATCTTCTCCGAGACCAGCTCTACGTTCCCTTACAGGACAGCACTTTCCCAGACTGGAGAAGGAAATGAACAGAGCTACTTCATGCATATTGATCTGTTTTAGTACCAGAAATAGAATTTACCATATTGGGTTGAAAACGTTACCACAACCTCTAGATGGGAGCAAAAGATTCAGAAGAAAAAGATTCACGATCTCATAGTTATGTGGAGTCTCATAGTCCATGCAAATAGTCCTCGCTGAACAACCAGTTGCTAAGCAACCGTTCAAAGTTATGACAGATTCCCCCAAAAGGTACTTTCAATTTGGATTTGAAGTTCCAATGGCTGCTTCCCCCCCGCCATGGTCATGTGATTGCATTTTTGGTGCTTGGCAACTGGTCCACATTTATTGTCATTTGTAGCATCCCACGATCATGTGCCTGTGATGTACAATGCTTTCTTGCCAGAAACTGGCATGAGAGCCTAATTTTTGGCAAACCCCCCCCCGCTCATTGCAAACAATAGGTTTGCTTAATAATTGTGGTTTTCATTTTACAACCGCTGCATTTGTTTAATGATCTCTGCAAGAAATGGCGTAAAATCAGGTTGGCCCTGTGATGACATGCTTAATGAGCATGTCTTCAACACCTCTTTGCTGTGATAGTCCTTCAAGTATTGGGAGACGGCTATCGTGTCTCTCCTGAGCCTTCTCTTCATTAGACTAGAAATATCTAGTTTCCTCAGTCATTCATCATATGGCTTAGCCTCCAGCCCCCTTGTCATGTTGCTCTCCTCTGCACTCTTTCTAGGACCTCAGCATCTTTTCTGAATTGGGGTGACCGGAACTGAACTTTACAGAATAATAGAGTTGGAAGGAACCTTGGAGGTCTTCTAGTCCAACCCCCTGCTCAGGCAGGAAGTCCTATACCATTTCAGACAAATGGGTGTCCAGTCTCTTCTTAAAAATCTCCAGTGTTGGAGCATTCACAACTTCTGGAGGCAGGTTGTTCCACTGGTTAATTGTTTTGTCAGGAAATTTCTTCTTAGTTCTAGGTTGCTTCTCTCCTTGGTTAGTTTCCATCCGTTGCTTCTTCCTTCAGGCGCTTTGGAGAATAGCTTGACTCCCTCTTCTTTGGGGTAGCCCCTGAGATATTGGAACACTGCTATCCTGTCCCCCCTCGTCCTTCTCTTCATTAAACTAGACATACCCAATTCCAGCAGCCGTTCCTTATATGCTTTAGCCTCCAGTCCCCTGATCATCTTTGTTGCTCTTCTCTGCACTCTTTCTAGAGTCTCAACATCTCTTTTACATCATGGTGACCAAAACTGGACACAGTATTCCAAGTGTGGCCTAGCAAGGTATTATAAAGTGGTATCAGCGTTTCATGCGATCTTGATTCTATCTCTCTGTTAATGCATCCTAGCACTGTGTTGGCTTTTTTGGCAGCTGCAGCAGACGGCTGGCTCATGTTTAGGTGATTGTCTATTAGGACTTCAAGTTCCCTTTCACAATTACTACTATAGAGCCAGGTACCACATTTACTATACCTGTGTAGAACCTTACTTTTTTTCACCATTGAATTTCGTTTTGTTCAGTAGGGCCCAGTGTTCAAGTCTGTCAAAACCCTTCTGTATCTTATGGCTGTCTTCTGGAGGGTTGGTTATTCCTGCCAGCTTGGCGTCGTGTGCACATCTGATGAGCTCCCTCATCTAAATCATTGATGAAGATATTGAAGAGTACTGGGCCTAAGACAGAGCCTTGGAGTACTCTGCTGCATACTTCCCTTAAGTAGATACCTTTCCATTGAGAATTACACATTGAGTGCGGTTGGTCAGCCACTTACTATCCAGAACTTCGTTGCTAAGTATTTTTGCATTGTAACACCAATGCTGCATTTCTTCTTTGAGGGAGACAGCATGATGAGTCTTAAAACTCTTACTCAGGGATGTTTTGTTCATTTTTCTGAGTTGGAGGGATGATTATCTACAGGGTGTGATCAAAATAATCAAGATGCTAGCCATGATAGTACAACAGAAGCTCCACCTTTTTTTATGTGCAGTTCTTTTCCTTTTATGTGATTCTTCAGATTATGTTTGGTTGGTTGGATCATGGCCATTTGCTCACACATATCTCTAAGCATTACCTGGTCATTCTAGAAGTGGGTTAAAAAAAGCAATGGGCATTATCTGTCTGAATCATTGTCAACACCTTAACATAGGTTTTGTTATGTTTCACCCACACTAAAGGGAAGTGAAGCTTAGCTCTTCGTTGGTCACAACAGACCAGCCCATGGCTTAGATCGAATGAGCTCACCTCCACAGATGGTTCCAGGTACTGTCTCAGCCAAGTGAGAATGTTTACCTGCACAGCTAGCTTTTCCAAAAACATCCTTTGGGAAAAAAAAAACTGGAAAGCTTGTGACAAAACAACATGTACAGCTAGCACACAGAAAGAAACAAAATGAATCTCCTCTCTACATGACATAGTGGGCATGGTTCAGAAATACGGTATCTTCAAGCTTAGGACAACATATGAGATTGGTTGCTTTGGACTCCTGTGGAATCCTTGGTGCTCTCTAAGCTTGGTGGTTTTCTTGCAAATGTTTCATTATCCCACTAGGTAACACCATCGGAATTCCCTTCTAGCACTAATGATGTTACCTAGTTGGGTGGTGAAAGGTCTACAAGAAAACCACCAACCTTAAGAGAACACTAAGGACCCCACAGTTCAACCCCAAGTTACAAATATTCTCTTCTATAGGTTGTCCTTTTTTCCTCTGCTGCATTTATATGAAACCAGGTCAAAGGTGGTGTACCTACTCTCATATCTGGTGGGTATGTCCTAGCCCTAAGAAGTTTTGGTTTAAGATTCATATATGGCTGGAAAAGATGGCTAAAATACAGATAGAATTTAAGCCAGAATTGTTCTTGTTGGGAATACCAGGACTTAACTATGGAAAAGAGAATGAATATTTAATATTACATGTATTGACAGCAGCGAGAATAGCATTCGCCCAATTTCGGAAAAATGAAAATTGACCATCTGACCAGATTATAATTATAAAAATTTTAGAAAGTGCAGAAATGGGTAGATTAACTTTAGCGATCAAAGAGAAAAAAGTTTATTTTAAAACATGGGAAAATTTTTTATCAATGGTTAGCAACACGATCTAGTGAGGAAGGATTATGAAAATTAATAGGATGAATGATATCTACTGACTAGTTATGATTTTTAGGATTATCGCTATTGTTATTGATTATGGCTAGTTACCACTGTATTAATTTCTGTTACTTAATATTTGTACCCGGATGACAGTCTGCTTACCAAAGCGTGGAATTATCGTTGGGGGCAACCCCACTTTTGTACCGACCCTTACCCCCACCCCACCCCTGAACCCTACCCAATATCCATACTGATCCCATCCTTTCCTTATCCTTGTAAAACCTAATAAAATATTTATGAAAAAAAGGTAGTGTTTCTGCTGCAATTTACTCCTTTGTGGATCTTGGTGGTAGTCAGCACTTCACTGGTCTGAATTCTTGATCCCCTCCCCTCCTGGTTCCTGGGCTTTTTAACTACCCATGATAGAAGCTTCCATTGGCCTATTTGCCTTTTTTCCCCCTTTCCTGATGCTGCACTGTTTGGATGCAAAACAGCCTCTCATTTCCCCATCAATTGCTGGGGAGCTGCAGCAAGGCGAGATATGGCAAGATGGCGTGGATATTTCCAGAAGATTAAATGGCATTTCTCTCTCTCTCTCCTCTTGATTAGTCCAAGGGGATGCCATTTTGGCTCAGGGTAATCTCTTCGTAGTGGGCGCTAGCAGTTAAGATCTGCTGCTATCTTGTCATCTAAAAGGTTGGCAGTTTGAGACCCAAGTACCGGTGAACTCCTCTTCTTGCCCCAGCTCCTGCCAAGCTAGCAGTTCAAAAGAAAGCAAATGCAACTAGATAAACAGGTACCATTTCGGTGGAAAGATAACAACGTTCCATGCGCCTCGGTGTATAGTCATGCCAGCCACATGAGCACGGAAGCATCTTTGGACAATGCTGGCTCCCTCAGCTGGGAAACGGAGATAAGCACTGTCCCCTAGAGTCGGACACGACTGGCCAAGAGAAACCTTTACCTTTAATCTCCTCATGTTTCCGCCATTTTGGGCTCAACAGAAGGCAAGGTCTTGTGGATTGTTTGAGGAAGGTGTTGGAGACATTGGGGGAAGGAAATCGTGATAATGTTAAGACACGATGGAAGAACTCACTAAGCCCTGGTCCATGCAGTGTAGGTGTCAACGCTGCAAATATTGTATATCCTTTTGACAATATGCAGAATTGTCTGGTAATTATGGGGTTAATACAGAGCAGAAGGGGGGTTAAGGGTAAAGCCAGGGAAAGAAAGAGGAAGAAAACATTTGACCTTCATACTAATTGGATAAGGTGAGATATGACGGCTAATTTAGGGAAGGAACATGCTGATAATTTAACTGCTCAGAGGAAGAGAACTTAGATCCTAGCATCCCTCCGTTGTGCCTGTGCCGACATTTTGTAACAACAAAAGACCTTTAGGAAAATAAATGCTTGGAATGTTTCATTAGCCGGAACCACAACAGTAGGTGCAAGTGAAAAACGGGAAGTTCCTCAAGGCAAGGCAAGGAAGAACGTACTCAGTCAATAACCTTTATTTTATTCCACATGGTAAGGTATTAAATGATTACACATAACAGTTAACAATCATGTATATTTCCTTTAAAAACATGGATCTTTTAGGGTTTTTTCCCCCTCTAGGACAGAGACACAAGGTTGATGGCTCTGCTATGGCTTCCTTGCATACTGAACTCCCAATTTACCACCAGTTAAGGAGATGCTTTTTTCCTGCCGTGATTTCAGGAAACTGAGGCATCTGACTTTGTCTGTAGGAGGCATAAATTTCCATAGGGCACAGCCTGAAGGGGCAAGAGAAGGCAATGTCCGTCTCTTCCAATGTTCAGAAATGCTTTGCGTGTCATCAGCAAACTTTGGGTTAGGACTATTGAAGTTTTTGGTGGGATCTGGATCTTCTCCCAACCCCAGGTTGCAAATGCTACATGTGTGAAAGATAAACTGTGGGAAGAGAGGAGCATTACAATTCAAAATAAAGGTATCACCCAATAGGACGGGAGTGTGGTGCAGACTCTCACCTTTTAAATATTATTAACATATTTTTAAAGATATTAATAATTGCAAGTAGCTTCAATACAACAAAAGGAAGGAAGGGGAAACAAATGCTCTAATTTTCATTGTGTTAAACACAATTTATCCACATGCTGCAAGACTCCCCTCCCCTAATCAATTGCCATTCTGTTTAAAATTAGAAAACAAAACAAAACGAAAGCTACTTCCACACACACAACTTCTAAGCAGAGTTAGGAATTGGGATCCTTCAACAACAACAATATTTTTAAAAAAGATTTATATTATTTTAACAAGTAAAAGACCCAAAAGTAGTTTTTTTTTCAGTTAAATACTCCATGAGCCAAAGAAAGAATCTTTTGTACAAGCTATTGTGCATCTCTTTCTTTTTTTTTAAAAAAAGCATACGATAGTGCAAAGCAACAATAATAACATCCACAAAGAAACCTGGGCCAAATATTGGACCAGTTGCATAAAAGGGATGTGTGTGTTTTTCACATCTGGGGACAACAGTCTGTCATAAACCTGATAGAGTTTGGCTGCAGTTTGTAAGTTGCAACTAGCAAGAAATTACAATAAGTACACTGTCTCTTTCAAATTTATCTGTCTCTTTCAATATCCTATAAATACATCTTTGGAAAACAGATTATGCTACTTTGCTCATTTGAGAACATGTTCGCTACCGTGCTTCTGGCCCTCACTCCACACAGCACTTTAACTAAGATTTGGAGTTTATACAAGGCTAAATGCATCCCTGAGTGTAGAAAGGCCACCACCTCCACTTTGCCCCAATCGGAATTTGAAACCAACCCCTAATCTGATCTTCCAGTTTTGCCAGTTGAAAAACATGGGTGCAGAGTATACCTCTTAGATCAGTGTTTCTCAAACATGGCAACTTTAAGACATGTGGACTTCAACTCCCAGAATTCTCCAGCCATCAAAGATGGGCTTCAATTCCCAGAATCCTCCAGCCAGCCATCTGTTGCTAAAGTTGGGAAAGACTATCTTAGATAAACCATGGATCTCAGTTAAAGCAAAGGGCCAGATTTAGGAGAAACCTTTCAGTTTCCTGGGTGTTCCAAACAAGCTCTCGTGAATGAATGACCCAAAACAATTTTGAAAGATCCAGTCATGGTTGTTTCAAGGCTAAATATTTCTGAGGACCCAAGGGTGAACACACTTCCAAGATTCCTGATGATGTCCATCACCTGCAGGAGGTTACAAAAGGGGACCTGAGGCAGAGGGCAGTCATCCTAAACCAGTGGTTCTCAACCTTTCTAATGCCGTGACCCCATAATACAGTTCCCCATGTTGTGGTGACCCCCAACCACTTATACATCACCGGGTGCCAGGGGCGTGGCCAAAGGGGGGAAAATGGCAGACAGTCTTGTTTGGCGACCCCCGTGAAATGGTCGTTCGACCCCAAATGGGGTCCCGACCCACAGGTTGAGAACCACTGTCCTAACCACTGTGTGCTGTCACAGTTGGTAAATGGCAGAGATGCCTGCAAGGAGGCGGAGGGTCAAAAAAACCAAGATGGCGTCTACAGTTACACCATCAAAACCCTGCCCTTTTCAAACATGTGTTGTGATGCACATCAAAAAAAGGGTGGGGCTTTACTGGCATGGATGTAGCCACCATCTTGACTTTTTTGACCCATCCTTGGTAAAGTGGGAAAAGTGCAGCTTTCGATGGATGTCAATCCATGGAGAAAACAAGACAGACATGATGTTAAGTGGCAAACCCAAGACTTGGTCTGTTTGCTAGAAAAAAGAAGGAAACGGGCAATTCACATGTGACACACTTGGCAATTTTTCTCCCAGGTCTATCTGCAGATCCTGTAGGATCACCTTGACCACCCGACACCCTCTAGATCTGCTGGACTCAATCCTCATAATTTTTACCCGAAGGGATTCTGGCTCAGAATTTTGGTAGTTTACCAACTTAAACATTTGGAAGGTTCCAGGTTGCAAAAATCCAGATGAAGCTCTGCTTAATAAAGGTTATGTGGTGTCATGGAGGTTTAAGGTTACACCTAAGGACAAATAGGTAATATCTGATTCTCTCCCCCCCCATCCTCCTTTTTTTTTTAAAAAAAAAAGAATACAATCCAGTTGTTACTCAGATTTTTGACTCCAACCTTAGGCAAAACACACCGGTTTTTTTATTAGACTGAAAACAACCATGAGGAAGAACAGAGCAGTCTTATTTAAATCATTACCAAAGCTAGCGATTAATTTTGGGTGGTGCACTAGGATTGAAAAAAAAAAAAAACAGCCAAGTATTTCCTGTCTTCCTCTCCCACCCAAGAACTCTGTGCTCCGTGTTTGTGTGTGTTTGTGTGTGTGTATGAGAAAGAGAGAGAGGGGGGAGGGAGGGAGAGGGAGGGAGGGAGGGAGGGAGAGAGAGAGAGAGAGAGAGAGAGAGAGAGAGAGAGAGAGAGAGAGAGAGAGAGAGAGAGAGAGAGAGCCAGCTTTTTGAGCTGTGTAAAATGTAGCAATGGGATGAGTTACAGCCATTGCACTGGCTTAACTGTAGAAACTTGGATTCCTCTCTGAACACCTCCAAGGATCTGTATCTTGATGCCTCTTTTAAAAAGAGAACTAGCAGAATATTTATTCACACAACTAATACACCCGGATTGTCAAGAATAGCCTTCTGCAGGAGATGCCTTGCCTGGCTTAGTCTCTGGACCAGATGCTGAATTTGGATTTTTAGATCAACTGCCGTCCTATTTCATGAAAGCAGTAAATTTGGGTCTGAGCCGCAGTGTGTCAATCTCAGCAGAATGCTAAAAGGGGCTTTTCGCCTTGCATGGGGAAGAGGATCTGGGCGAGGTGACCAAGTGTCATCCTTTCTTTGGTTGCACAGAGTCTTAGTATCCTGATGTCTCTGAGACAAAAAAAGGGGGGGCTTGGAAATGAGACTCTTTTTAACTCTATCTCCATCTCACTAGGACTGGTGGAGACCAGCCACCATTGCTTGCACGCTCTGAAATAGTCAGGAGTAAGGATGTGGACAATGGGACGCTTGGTTAGCACCAAATACTTCCTTCCACTTTCAAAAACTAGAGAGCTATTATTGCTTGAATAAGTGCAAAAAAGAGCTACGACCCAACCAGAAATCCCGTCCTTGTTTAGCTCTGCTCACTTATAGCAAAGCTGTTTTGTATCAACTCAGAGACCTTGATCACTTTGCTTCTGTCTGCTCTGATAGCGATCACTAATGACTCATCCAACATGCTCAACTTGGTTCCTGAATTAAAACGTTTTCTTGGAACCGAAACCATACATTCACCAGATGACCTGGATTCACACAGCCACAAAACCTCTAATCAAGATGAACACAATTTAGTAAATGGTACAAAGGCAGCTACGAATTTTTAACGTGAAGCAGGAGAACTTAAAGTGAGTGAGATCTCTTTTGCTAGAGGCTCTCCAACAGTAGCTAGATGGTTGTCTTCATGGATGGCCTCTTGGGTTTTGCACTAAGCAGGGGTTAGACCAGGGGTAAGCAACCTTGGCTCTTTTATGACTCGTGGACTTCAACTCCCAGAATTCCTGAGCCAGCCATGCTGAGGGGAAAGGGAGAGGTTTCCAAGCTGAGCCATGCTGGCTCAGGAATTCTGGGAGTTGAAGTCCACGAGTCGTAAAAGAGCCAAGGTTACCTACCCCTGACCTAGAGGAACATATGAAAGCATAATTAATGTTAATTAATGTAGACTTTGTTAGTTTAGAGCAGGGGTAGGCAACCTTGGCTCTTTTACGACTCGTGGACTTCAACTCCCAGAATTCCTGAGCCAGCATGGGGGAACTATGGCCCCTTCATGACTCATGGACTTCAACTCCCAGAATTCCTGAGCCAGCCATACTGAGGGGAAAGGGAGAGGTTTCCAAGCTGAGCCATGCTGGCTCAGGAATTCTGGGAGTTGAAGTCCACAAGTCATAAAAGAGCCAAGGTTGCCTACCCCTGGGTTAGACTATCCCACTTCCAACTTTAAGACACTATGATTCGGTGTTTGGGCAACCCCCCCTGCATATACAGGTAGTCCTCAACTTACGACCACAATTGAGCCCAGAATTTATGTTGCTAAGTGAGAAATTCGTTAAGTGAGTTTTGCCACGTTTTATGACTTTTCTCGCCAGGTTTAGTTAAGCAAATCACTGCAGTTGTTCAGTTGGTAACGATGGTCGTTAAGGGAATTTGGCTTCCCCATTGACTGTGTCATAAATGTGAGTCAGTTGCCAAGCATCCAAATGTAAATCACCACGTGAGTGACCATGGGGGTGCTGTAACGGCCGTCAATGTGAAAAACGGTTCTAAGTCACTTTTTTCCAGTGCGGCTGTAACTTCAAACAGTCACTAAATGAACTGTTGTAAGTCGAGGACTATCTCTAAATAGGTAACTTTCCCGGTGTTATCTGGGATGCTGTCTAGCTCGCCTTAGGCGGCGAAGACAAAAGGCTGGACTTGGGACAATCAGAACATACTGTATGCTCTGCTCCTAAAGTGTTAAGTCGTCCACAAGCCGTTGATTTGAAAGGGCCCAGTGTTACAAAACTGATGGGGAACTTTTCTGCCTGATCAAGAAACTCGGGCCGGTTTTGATTCCTGACCACAAGGAATAGATCAAGACCTCTACATCCTTTACGGATGAAAAGGAGCAGCCCAAAGAATCAGGCAGACACACCTACTCTGATTTGAGAACCGACTAATTTCTGGAATTTCACGTTCACAGAACAAATGAACCCCAATGGGTTGTGTTCACCCAACATGTGAAGCTGTGTGCATACAACCCTTCCCAAAAGCAATGATCCTTCCAAAAAACCAAGATTAAAATATTCTAACTCTCTGCGTTGTGCAATTTGAAGCTGCTAGGGTTTGTAAGTGATCTGGTTAAGTTGGTTGTGTGAATCCATGACTTGAGTTAGTAGAAGATTTTTTTTTCTTCCTTAAGAGCAGCTTTTGATAGGACAGGAAAGGGTTCTAACTAGCTTTGTCCCCTGCTGGGCTGTTCTTCTCTACCCAGGTCTTTTGTGGAAGAGGCTGACATTTGGAGCCCCCCCAATGTGTATGTCAGCTGGATGAGACTTACTTTCTCAGCAAGAAGCAGACTTATGCTTCTTGATTGGAGAAGCACCCATCAGTTGGTCACCAATTCATAAGTAGCTAGAAAGAGATGGAAAGAATGGATTCACTCTCCATCTCTGGGGCAGATGGCCATCAGCATTCCAGCTTGTTGGCTCCTGACGGGGAGATTGCACCTTTCTACGCTTATGACTTATCTAGGGATATCAGAACGAGGGTTTAAAAAGCCAGCTCAACATCTTAATGGGAAAAAGTGGGACATCCAAAATGCTTCAGCTCAAATTCAGAAGGAGAATCCTGACCCAGGTCCCAGGGAAGAAAACCACACTTGTACCGTATATTTTTTCGTGGGACTGAAATGGCATAATCTTTTCACGTGTTCTGTATAGGATCTGTTGGATTCCCATTCTATCACCAAGCTTTGTCTTCTGCCCTGGGTTTTTTTGTTTGTTTGTTTGTTTTTTGTTTTGCTCTTACCTCCTCTTAGAGAGGAGAAAGTGTGCAGTGCAAAACAGGAAAACATTCTGATCTTAACTTCAGTCTGACCTGGATTCACAGACCTCTGCCATCAGCTCCATTATTTGAGAGACCTTTGATCCATCATGCATCCATGCATCCATCCATTCATTTGAAACACTGCTTGGCCTTTGAGATGATTGCTAAACACAGCTTTCTCTAAGCAGGCACTCTCTGGATGTGTTGGATTACACCTCCCATAATCTCCAAACTGGCTGGGGATACTGGAAGGTATTATTTGACCTATCTGGGAGGCATCGAGTTGGAAAGGCAGAACTTTTTGTGTTTGGCCATTTACAACCAAGTAAAGTATTTCTTTTCTACCCATTCTTTTGTCTGTTCTGGACACAACAGACAGTCTTTCGTGGCTGAGAGCCACCAAGGTGTGTGCAGGTAACAACTCCAAGTAGTCCCAATCCACCTGGATGCCCCAGGCAGACCATTTGTTGAGAAGAACCCGTGAAGATTTGTTTCGAAATGAATCCCAATTCATGCTATTGCTAGCCTTCCTGTGCTTGTTTTATTTCTTATGATCGATGTTTTGGACAAGAACGATCTCATTTGGGATGCCAACGCCACTTTGGGGATGGAGTGGACAGGATCACCAGTTGCAGCTCTTTTTTGGTTCTTCTCTCCTTTGAATCACCAATTTCTGAAGAACATGGCTTGGCCTTCAGTCCTTTTTCAATATGGTCTCCAGACAGCTTCGTCCATTCTCCCAGTTGTTGTCATGGTTGTCGGGGAGTTACTATGGCTCCCGTCTGCTTCCACACCATCAGCCTGACTGGTGAGACTGGGATTGATCAAGTTGTTTCCTGCTGTGGCACTTGGGCAAGAGGGCAGCATCCGGGTTGGCGAGCGCTCTCCTCCTGCCACCATGGAGAACTGGTATGACCCGGAGGATGCACCATAGTACAAGTGGTAGGGGGAGGGATTGGTCTGGAAAGGTCCACTCTGGTTTTGGGTGGAGCTGGGGTACGGTGGGGGAAGGTAGGTGTGGTGGAACCTAGTGGCTGTTGGCATGCTGGTCATACTGAGGCCACCGATTCCTGTAGCCGATGGTGTCGCTGTGTAAGGGAAGGCCGCAGGCATGGCACCAGGGTAATGCATTCTTGGATCTGGAAACCGGGTCTCGGTAAGGCCTGGTAGAGCAGAGAAGGACCGATCAAACTGCCGTGGGTCAGAGAAGGGGCTGAGTTCAGAGGTACCTGATTTTGGAAAGAGAGAAGAGGAGAGAGAAGAGGAGAAGCTGTTATGTTGGATTTCTTTTGCAGCAAATTGCATCTATTTCAGGGCACAAGGAACAGCAGCACCAAGTCTGCAAATGCAGTGAGGTTTAAATGACTGGTTTTAATAGCTGGGTGAGTTAAAGATCTAGAGCAGGGATCTCCAAATTTGGCACCTGTAAGACTTGTGGATTTCAACTCCCAGAATTCCCCAGCCAGCGGGAAAACAGAGTAACATCTAATAAGAACTAATACTTAGTTTGAGCAAAAAGAGGAAGAAAGAAAGATGTACGAAGGCAGAAAAACAAACAAAAAATTATGGAGAAGTGACTTCTGATTTTTATTTACAGCAGTTGTAAGTATGAATATAAATTAACTGCTTACTCTATGGTTACAGCGTTGCTTACATTTTTCTACAATCTGTTATATTTATTCCAATAATCAAAACCATAACCACAACTTCATTTTTCCTGTTTCTTGCAAAAAGTCAATGCGGTAAGAGGTTTTCAGTCGTCATTAAACTTAAGACAATGCCTTAGCTCTAATAAAGCAGTCAACCTGGCCATCTCAGCAAATCCTATTATCTTATGCTGGGAAAGATGGAGGGCAAGAGAAGAAGGGGACGACAGAGAATGAGGTGGCTGGATGGAGTCACTGAAGCAGGAGGTGTGAACTTAAATGGACTCCAGAAGATGGTAGAGGACAGGAAGGCCTGGAGGAACGTTGTCCATGGGGTCACGATGGGTCGGACATGACTTCGCAATTAACAACAACAACATTATCTTCCCATCCCTCCATCCCTCCATGGTGGGTAAGCTTGAGTCTTTCCACAAATCTTGGCCCTTTTTAATTTGATGGGAGACACTTGGGAAGCTTTATAAGGTAACATGGAACCTGAAGACTTGCAGAGACTAAAAGCTTCTGTTTTCTCCCTTAAGACCCCACTCCTTATCTCAAAAGGGGGGGGAAGCAATTTGATCCCCAAGAGAAGAGTTGTTGGGATTGTGAGGAGTTTTAATTTTCAGCAGTGTTCAAAGCATTCATGATGCTCCTTCGATTCCTCCAGTACCAACAATGACCTCCATATTTTTGCCCAACCCATTTTGAAGATGTTTTCAGGGGCTGCAAAGAGGTGGTGGGATGGGGCTGTCCGTGAACTGCAGATTACGGACTCAGATTTCAGAGAACAAAATAATTCCGTGTTTGTTAGAATGGCTTCCAATTGGCTCTCAATTGTTTGATGTTGGGCTGATCTTTGGTGGTTTGATCAGGTATGGATTTGGGGGGGGGGTCAGAGCTGTGTTGGCAGCCCCCTTTTGTGAGCAGACAGAGTAAATATTTTGAAAAGCAAGCAGAGATTGAGATGGGCGTCACTCAACAAACCACTACAAGTAAAAATACAGCCAAATTCTGGCTTGGCCTGCCTGCTGGTCAAACCCACCCATAACTGGGGTGGAGGATTTGCTGCAATAGGTTAACTTCTCCCCCAGGTTTCTGCCAGTCCAGTTATAAACCAGAAACATGACTGTTTAGCTATTCTCCAGAGCTGCGTAGCACACAGACAACACAGCAGCGAATCCTAGCGCTCACCAGCCCATCTGCTTTGGCACACACAAAGGGGGAGACATGGAGGAAGTCTGGAGACCCCGCCAGGTCTGGGTGGTCTGTTTGTACTGAGGGACGGAGCTGATAAACACACAATTGAAAGCTTGCTTACTGTGGGTCATGTTATTTCTAGGGTAGGGTTTTTTTTGACCCAGAGAAACGGCCGAAAGGAAAAATGAATGAGGAAAACGAAGTCTCTTCCTTCTGCACAATGCTGTTTCTTTGGCAAGAGAGGAAAAGCAGCTTGACTAATTTTGGCATTTCCTCCCAACCTCCAGGAGTGCCGGAGGTGCTGGCATCTGTAGGATGGGTGAGTCAAAATTAGCAAAATGGTGGATGGAGCATCATCTGAAAAAAAAAAAAAACCCAGCAGGTTTAACCCTCTCTGTGGACACCACTGTGTTTTATCTACTTTAGCTGAGAAGATGGTGAGATGAAGGCATCCTGTTTAATTTCAATTACAGGTAATCCTCAACTTAAAGTTGGAGCCAGCATTTCCAGTGCTAAGCAAGGTGGTTGTTAAGTAAATCGCATCTGATTTCATGGCCTTTTTTGTCACGGTTGCTAAACGAATTATTGCAATAGTTAAGTGAATCGTATTGCTGTTATTAACCAAATCCAGATTCCCCCACTGACTTTGCTTGTTGAAGCCAATTCGGAAGGTGGCAAATAATGATCACGTGATCTCAGGATGCAGCAGCCATACTGAATGCATGCTGGTTGCCAAACGCCTGATCATGTGACCGTGGATACGCTGTAATAGTTATAGTTGCAAGGACCAGCTGTAAGGCACTTTTTTCAATGCCGTTGTAATTTTGAACAGTCACTAAACAAATAGTTGTAAGTCAAGGACCAGTGGTGGGATTCAGCCAGTTCACACCGCTTTGGCAGAACCGGTAGCTAATTTTTTGTTTTCCAGGCCCAGAATGGACTTCTGGAAACAGCATCTACACAGAGAACCGGTTGTTCACATATTTGAATCCCACCACTTCTTCCTTCCTTCCTTCCTTCCTTCCTTCCTTCCTTCCTTCCTTCCTTCCTTCCTTCCTTCCTTCCTTCCTTCCTTCCTGTGGTAAGATTCAGCCGGTTCGCACCACTTCAGCAGAACCAGTAGCTAATTTTTTTTTTGCCCAGGCCCAGAACGGATTTCCGGAAGTGGCATCCATGCAGAGAACCAATTGTTCACATATCTGAATCCCACCACTGTCAAGGATTAGTTGTAATAATGGATCCCAAAACATCCCATAATGGATCCCAAATGTATTTTTAAAATACGTTTGTGGAGGGAGATAATGGGTAGCTGATTCCTCCAAATTTATCCAGATAAATTCTGAAAATCCTTTCCACTTAGGCTGAAGGGTTAATCACTCAAAGGAACTGAGAAATGCAACTGGAGCTAGTTTATTCTTTCCTTGATTTTGCTTCTTCTCTCATTCTACGATGCTCTCCACCATTGACATTGCAATTTTCCAAATCAGTCCAGGATCTGGAGTTGTTTTATAAATTGTACTGGGAGTTTCAACACTGTTCATCAATTTACGTCATTAATCCCAGCCGCTTCCAGCTAGATATTAAAGACAACAGACCAATTCGCTGTCTAGATACAAGGAATTTTCTAATATTTCCATGTAAAAGAAATATCTTAAGTAAGCTACGAAAGAATTAATCCAGATCCAAGATATTTTGTTTTGTTTTGTCTGCAATTAGAGATGCTTGGAATGAAATTAAAAGATTTTCTGCATGTTCTGTCATTCTACTAAAGACTCTTCAACCTTAACCCATTTCCCCCCCCCCCTTCTTCTTTCACTTCCACGGTAGGCAGAAAACGAGATTTAACCAATTATTTGGAGACATCTGGAAATCCAGCGATGGATCTGAAGAAAATTACTTCTTGTTTAGCCCGTGGGTCTTTTAAAACTATTTTTAAAGCAAAAATGAAAAAAAAAATAGATCTCAAATGGATGCTTGGGAAGAAACTCTTAATGTGTTGCACCCAACACGTTCCAACAATTATTTTCCTCAGAGGCAAAAAAGCATTGCCTCTTATCTCAGGTGCACGGGCAACCCTTCACCTGGATCCAAGCCGACAGTATAATTTTTGTCTTCCATATACCCTGAAGACATTCCTTTTCTGTAGCAGCAATTTCAGATCGAACGTTTTCTAGTTAAGGTGCCCACTTTTGCTTTCCTAGTTGTGACCAACTGCCCTCCCTCTTGACGCGTCTGTCTTGCTCCAGCCCAAAGACTGCCTCACAGTTTGCCCTGATTCCTTCATGTTCTCGCTGGATCATGCCAGCGTCTTCTAGGTGACGCTGGCTGAGAGAACTTCAGAAGATGAATATCTTGAAATAAACGGCAGGCAGGCGCCATGCGCTCCTCAGCCGCTCAAACAGAGCAAAGAGAGAGCTTACCTGCCTTCATTATATTTCACATGGCCATAAATAATATTCCATCAAGAGCAAATTCAAACGAAAAGCTCAGTGCTCAGGGCACATTTCCCCTTTTCTTGTCCTCTCCTTCCTCCCCCCAAAAAGTTTCTGTAGAGGCCAGATTTTATGAGTTGGAGCTTGCCAGGCTTGGCAAAGGGCTGCCCATTGAGAATATAAAAGCAACAGTTGAAATGCGCTAATTACTAGCAGCTTGCACAGCATAACAAAACAATGAGAGGCGAGTTATGCAAAATGCCAAAAGTACACCTCTTTCTTCTATAGCTTTTTTTAAAAAAAAAAATACAAAAAGGGAAAAGGGGCTCCAAGTGGCTCTCTTTCTTAGAATTGCCCAAGTTTTTAATTCTTTGTTCTTTTTCTTTGTTTCTTTTTCAAATCACCATGTTTCACATACAAGTATTTCACTGAATGACCAAGTTGCTGGTCCCTAAACATTAAACCTGTATCACTATTGTTGAACTAGCCACGTAACAAACTGGGTTCATACAAATGTTGACTTTGGCAGCTTTTATGGTGGCTTCTTTGGTTTACTTTATAATGCCTTGGTAGGACCACACTTGGAATACTGCGTCCAGTTTTGGTCACCGGGATGTAAAAAAGACGTTGAGACTCTAGAAAGAGTGCAGAGAAGAGCAACGAAGATGATTAGGGGACTGGAGGCTAAAAGAACAGTTGCTGGAATTGGGTATGTTTAGTTTGGTGAAGAGAAGAGAAGAGAAGAGAAGAGAAGAGAAGAGAAGAGAAGAGAAGGGTGAGGGGGGACATGATAGCAGTCTTCCAATATTTGAGGGGCTACCAAAAGAATAAGGGGGGGTCAACCTATTCTCCAAAGCACCTGAAGACAGGACAAGAAGCAACGGATGGAAACTAACCAAGGAAAGAAGCAACCTAGAACTAAGGAGAAATTTCCTAACAGTGTGAACAATTAACCAGTGGAACTGCTTGCCTCCAGAAGTTGTGCGTGCTCCATCAATGGAGGCTTTCAAGAAGAGATTGGACTGCCATCTGTCCAGAATCGTATGGGGTCTCCTGCTTGAACAAGGGGTTGGACTAGAAGACCTCCAAGGTCCCTTCCAACTCTGTTATTTATTATTTTGAACTCCAGGCTGCAAAAAAAGGGCTTCTGATTCTTTTACGCCATTGCAGATGCCATCTTGACTATTTTGATACCCTGCTATGGATGCTCCTGGGCTATGCATAATTCAGCAGGCAGTCCAAACCAGACCATTACACTAAGTCATACAAGTAGTCCTCCTTGACTTATGACCATAACTGAGCCTGGCATTCTAGTCATAAATTGAGTCACCACGTGACTGGCCTCGATTTTATAATGGTTTTTACAACAGTCATTACGTGAGTCATCTTGGCTTGAAAAGGCTCTCACAGTCTTCAGCGAAATTGTAGAAGTTTCATTTCTCCATCTAACCCACTTGAAAGTAACACCTGCCCCCCCTTACTCTAAAGGCAAGTTGAAACGCAGAGGCACGTAGCTGCCAAAGTTTCATGCTTGACACATGGTAGTTAGATATTTTGGAATTCAACTCCTCGTTGACCACTGGGATGGTAAGAGATGCCAGATAAGGAAGTTCAAAATATCTAAAAGTCAGCAGGTATTCTACCTTAGCATAGACAGGAGACAGTAAGATAGAACCGGGGTTTACCTTGGCATGTCTATTGCACCCAGAGCCTTAGGGAGCTGTGTTAGCCTGCCTCAGGTCTATTCTCTTTGTTCTGTTTATAAAAATTCACATAATTCAGAACTCAGAGGGGCTATGTTGCAGAGAACGACCAGGGATATATGCCATTTTTTTAAATGCTTATCCAAAACTTTTTTAAAAATCTGAACAAGGAGCTAAACACGTTGATTTTATGATTATTATTTTTTTGCCAAAAGCACAACATTGTCCTGTGAGTTTTGGTGGTGTCTTTGACAACTATATGGCTGCAGAAAACCTAACTTTTTTTTTTTTTGGCAAGGTTTTTCAGAAGTGGTTTGCCATTGCCTCGTTCCTAGGGCTCAGAGACAAGAATTGGCTCAAGGTCACCCAATGTCTAGTCCAGAACTAGAACTCACAGTCACCCAGTGTCTAGCCCAGGGGTAGGCAACCTTGGCTCTTTTATGACTCGTGGACTTCAGCTCCCAGAATTCCTGAGCCAGCTATGCCACGAGTCATAAAAGCCACGAGTCATAAAAGAGCCAAGGTTGCCTACCCCTGGGCTAGCCTGATGCCTTAATTACTTCTCTACATTGGCTCTCAAGAGGTTTCTGCACCCCATCATAGGAACCCTGGTGGCGCAGTGGTTAGAATGGAGTATTGCAGGCTAACTCTGCCCCCAACCAGGAGTTCAATCCTGACCAGCTCAAGTTTGATTCAGCTTTCCATTCTTCCAAGGTCAGTAAAATGAGGACTCAGATTGTTGAGGGCAATATACCCACGTTGTAAGCCACCCAGAGAGTGCTGTGAAGCACAATGAGGCAGTATATGTTTAAGTGCTATTGCTATTGTTATCACAATTTTGTTTGGTTTCATTTTTAAGAGGATTTTAAGAGAAAGGGGGGGAAGGGAAAGGGAAAAGGAAAAGGATAGAGAGGGGGAGAGAGAATGAGAAAGAGAGAGAAGTATGCATGCTATAAAAAGAGTGCTGGCTACCAGCATCCCCTTTCTTTCCAAGAATGCAACGGAGCCCAAACTCTTGCACAAATGGAAAAATTTGCTTGGTTTCGCCATATCTGCCAACATTTCAGAATTAGAAATGAGGGTCATGAATATTGTCATATGCTCTGTCCAGCACGACATGCACATGCTTCTGTTCTTCTTTCCCCAGCTCTTTCACAGGCAGACCCCCCCCCCATATATGTAAAAAAAAAATAATGGATTTGAATCCACATTTGTGACCACCCCCTTGATTTTGTTGACATTCTGGCCCTCCTTCCCTCTACACAGATAATGCTGTCCTCTTCATAGGTCCCACCAAGAAGACATCTAAATATGGTTTGTTTATATTTATTTCATTATGCTTATAATAGGACGAGAACCCTTTATAGCCCAATTCTAGGGAAGGCTGCCATTCAGGTTCTGATAATTCAAGTGGATAAACTTAAATCTCCCCCCCCCCAAAAAAAGTAAGGGTTATTGTTCCATACACCTTTCTCTATATAAATTTCAACTCCCAGAATTCCTCAGCCAGTTATACATGGCTGGCTGGGGAAGTCTGGGAGTTGAATTCCACAAGTGATAAAATGGCCAAGTTTGGAGAGCCCTGTTCAAACAAGACCGATAGAGTGCACCTCTTCAAGGAGGCTTACCGGAAATAAGCAGAGACATGTTGTTGTTGTTGTTGTTTTTAAAAAAATTAGTCATCCCAATGCATGCTTGTTCAGAAATGAGCCCTTGGATCAGTGGTTCTCAACCTTTTTAATGCTGCGACCCCCAACCGGTCGTAAGTCGAGGACTACTCAACTGGTGCAGCACCATTTGCAGAATGGGACTTTTGGTGGGCTCAGCAGGGCAGAGACAGCCTGGACAATTCCTATTGGCTTTTGAAAGCCAATAGAATTAGACTCTATTCAAGAGAGTATATTCTATTGGCTTTCAAAAGCCAGTAGAATAAAAGGGAGTAGCACAGCTAAGGAAAAGGGGGAAAAAAATGGCGGACTGCGTTGTTTGGCGACCCCCGTGAAATGGTCGTTCGACCCCAAATGGGGTCCCGACCCACAGGTTGAGAACCACTGCCTTAGATTCAGCATGGCATATTTCAAGCAAGAAACGTATAGGCAGTCATCCACTTACTAGCATTCGTTTAGTGACTGTTTGATGTTTCAATGATTCTGAAAAAAACTTATGACTTATCACCCGTTCTCACGCTTATAAAGTGATACAGCATCTCCACAGCTACATGGTCAGAATTTGGGCAATTGGCAACCAGCCTGTATTTAGTGTCCGTGTGTGTCCGTGTGTGTGTGTGTGTGTGTGTGTGTGTGTGTGTGTGTGTGACAGGATTGGTCTTTACGCCTTAACAACTGGGCATGACTCACTTAACAACTGCCTCATTTAGTGACAAAAGTCCTGTGGTTGTAAGTCGAGGACTACCTGTAGAAGATTTTGGTTCCTCTGCAGGGAATATCAGTATAAAAGAATTATTACCAACTGTAGGGAGTGTGGAAGTTGGACCATAAGAAAGGCTGAGCGCCAAAGAATTGAGGCCTTTGAACTCTGGTGCTGGAGAAGACTCCTGCGAGTCCCCTGGACTGCAAGACAATCCAACCGGTCACCCTAGAGGAGATCAACCCTGACTGCTCTTTAGAAGGCCAGATCCTGAAGTTGAAACTCAAGTACTTTGGCCACCTAATGAGAAGGAAGGACTCACTGGAGAAGAGCCTAATGCTGGGAAAGATGGAGGGCAAGAGAAGAAGGGGACGACAGAGAGTGAGGTGGCTGGATGGAGTCACTGAAGCAGTAGGTGTGAACTTAAATGGACTCCAGAAGATGGTAGAAGACAGGAAGGCCTGGAGGAACGTTGTCCATGGGGTCACGATGGGTCGGACATGACTTCGGAACTAACAACAATAAAAGGAAGTGGTGCTCATCTATGATTCAAGGCCATTGAGCCATGTCTCTGAAGACATTTCCCTGGTCACATGGGCAGCAGGACATCATGGAGTGCTGTTACCTTCCCACCAAAGTGGTACCTATTTATCTACTGGCATTTGCGTGCCCTCGAACTGCTAGGTTGGCAAGAGCTGGGGCAAGAAGGGAGCTCACCCCATCCCATGGGGTTGTCGACCCGTATATGTATAATCTCTCTCTCTCTCTCTCTCTCTCTCTCTCTCTCTCTCTCTCTCTCTCTCTCTCTCTTTATCTCTCTCTCTCTCTCTATCTATCTATCTATTTCTGTCTCTCTCTATTTCTCTGTCTCTCCTCTCTCTCTCTCTCTCTATTTTTTCTCTCTCTATCTATGTCTCTCTATCTATTTATCTCTCTCTCTGTGTGTCTCTCTCTCTTTCTCTGTTTCTCTGTCTCTCTCTCTGTCTCTCTCTCTGTCTCTCTCTTTCTCCCCTTTTTCTTTCTATAGAACATGTGGAGAAATTACCATTTGTGCAGCACAATCCTATCAAGTGTCTTCCTGGATGCGTTCCACTGAATGCCATGGGGTTTACTCTTAGGTAAGAGATTAGTAGAGTTCCCTCCCTCTTTAAACGTAATTAAACAGCAAAGCAGAAACTCTACTCCTTGACTGTGTCTGCAACTTCTTTAGAAAGACAAAAAAAAAAAAAAAAAAAACCCTTCATCTCCTCATCATCTGACCATGGGCTAATAATATATAAACAAGATATTATCAGGAAGAAAACATAATTTGTTCCTTGTGTTGCGTGCATCGGAACTTCAAAAAAAAAAGGAACAAAAAAAAAAAAAAACGGCTCGGCTCATTCATAAAGATTTTGGCCGATGCTCAACCAAGCAAAAAGGCTCCACGTCCTGGGAGCCAAGGAGAGCATAGACAATCCTCTGTTGTAACTGCGATTGGCAAAGGTTCTTAATTTACCCTAACAGGTTGCCTTTGCCTTGATTGGCTACAAAACGATACTGCCATGCTCCCAGCCACCCCGGGAAGATAATGATTCCATTGATTAAAATTAAAATGGGCATCAAATCAGCAAATCCAGACAAAGCCCGTGGAAGGGAAACAAGCAAAAGGAAAACAAGCAAGCAAAATCTAGTGAGAACAGCTTGAAGTTGTTCCATCCACGTTTACAGAATCCAGATGTTTGGGACTAGAGATTTGACTAGGTTTTGCTGTGGGATTGCCCTTTGAAAAAAACGAAGTGGAAATCCTGGGAAACTGGTGGATATAAAGATAGTCCTTGAATTGCAACAGTTCAGTTAATGATGGTTCGACGTTACAACAGCACTGAAAAAGTGACATGATCATTTTTCACACTTACGACGATTGCAGCATCCCCACGGTCACATGATTTACATTCGGATAACAGAATAACAGAGCTGGAAGGGATAATCTTGGAGGTCTTCTAGTCCAACATCCTATGCCAGTGGTGGCGAACCTATGGCATGCGTACCAGAGGGGGTACTCGGAGCCCTCTCTGTGGGCACACGTGCCTCACTCTTTGGCTACTTTTTTGCAGGAAAAAGACATTTCTCAAGCCCCTTCCTAGCCAAAACAAACCTCCGGAGCGAGTGTGCTGTTTTCAGCTTTGAATTATATCCAATCTGACACCAGAAACAGACTAACAGATGACCTGAGCACTGCATGTGTTGCTCTCAAACTTACAAAGTATAAGCCAAGGTTAGACAAATTATCAGCATGCATACAACAGCAAAAATCACATTAATTGTTCAAAAGCATGCCAAATGCAAACTTTTACCTTTCAGTAAAAAGTTGTTGGTATCATTGAAAGCTTTGTTACTGTGTTTTTCTTTTAAGACAAAAGATGTTAATGTATGAGTTGTTTTTTCTAAACTAAAACCTCAATATTCAGATTAAACTGCCGTGTTGGCACTTTGGGATAAATAAGTGGGTTTGGGGTTGCAGTTTAGGCACTCGGTCTCTAAAAGGTTTGACATCACTGCCCTATGTAATTTCAGACAAATGGCCATCCAATCTCTTTTTAAAAACTTTTTAAAAAAAACTTCCAGTTCCAGAGGCAAGTGGTTCCACTGATTAATTGTTCTGTCAGGAAATTTCTACGTTGCTTCTCTCCTTGATGCTTGACAATTAGTTCATATCTATGACGGTTGCCGTGTCCCAGAATCATGTGATCACCTTTAGCAGCCTTTTAACAAGCAAAGTAAATGGGGAAGCCAGATTCACTTAACAACCGTGTGACTAATTTAACAACTGCAGTGATTCACTAAGGCAAGAAAAGTTGTAAAATGGAGCAAAACTCAAATTTCTCACTTAGCAACAATTGTTGAGCTCAACTGCAGTCGTAAGTCAAGAACTACCTGTACTTTCGTCATTTCCATTCTGGTGACTTAAAGACATCTTCTAGTTATCCAACTGTTGTTATTTAAGAATAACAGGAACGAGGACAAATATCATTTCAACAATGGTTGGGTGATGTTATGAAGATGTTATAAGTCATTAATGGGAAAGATGCATTTCTTTCTCTCTCTGCATGATAATTGTTATGTCCTGGGCCTGTGATTGACAGAGCGGGTGCAGGAAGCTGTAGAGAGACCCGGGCAGACCACATGGCTGCCTGGGCTAGACAGGCTTCCTCCAGCCTATTGCGCATGTGCAAAGCGGGAAAATACGTTGCATTTATTGGCTGACGCTATTCCCTGCAAAAGGGTATAAAAGGGATCCGCGCCATTTTGTGTTGTTCTGTTGAAGCTTGAATAAAGAAGCAACTGTTGTTACACCTGCCTCGTCTCAATGCCTTATCAACGCACAGAACAGAACAATAATTATGGCAGGAGGAGCCCTTTCCATATTGAAAAGGGCTTTGGGTTAGCAGAGGCTTACTATAGTACAGGTGGTCCTCGACTTACGACCACAATTGAACCCAAAATTTCTGTTGCTAAGCGAGACAGTTGTTAAGTGACGTTTGCCCTGTTTTAGGGCCTTTTTTTGCCCTGTTGTTAAGTGAACCACTGCAAGTTAGTAACACAGCTGTTAAGTCAATCTGGCTTCCCCATTGACTTTGCTTATCAGAAGTTTGCCAAATTGGATCACATGACTCTGGGGCACTGCGACCGTCATAATTATGAGCCAGTTGCCAAGAGGTTTAACCATGGAGACTCTACAAGAGCCATAAGTGTAAAAAAAACAAGTCATAAGTCACTTTTTTCGGTGCCGTGATATCTTCGAGTGATCACTACATCAATGGCTGTAAGTCAAGGACTATCTTTATGGAAAGTCATAAAAAAAGCCTTTGGGCCTAAGATTAATGCTCTCATCGGAAGGACTCGCCTCTTTGAGGCATGAAGTTATTCCAGACTTTGAAAGGGAGACTAGAAGAACCTTGACCCAAAGTGGGCAAAGCTGGAAGTCTGAACAGGGCAGAACTACAAAAAGCTGGTTTTTATTTTAATTTGACTATAACCTACAGTTAATATATTTCCTCTGCACTTGAATAGCTTTCCTCTGTTGCAGGGGTGTCAAACTCAATTTCACTGAGGGCCGCATCAGCATTGTGGTTGCCCTTGGGGGCCGGGTGGGTGTGGCCTACTGGGTGGGTGTGGCCTACTGGGTGGGTGTGGATGGAGTGGGTGTGACCTACTGGGTGGGCGTGGCCAGTTCTACATCATTCGTGTCAAGGGGCCCTGTGGGGGCCTGGGCAGGAGTGGGACAGATCTGAGGGTCTCTGGCAGAAGGGGGTGGGACCGGGGCAAGCGCCAAGGCATGGCCCACCAGAGCAAGTGCCAAGATGACCACCACAAAATTGTACATTGGCTCCCGGCTGGCCTGGGCCAGGGCCAAGGCAGCAGGGATCGTTCCCTCACTGTTTCCAGGATGGCTTTGCGGGCCACATGAAACCACTTTGCGGGCCGCATCCGGCCCCCGGGCCTTGTGTTTGACATGTCTGCTCTATTGTCACATCAAAAAAAGGAGAGTTTGACAGAAACTAAACTTTTCCAGCACATGATAGACTAGGCTCCAATTTGGGGTAGAGTTATATGTGAGTTGAATCTCATTTGTTTTCAAGCCAATGATTTAGTATGGAACAACGATCAGACCAAACTATGGGATTGATTTGATTTTGTAAATCAATTTTCAAATCCATTCCCTGCATGAGCCAAATCCCTTCCGAGTACTCTGACTGACTCAGACACATCTGACAGTGTGATTTGCTCTGGATTGTTGGTCCAAATTGAAAAGCTGGTTTGATCCAGAGAGTTGAATGGATGGCTTTAGAGCATGAAATCTCCAAATCAAATTTTTTCATAGATATCCTTTCCAGTTCATTGTTCTTTGTCTCTCTGTGGCCAACCAGATGCCTCTGAGAAGACCAATACAAGGCAGGAAAGAAGCAACCCATTTCCAGGGATGGTATGCAGATTGACATGGTCCTTTTCAGATGGTGCCTTAAATCTTAAAAACATATGAAGAACAGTTGCAGGAACTGGGTATGTCTAGTTTAATGAAAAAAAAGGACTAGGGGTGACATGATAGCAGCGTTCCAATATTTGAGGGGTTCCTACAAAGAACAGGGGGCCAACCTATTCTCCAAAGCATCAGAAGGCAGAACAAGAAACTGTGGATGGAAACTAATCAAGAAGAGAAGCAACCCAGAACTAAGTAGAAATTTCCTGACAGTGAGGACAATCAACCAGTAGAACAACCAGTTATGGGTGCTCCAATACTGGAGGCTTTTAAGAAGGGACTGGACAATCATTTGTCTAAAGTGGTATAGGGTTTCCTGCTTGAGCAGGGGGTTGAACTAGAAGACCTCCAAGATAGTAATAGTAATAGTAGTAAAGTTGGAAGGGACCTTGGAGGTCATCTAGTCCAACCCCCTGCTCGGGCAGGAAACCCTACACCATTTCGGACAAATGGCTGTCCAGTCTCTTCTTAAAAACTGCCAGTGTTGGAGCATTTACTGCTTCTGGAGGCAAGCTGTTCCACTGATTAATTGTTCTCACTGTCAGGAAGTTTCTCCTTAGTTCTAGGTTGCTTCTCTCCTTGATGAGTTTCCACCCGTTGCTTCTTGTCCTGCCTTCAGGTGCTTTGGAAAATAGCTTAATTCCCTCTTCTTTATGGTAGCCCCTGAGATATTGGAATACTGCTATCATGTCCCCCCTTGTCCTTCTCTTCGTTAAACTAGACATACCCAATTCTCGCAACCGTTCCTTATATGTTTTAGCCTCCAGTCCCCTAATCATCTTTGTTGCTCTTCTCTGTACTCTTTCTAGAGTCTCAACATCTTTTTTACATCGTGGTGACCAAAACTGGATGCAGTATTCCAAGTGTGGCCTTACCAAGGCATTGAAGAGTGGTATTAATACTTCACGTGATCTTGATTCTATCCCTCTGTTAATGCAGCCTAGCACTGTGTTGGCCTTTTTGGCAGCTGCAGCACACTGCTGGCTCATATTTAAGTGATTGTCTACTAGGACTCCGAGGTCCCTCTCACAGTTACTACTATTGAGCATGGTGCCACCTATGCTGTACTTGTGCATTTGGTTTTTCTTGCCTAAATGTAGAACCTTGCTTTTTTCACCATTGAATTTCATTTTGTTAGTTAGTGCCCAGTGTTCAAGTCTGTCCAGATCCTTCTGTATCTGAAGCCTGTCTTCTGGAGTGTTGGCTATTCCTGCCAGCTTGGTGTCATCTGCAAATTTGATGAGTTCCCCATCTATCCCTTCATCCAAATCGTTGATGAAGATGTTGAAGAGTACTGGGCCCAGAACAGAGCCCTGGGGCACCCCACTACACACTTCCCTCCATATAGATGCAGTTCCATTGAGGACCACTCGCTGAGTACGGCCGGTCAGCCAACTTTGTTATTCTGTTATGATCTATTGCCTGATGCCACTTTTTCACACCATGAATGGTGGGCCTTGCTGAAGGGTAAAATCTCTTTGCAGCTACTATTTTTTCTGGTTTTTCATTCCATTTGCAGCTGGAGATGACCATTTCTCTTCCACCCTGCCCCATCCTCCTAACCCAACCTAAACCATGAGCAAAATCTACCAGTTCAATCATAACAGTTTAAAAAAAAAAAATAGCCACAGACGTTTATTGCTTCCTTCTGAAAAATTTACTATGGCCCGATTTATATTTTTGGATTTTGCGCATTCCTGTATTTCTTTCTTGGCAATTTGGAGGGCAAGTATTTGGCTTGTCTTGCTGCCAATCAAAATATTTGAAGGAAATGTTTATTTTCTTCTGGAAATCGCACCAGCTGCTGCTTTAGCTGAATACACTCATTTAGAAGTAAGAATTTAGCCATTGTGAGAGCAAGTATGGCACCTGCACATGCTGCGTTTCTGACCCAATCTATCAACGGAAATGGCAACACTTTGAATCAGGGATCTGGGAAGTGAGGAATGCGTGTTGAACAGAGGTCACTGCCCTGGCTACTATCATGTCAATGCTTTGGGGGCTGCCCGTTCTCAGCAGCACTAAACAGGAATTCTGCATTGCACTACTTTCCAAACTGCTTCGTCCTTTTTAAATAAAAGGTTGCCATTATTTTATTTCATAAAAGCACAAGCGACCCTATGCTGGATTGGATCATGGCCTATCAACTCTAGCAGTCTGTTCTCACTGTGGCCAACTGACTAGTCAAGGAAGCACGCTAGTTTCCCAACCGATGGCCTTCAGAGGAAGTCATCAAGGCTAACAGCCTTTTTCTCTGGAGAAAATCTAGATCTTATGTTGACCACATTTTGGCCTGGTGAGAAGACCTAGAAATTGGCACCAGAGTTTTCCATTCACAAACTAGTTGTCACAGTGGATGAGGCCAGTTTCAAAACATTTATATTATCAAAAGATAAGCAGGTTACTCCCCACCAACTGTAGAGATGCTCTACCAACCCATGAGGTCCCATGATGGTGCTTCCAAAAGAATTATGGGAATTGTTAAACTGGCTATGCTATGGGGTCCTTGGTACTCTCTGAACTTGGTTTTTTCCTTGCAGACATTTCATAACCCGAACTAGGTAGCTTCATCAGTGCACTGGTGATGTTAGTTCGTTTGGTAACGATGTCTGCAAGAAAACCGCCAAGCTCAGAGAGCACCAAGGACTTCATAGTTCAACCCTGAGCTTCAAATATTCTCTACCGTGGGTATACTATCACTGCACTTTCCATTATTTATTATATATTATAGGTTCTTAGTAAGTTTTATTATTGGAGTTCAATATATTCAAATATACACATTTGGGCAATACCTTATGTGTCTGGTCTGCCTTTGAAATCATGTGCCTGGCCTGTCAGTATTTATTATTGCCTTGATTAGATTATTTTTCTTCATGGTGCCCAAACAGTCCAACTGTCCCCAGCAAAATCCCATTAATCTGGCAATCAGTAGTAGAATGTCTGCAGAGCGTCTCCTCGGCTTGTCAGGTGGGCATGTTCCAGCTCCACCACCTTGTTGCTCAGCTGGCTATTGTGAGTCCCAAAGTTATACTAGAACTGGGACCAAGTGTGTGTATGTGTGTATGTGTGGTTCCTTCACTGCTCTCTCTGCCCCAATTCCTTCCCCTAAGCCTTCCTTAGAGAAGATTTTTGCTAAATTGATTTATCTATATTCTTATATCTGGATTAACAGATTTGAAATCATTGGCTTCCCCTTTTCTGACATATCAGTGGTTCTCAACCTTTTTAATGCCGCAACCCCCAACCGGTTGTAAGTCGAGGACTACTCAACTGGTGCAGCACCATTTGCAGAATGGGACTTTTGGCGGGCTCAGCATGGCAGAGACAGCCTGGACAATTCCTATTGGTTTTTGCAAGCCAATAGAATTAGACTCTATTCAAGAGAGTCTATTCTATTGGCTTTCAAAAGCCAATAGAATAAAAGGGAGTAGCACAGCTAAGGAAAAGGGGAAAAAAATGGCGGACTGCGTTGTTTGGCGACCCCCGTGAAATGGTCGTTTGACCCCAAATGGGGTCCCGACCCACAGGTTGAGAACCACTGTTCTATATTATAGGTCAGTGATGGCGAACCTTTTAGAGACCGAGTGCCCAAACCGCAACCCAAAACCCACTTATTTATCGCAAAGTGCCAGGGCCGCATCAGCATTGTGGTGCCCTCGGGGGGGCGGGGCGGGCATGGGCATGGCCCACTGGGTGGGCGTGGCTGCGGTGGACATGGCAGACTGAGTGGGCATGGCTGGGGTGGACATGGCCACCTTGATGTTGCTCATGGGGGGGATGCCTGTGGGGGCTGGGAAGGAATGAGGGAGATCCAGGGGGTCTCTAGTGGGTGGGGCGGTGGGCAGAAGGCTCGTCCTGCGGGGTGAGGTAGGGGGTAGGGCGGGGTGCCATTGCTGCGGGGCAAGGCGAGGCAGGGGGGGCTGCTGCCTGACACCATCAGCCCCCGTATACAGAGACCAGCGAGCTCACGGGGGCGTGGTCTACCACCTCTACTCGAGCTTGCTAGCCAGCTGCTTCACCTCCTTTGTGCTGGGTGGGGCTGCCACTCTGGGTGCCAGCAGTGGCCTAATGGACCTGCATGAGCTGGCGACGGTGGCGGCAGGTGTGCCCACAGAGAGGGCTCTGTGTGCCGCCTCTGGCACACGTGCCATAGGTTCGCCATCACTGTTATAGGTTCTTAGTAAGTTTTATTATTGGAGTTCAATATATTCAAATATACACATTTGGGCAATGCATAATTGACCAGCTCGAAACACCATAGCAGAGAGGCTATCTGGGCCATGGACCTCCATGTTTTGCAGTTCTAGAGCAACAGCCAAGATGCACAACTGGATTGCACACATGAGCAGTCAGAAGCAACCACATTGGCATCAGGGAACACAGACAATATTTTAGCAGCCCCCTTTAGTTCCCAGAGGAAAATTACCTGCATTCCTTATAAGCACCCCACATTCCTTTCTCAGATAGAAATATTTGTGCAAACCCCTCAAATATTCATCCATGAGACAATGAGGCAGATCAGAGCCAGCCATTCATACATTCCTAAAATAGCTGTCTGCTTTTCTGGACTAAGTTACACTGACTGACAGATAAACAGGAGAGAGATTTAACACCCATACATAAATGTTTATGCTGACTTCCCCTCTTCTTTTCCTTCTGGTTTTTCCCTCCCAAAGCCCTTGTGCTCTCTGTTTTCTATAATCTTCCTCCAGGGATAAATCTCACTTCCCACCCCAGATGCAATCTTCAATTGATTAAACACAATCATTTAAAAATATTTCACCTGATTAATCAGCTTGTTGTATAAATAAAGCCGGCTTTTAATCAAAGTGTTTACAAAAATTACAGACAACACTTTGTATAGAATAAGATTCTTTGCCTCTTTCAAGGCCTTTCCTTTTTCTGCTTCTTTCAATTTTTGTTTTGTGTCTATTATATTGTCAGCCTGTGGGCAGGGATTAGCTTAATCTTTTAATATCCATGCAGCACTCAGAACATTGTAGAGACTTTATAAATAATCACAGCAACAATGACACATCTGAAAATACTCTAATTTTTAGTTAATATTCCAAAATTGCATTTGATTGCCTTTGATTCATAAGCTGCCCATTTGAAATAATTAAAATGATGCCTGCTTACTTCAGAACTCCTATTCCCCCTATATGTAAACACATATAGTCATCAAGAATTGTTGTAATCGGGATGGACATGTATATTTCATTCAAAAAAGAGAGCAAGGGAGACCAAAAGGGTTGAGACTTTAGATTTGCATAAACTGGGCATATGCTAATTTACCAGTGATCCAATATCTAAGGGCTGCCACAAAAAAGAGGGGTGTCAAGCTATTCTCCAAAGCACCTGAACAAGAAGCAATGAATGGAAAGTAATCAAGGAGAGAATGAATCTAGAACTAAGGAGGAATTTCCTGATAGAATAATTGATCAGTGGAACGACTTGCCTCCAGAAGTGGTGAATGCCCCATCACTGGAGGTTTTTACGGAGAGACTGGACAGCCATTTGTCTGAAATAGTATAAGGTTTCCTGCTTGAGCAGAGGGTTGGACTAGAAAATCTCCAATATCTCTTTCAACTCTGTAATTCTGTTACCTACACAGACCAACCTTTGTAAATCGGCACTAGCATTTAAAATTTAAAGAAAAGTGACTGATCTGATTTCAGATGCACCTGTAATCAACTGACGCATGTCCACCTGCCTGCTCAATCTGTTGGCCAGATGTGAAGTCTAGGTTCCCACCTGGTGCCATGGGTATCAAAGGGCCTTTTTTGATTTTCTGAGTAGCCATGCCCCTTTGACCCTTTTGCAAATGAACAGACCCTGACAACCACAGTCCTCCGAACATGCATTCAAAATTCCTGATGTGCTTATACTTCTGAAAATTGGAGAGGAACTCTTGAGAGGCCAATAGCCCTTCTGGTGTTATGCTTGGAGTGGGATTGCCCTAGGCCAGGGGTCCTCAAACTTGGCAACTTGGAAGACTTGTGGACTTCAACTCCCAGAATTCCCTCTGCCATCCATGCTGGCAAGTCTTAAAGTTGCCACGTTTGGACACCCTCTACACTAGGCTATCTTTCTTATGTTTTCAGGGAAAGCATGTGATGAAAAGAAGGATGCGCAGCCACTAAGAGGAAGCTTTGCCAGTTTGCAAGAGACCAACCAACACTACATTTTAAAATCTGCTTTACCAGCAGGGCTCCCCAACTGTAGTAAAACTTCCCTTGTGCCTGGAGGGAAGAAGGAAATGGAAGAAGAATCAGCAAGAATCGGCACTCTTACGACAACTTGCACATTTTTCTCAATAACCCAGTGGAGCTTTCCAATGAATGGCCCAGCAGTTAAAGCCATCAATCTCTCACTTCTGCTCCCAGGATTGGATTGCAATCCCAACTCCGTTAGCGGAAGGGAAGGAAACCTGTTGAACTGAAATAAGGTGTTAAGGCTAGTTCTGACTTTCTGTTTATTTATCTATGCACTTCCCGTGCTGAGGAATACCCTTGCAAGCGCAAGTTCTTCGGGGGTGTCACGCCTGCTGTAGTTAAACAGCACAATCCAATGTTGAAGGGGGAAGGAATCTGTCTGAGACAACCTCAAAGATTGGAGAAACACAAAAATACACAAAGGCTTTTAGAAGGAATTAAAAAACGTGACACGTGGAAAATCAAACATAGCTGGGTGAGGCTTCAGGCTGTTCATTGGCTGCAGAATGCCATTTGATTTGGGAGAGAAAAGTAAACTTGAAAATTAACGTAAGATTGGAAAATGGATCTGAATGTTTTAGTCCAAGCAACAGAGCAAGCAGAGCAGAGTGGCTAAGGTGCTGGATTAACACTGGAAAGGCCTATATTCAAACCTATCCTCAGCAGAGTCTCACCACAAAGGTGAGTCAGCTCAACCACCCTTACAAGGTTGTTGTTGTTGTAGGAAAAAACAAATTAGTGCTAGGAATGCCATCTGAGTTCTTGGAGGAAAGCTAGGATATAAATCTATCAAGCAAAACAAAACAGTTGGACTCTTGTTGTTCTCATTGCCTCTTAAGCTACATGCTGTCCCTGTCTCTTAGCTTCTCACAATACATGTAGCCCCACTAAGTAACCCTGGTTGGGACCGGCAACTCCATTGCTAAGCAAAGTGAACATTGAGCACCCCACTTAGTGGCAGCAGTTCTGGCAGTCCTGGTTGTCATTGTTCAGAGAATCTCCCATGGTTGTAAAACAAGACACCACCATGCAATTGCAGCTTGAGATTTCCTGCCAGCTTCCCCAATGACTTTGCTTGTGGGAAACCAGCTGGGAAGGTCTCAGTTGGCAATCATGGGAGGATGAGATCATGCGATTACCCACGATGGTTGCCAAGCACCCAGATCACCATCCTGTGATCGCAGGGATGCTGTAATGGGTTGTAAGTGCGAGGAGCATTCATAAGTCACTTTTTCCAGCACCAGTGTAACTTTGGATAGTTAAATGCTAAGGGAGTGGTTGTTAGGCGAAAACTCCCTGTTTTCCTTTCCCCGCAACAGAAATCCCTGTTTTAATCCCACCATTTTCTCAGGAACTTTGAGAACTGATTTAAAATTTCTCTCAGTTACGCTTCTGGACCCACTCTGCTATTGGAGGAGGTGCTACTGCTGCTGCTTTCTACTCCACATCCTAATAGCAACAGTCAGTACAGGTAGTCCTCAACTTACAACAGTTCATTTAGTGACCGTTCAAAGTTACAACAGCACTGAAATAAGTGACTTATGACTGTTTTTCACACTTAGACCACTGCAGCATCCCCAGGGTCATGTGATCAAAATGCTTAACAACTGACTCATGTTTATGGCGGTTGCGGCGTCCCGGGGTTATGGGATCCCCTTTTGCGACCTTTTGACAAACAAAGCCAATGGAGGAGCCACTTAACAGCCAGGTAAAAAACTTATCAACTGCAGTGATTCACTTAACAACTGAGGCAAGGAAGGTCGTAAAATGGGGCAAAGCTCACCGAACGAATGTCTCACTTAACGACAGAAAATTTGGGCTCAGTTGGGGTCGTAAGTTGAGGACTCCCTGTAGTGTTTCCCAATCCGAAAGAAGTCACATCACCTCTTGATGTAAGTTGGAATAGAAGTATGGGAAGCCAGAGAGATGAGTATGCTATGAAATGAGATCTCCGAGTTCATTCTTGGCCATCTTAGCATTACATCAGGGCAAGCGCAAAACAATCTGCCCTTAAGAAATTCACCCAAATTCTCTTCTCCTTTGGAAGAAATTTCACTGCACATTCTTTTGCATCAACATGGAAGGAGAACTGGGGGGGGGGGAAATAAGGCAGAAGAGTGTTTCTCTACTGCTCTGCTTTAAAGTAGGCCCTGGTTTCATCTCTTTAGCCAACGACGAGTTTTAGATGATTACCGAACTGGGTAAAATAGCACCAAAGAGATTATCTGGTTGGGACTTGAAATGCTTGCAAGAAATCAACCATGCTCCGAAAGCACCAAGGATCTTATGGTCTTATTTTGTATTTCCTATAGCAGTGTTTCCCAAACTTGACAATTTTAAGGCATGAGGACTTCAACTCCCAGAATTCCACAGCCAGCGTTGCTGGCTGTGGAATTCTGGGAGTTGAAGTCCTCATGCCTTAAAATTGTCAAGTTTGGGAAACATTGTCCTATAGCAATAAGACAGCTTTCAAAATCTTGTGTACGGTAATGGGCTACTGAACAAGAAATGCAAAGGAGAGGAGAAATGAAACCAAGGAGATCACCTTGGCTCCATCCATTCTCTGGAAGGAGAAACTGTGACTCTCAAAGAAAAGTCACTTTCCCTTCATTAATACCCAGCTTCCTTTGGAAAACTCTTTTGCAGCTGCCAAATTAAGGAGATGGGAGAAACCCTTTTAGAGGTTGAAGAGAGAATTTTTCAAAAGCCAGATCTAGGCGGTGGCTTTGGCAGAAAGAAATGCACGATGGCCACCTATCCACTTCCAAACAAGAGAGGCAGTGTAATATGACAAAAGAAGAGGACAAAACTTACACGTTTCCTTTGCACCGTTCTATGCACCAAGGTAAAAATGGAAAAATGCTGCTATGATTTACCGTAATTTCTGGCATATAAGATGACTCGGCGTATAAGACGACCCCCGACTTCGGAGCTGATTTGCATGCCTAGAAAGTCATCTTATACGCTGGAAACTACCGTAATTTCCGGTGTATAAGACGACTCTGCGTATAAGACGACCCCCGACTTCGGAGCCGATTTGCATGCTTTAGAAAGTCGTCTTATACGTCGGAAAATACGGTAAATAGAAAGGCAATCCACCATGCATGCCTTTCGCTGCACTGTCTCAGTACTAAGAGTTTAGGGTCTATTGGAGGAATCCTAGTGTATCTTAGGAGTGGTTCTTTAATCCTTAAATTTAGATAGGAAAACATGCTCAGTGCAAGATGTATTCAGGCGGAGGATTGTCAATGTAATTGCATGATGACCTTTAATTACTGTGGGAGGAGAGGATCATCTCCACTTTTAATCTCTATATCAGTGTTTATCAATCTTGGAAACTTGACCATATGTGGCCTTCCACTTCCAGAATTCTGGAATTCTGGGAATTGAAATCCACTCATCTTCAAGCTGGCAAGGCTGAGAAACATTACTCTACATATTGCAGCGTGCCTTATTCTGCAGAAAACCTACATACCGAATTTTGAAGTTCCATAGCATGGAACTTTGGAAGCTAAGGATGCATGTATAGGAGCCTGCTTGCATTTTAAAGAAAGCAAATCAGTTTTGGATGAAGTAAATCAGTGGAGAACTGTGGGGAAGCCAGGAAAAATGTATCATTTTGTCCTTTTAAACAAGAAATAATCCCTGGGGGGAAGCTTCATTGTACAACATGGATGTTTTGCTGATGGTGCCCCTAAAGTGGGAGTTTTCCAAGCTGCAAAGAGGCATTGGTTATTTAATAGGTTATTATGGGCATCAGCAGGAGGGGAACATATAACATGTGCATGACTTTGAGATTTCCTGGTTGCAAGGACAAAATCATGGTGTTTGCATGATTACATCATTGCATTTATGTACCATCATTTTGGCTGCATCAATGCAGTTGAATCTAGATGCTACTTTGTCCAATGCCTCAGGAGTTCTTCAGAAGCAGTGCTTTGGAACATGTGGGACACCAATGTAGCACTGATTTGTCAAATTGTCTTGTCCCAGTTTACATAATTGTCCTCTGCAGCCATTATGCATCTCTGGAAAAGATACAGCTGCTTTAAAGAGCTGTAGATAAATGAAGCATCTGCTCCATTGTGTGTAGGATGTGATCGAAAAAATCAAAGTGGTGGGCGTGGTATACAGAAAAAAACAAGGGGAGCTTTGGTCACATTGTTACAGCTATCATCTTGACTTTTTTGACCATACCCTGCAGATTTTCCTGATGCCATTAAAGCACTTGTTCTCTTTACATGATTCCTCTCATGTTTAACTCTCATAAATGATAATACACACACACACACACACACACACACAAATTTTACTCTTCTATGAAGCTGTAGATAGGTTAGTATAAAGGCAAAGCTACCAAGATTGTTGTGTGGTCTTCCCAGGCAGAGACCAACGTGATTGAATTAATTGTTTAAAGAAATTGTAATCATGGCTTTTGAAACCTGTTGCTGATTATTGTATAAATGTTACTAGTATTTTTCCAAAGCATAACTGCTTTCTTCAAAATGGAATAAGCCATTTCTGCTACATCTGAGAGCGATCCAGCTCATTCTGCTAAATGGATCCTGAATGCTGAGGTTCCCCTTCATTGCACGTATCTTGACAGAGGACACCCCACAAATGACCCACAAAAATCCAACAATGGACCCGGTTGGGCTTTTCATTTATTGCAACTTCGACGTATCCTTGCATCTGGCAAGGTTTGCTATCCAAATAGACAACTCTGGATGGAGACAAGAGGATATATAGTAAAGAAAAGGAGAATGCAGAGTAAAGGAGCATATTTGGATCCATGTTAGCATAAACTTTTCAAACTTAACAAACACTTTAACTTAAAACATAGCTTCTTCCTCTATCTTCTGCACATTTTTGACCTTAATCATTTATTTTTATAGGTAATCCTTGTTTTATGACTGCCTCATACAGGGACTGTTTGCACTCACAACTGTGATGAAAAAGTAAATTTGCAACCAATCTTGTAGGGCAGGGGTGTCAAACTCAATTTCATTGAGGGCCACATCAGCATTGTGGTTGTCCTCAGGGGGCTGGGTGGGTGTGGCCAGGGTGGGCGTGGCCTATTGGGTGGGCATGGCTGGAGTGGGTGTGGCCTGCTGGGTGGGCATGGCCAGCTGTACATCATTTGTGTCAAGGGTGCCTGTGGGGGCCTGGGCAGGAGTGGGACAGATCTGAGGGTCTCTGGCAGAAGGGGGTGGGACCGGGGCAAGTGCCAAGGCATGGTCCACTGGAGGAGCCTCACTGCCTGCTGAAACCCCTCCGCCAGAGCCCATCAAGCCGGATATGTGAAGTAGGCAAGGGCCATTTGCTGGCCACTTCCAGGCGATGGTGCATTTCTTCATTCCTCAGAAAGGGTGACACCTCCCCAGCATGCACCCAGGGGACGGGGCCGATGCGGCATGGGCTGGTTCCTCGCTGTTTCCAGACAGCCTTGTGGAGCTAAGACTGAATGCGTTTCAGCATAGATGGCCACCACAAAATTGTACATTGGCTCCCGGCCGGCCTAGGCCAGGGCCAAGGCAGCGGGGGCCATTCCCTCACTGTTTCCAGGATAGCTTCGCGGGCCACATGAAACCATGTCACGGGCCGCATCCGGCCCCCGGGCCTTGTGTTTGACATGTCTGCTGTAAGAGATGACCAGGCTGAACTAGAGGGTGGGGTCAAATACATTATCAGTTTGGAATCTGATTCAGAATAACAGAGTTGGAAGGGACCGTGGAGGCCTTCTAGTCAAACTCCCTGCTCAAGCAGGAGATCCTATACCAGTGATGGTGAACCTTTTAGAGACTGAGTGCCCAAAAACTGCCCCCTGCCCCCGCTCTGCCTCCCATCATGCCTGCTCCGCCCCGCCCACCCGCAGGGCCATACACTGCCTCCATGGCCCGCCGCAGATTGCCCAGGCAGCCCTGCAGCGCCATGACAGCCACGCCCTCTGCCCACACCCCGCATCATCTGCACAATGTGGGTCGTGAGGGCGGAGTTTTGTCCCTGCTGCCCAGCTATGTCCTTGGCTGCGTTGCTTTGCACAGACTGCGCCCAGGGCGACTTTCCTCCAGGGGGGCTGCTGGTGAGGAGGAGGCCATGGGAGGAGGCAGGGCTGGGGTGACAACGTGCATGCCCACAGAGAGGGGTCTGAGTTCCGCCTCTGGCAAGCATGCCATAGGTTCGCCACCACTGTCCTATACCAATTCAGACAAATCTTTTCTTCAAAACCTCTAGTGTTGGTGCACCTACAATGTCTGGAGGCAAGTCATTCCACTGATTAATTGTTCTAACTGTCATGAAATTTCTCCTTCATTCTACGCTGGATCTCTCCTTGATGCTCTATAAGAGCCATGAGTCCAGCCTCTCCCCCCAAAGTCCATTGATTCTTATCTGTCGCCAATTTGTGTAGTACAGAATCAGCAGATCAGATTTTTCTGAATAGGTAGCATGAAATAAATTTAAAGTACTTTTCAACTCTATCCTGGCTTCTGATGTCTTGCATCTGATAGTCTTCTCATTTCCTACCATTCAACATCTGTAAAGCTGAAGCAAGATGGCGGTTTCATTTAGCTACTGCTTTGCTTAACGAGCGAAGGGCCAGTCCCAATTCTGGTAGCTAAATGAAGACTACCTACTTTAAAGCAGTGTTTCTCAATCTTGGCATTTTCAAAATCTGTGGACTTCAACTCCCAGAATTCGCCAGCCTTCATATCAAGCCACATGCTGTACCACATCAGAGGGAATAAATGCTGCCCAGCAGTGCTCATAGAGATAGTAAACTCCAACTGATTCAAGCCAGTTAACCAAAGTGCATTTGGATGCTATTCAACAAGAGTTTAGTTTAAACCAGTGGTTCTCAACCTGTGGGTCGGGACCCCATTTGGGGTCGAACGACCATTTCACAGGGGTCACCAAACAACACAGTCCACCATTTTTTTCCCCTTTTCCTTAGCTGTGCTACTCCCTTTTATTCTATTGGCTTTCAAAAGCCAATAGGAATTGTCCAGGCTGTCTCTGCCCTGCTGAGCCCGCCAAAAGTCCCATTCTGCAAACGGTGCTGCACCAGTTGAGTAGTCCTCGACTTACGACTGATTGGGGGTGACGGCATTAAAAAACTTGAGAACCACTGGTTTAAACTATTGTTCGGCCAAAGGTTTGCCAAAAATGTTGCTGTTGGTTACTAAAGAAGTAGGGAAGTCCATAAACTATGATTCAATAAAAATCAAAATACGGAGAGAGGAGAATATTTGCAGCTCAGGGCTGAACCGTGAGGGTTTTTGCTGCTCTCTGAGCTTTTCTTGCCGATGTTTCATTATCAAAGTAGGCAACAGATGAACCATTTATGTTACCTAGTTGGGTAATAAAATGTCTGCAAGAACACCTTCCAAGTTCAGAGAGCACCAAAGATCCCAAAAATCAAAATGGTGACCACAGTGATGTAATTGAAACTCAACCTGATTTTTTTTACATAATGCAAATGAAAAATAGGCAGAACTTTGATCACGCTGTCACAGCCATTTTGACTTTTTAAACTATACTCTGTGGACACCTCATAAGTAACCAAAGCTCTTACCTTGAATTTGGCTCTGAGCTTGTGTACCAAAGTGCCCTGGGGCACCCAGGGACCCTCGAGAATTGGCGGTCGTTGGAGTGACCCTCATAGAGTGCCGAAGCCTTTCCAGGTCTCCATAACGATCTTGGAATTTCGTTTGTTCTTCCAATTTCTGCCTGTGCCCTGAAAAAAGCAGGGGAGGAGGGAATAAATCAGAAAACATATTCAGGGTCCGCTCAGAGAACTCCAGAAAAGGTGCATGGAGGTAGTCCTCAACTAATGGCTGCAATTGAGCCCAAAATTTCCACTGCTATGCAAGGCAATTGTTAAGTGAGTTTTGCCCTATTTTAAGCAAGTTGTTCTATCCCAGCCTAGTTGTTTGGAAGACAGCTTACTCTGAGTAGATGTTTGGGGTTGAAATTAAGTGTTCTATCCCAGCCTATTGCCATCCTTGTTAAAGGCACAAGGACCAAACCCCTGTTGATACAATAGTCTGGAGACTTTAAAACAAAACAAACCCCTTTTAATATGGGTGACAAACCTGTCAAATAGTCCAAAACACAAACAGCAAAACTCAACCCAAATGAAGGAAATAGTCCACAGGAAACACGATGCAAACAGAAGAGTAGTCACAAGCAAGACGAACAGACCAGGATCCAAGGAAGTACTTTGCAAACGGTTGCCTTCAGCAACCAGTACCGCCCACACCTCCTCTTTTTATACAGCAGTCCCAAGGCGTTGCCTCTCAGTGCCTTCTCCTTTTACCCTGGAGTTGCCATATTGATTGCTGCTGATTTACTCTCGCTAATTGACGACGTGTGCATGCATCAATTAGCATGTCCATCAGGTGTGAGTCCTCCGAGTCTGACTCATTCTCCTCACACAGCTGACCTTCATCAGGAACACGACTGGAGGGCCCAGGCTCTGCATCCAACCGTGAGTCCTGTAATTCATCAGAGACTCCCTCTGCCCCTGATGGCCCTTCAAATGCCTCTTCCACCTCCTCCTCAGATGTGTTGTGATTCCGTGCCACAGGCTGGCACGGAATCACAACACAAGTCACCGAAGTTGTTAAGTGAATCATGTCATTGTTAAGCGAATCTGGCTTCCCCCATTGAGCTTGCTTGTTGGAAGCCAACTGGGAAGGCTGCAAATGGGCCCTGCCACCCTTGTAAATACATCCCAGTTGCCAAGCACCAGCATTCTGATTAGGTGACCGTGTGGATGTTGTGAAGGTTAAATATAAGGACTGGCCACAAATGATGTTGTAACTTTCGACAGTTTTTATCAATTATGAATCAGAATAGACCTGGAAGATATCTTGGAGGTCTTCTAGTCCAGCCCCTTGCTCAAGTAGGAGACCCCCTAGACCAGGGGTAGGCAACTTTGGCTGGCTCAGGAATTCTGGGAGTTGAAGTCCATGAGTCATAAAAGAGCCAAGGTTGTCTACCCCTGCCTTAGACCATTCCAGACAGGTGGCTGTCCAGTTTTTACTTAAAAATCTCCAGTGATGAAGCTGTCAACACTGCAAATATTGTATATTCTTGCTTTTGACAATATGCAGAATTGTCTGGTAATTATGGGGTTAATACAGAGCAGAAGGGGGGTTGGGGGTAAAGCCCTGGAAAGAAAGAGGAAGAAAACATTTGACCTTCATACTAATTGGATAATGTGAGATATGATGGCTAATTTAGGGAGGGAAGGTGCTGATAATTTAACTGCTCAGAGGAAGAGAACTTAGATCCTAGCATCCCTCCGTTGTGCCTGTGCTGACATTTTGATTCAATAAAAGACTTTTAGGAAAATAAATGCCTGGAAGTTCTTTGAAATGTTTCATTAGCCGGAACCATAACAGAAGCACCTACCACTTCTGAAGGCAAGCTATTCCACTGGTTAATTGTCCTCACTGTTAGGAAGTTTCTCCTTAATTCCAGGTTGTTTCTCTCCTTGATTACTTTCCATCCATTGCTTCTTGTCCTGCCTTGTGGTGCTTTGGAGAATAATTTTACCCCCCTCTACTTTGTGGCAGCCCCTCAAATATTGGAATACTGCTATCGTCACCCCTACTCCTTCTTTTCTCTAGACTAGCCATTCCCAAATCCTGCAACCGTTCTTCATATGTTTTTGTCTCCAGGCCCTTAATCATCTTAGTTGCACTTCTTTGCACTTTTTCCAAAATCTCAACATCTTTTTTGTAATAATGTGGTGACCAAAACTGCTAAGCAAATGGTTTTAAATCAACGACTACCTGTACTATCTAGTCTAGTACAATCACCAACTGAGAGTTTAATAGGTGGGTGTGGATTTGAACTCAGGTCTCTGCAATCTGCTTCCAACTCTCCAACCGTGATACCACACCATGGCCCTTCATAGGGTGCAAGAAACGGAGGGCCTAGCCAGTGGTGGCGAACCTATGGCACGCGTGCCAGAGACGGCACTCAGAGCCCTCTCTGTGGGCACGCACGCCGTCACCCCAGCCCCACCTCCCCCTGTGTCCCCTCATCAGCAGCCCCTCTGAGGAGAGTTGCCCTTGGGCGTGGCCTGCGCGGAACAGCACAGCCAAGAACATGGCAGCCGGGCAGCAGGGACAAGACTCCGCCCTCATGCCCCGTCACATGCAGATGTTGTTGCAGGGTGCGGGCAGAGGGCGTGGCTGCCATGGCACTGCTGGGCCACCTGGGTGATCTGCGGGTGGCCCGGCGGGATGGGGCAGGGGCAGAGAGGGGGCGGGGCAGTATTTGGGGACTCGGTCTCTAAAAGGTTCACCATCACTGGCCTAGGCTCCTGGAGGCATCCTGGAGGTTCAACACTGCTGAGTTCTTGTTGAATGACTTTCATAACGTCAACCAGGTTCTATTTTTGCTTCCCTTTGTGCACGCAATATTTGCATCCTTTGCAAGATGCAGCTTGTGAAAACTATCCCTGGAAGTATCCCAAGCCAAAGAAATGTGGCAAAAAAAAAGTCCCATTCGGCCCTTGGCCATGTATTTGTGGTGAAGGCAATTCCCTCGGAGAGAAATCCTTGCAAAACAGCTGCTACAGTCTAGGCAGCCCAATCAACATTGTGTAACAGAATTAATCTCCAGGGCCCTTCTGATATTGCGGTTAAGGCTTTAGACTGGGGAGATCCATGACAAAGCCCACCTTCTCTGTGGAAGTTTACTGGGAGACCCTGGACCAGTCATTCTTTCTCAATCCAGCCTACTCACAGGGTTGTTGTTTGGGAGAGAAACTGCAGGAGGCTGTTTGCAGCTTTTTGCTCCTGCTCACAAGGAATAAATAAATGCATGCATTCTCTTCAGTTAATTTTTTTTTATGTCTTTATTCTTGTTGTACAGTATTTATAGCTAGTCCTTTACTTACAATATTCATTTAGTGACCTTTCTAAGTTACAACAGCAATGGAAAAGTGACTTATGGCTGGTTTTCATACTTACGACCATGGCAGCATCCCTATGGTCCCGTGATAAAAAATTCAGGCCCTTGGCAACTGGCATGTATTTATGACCATTGCTGAACTATGCTGGGATCATCTGATCACCATTTGTAACCTTCCCAGCTGGCTTCTGACAAGCAAAGTCAATGGGGTAAGACAGACTTGCTTATTGACCTCATAATTCACTTAATGACTGCAGTGGTTTGCTTAACAACTGGGGCAAAACAGGTTGAAAATGTGGCAAAACTCATTTAAAAATTGCCTTGCTTAGCAATTGAAATGTTGGGCTTACTGTACTTTCCGGCGTATAAGATGACTTTCTAAAGGGTTGAAATCAGCGCCGAAGTCAGGGGTCATCTTATACTCTGAGTCATCTTATACGCCGGAAATTACGGTAGTTTTGGCGTATGAGATGACTTTCTAGGAATGCAACTCGGTGCCGAAGTCGGGGGTCGTTTTATACGCCGAGTCGTCTTATACACTGGAAATTACGGTAGTTTCGGTGTATGAGACGACTTTCTAGGCATGCAACTCAGTGCTGAAGTCGGGGGTCGTTTTATACGTTGAGTCGTCTTATACACCAGAAATTACGGTAGTTTCGGCGTATGAGATGACTTTCTAGGCATGCAACTCAGTGCCGAAGTCGGGAGTCATCTTATATGCCGAGTCGTCTTATACACCGGAAATTACGGTAGTTTTGGCGTATGAGATGACTTTCTAGGAATGCAACTCGGTGCCGAAGTCGGGGGTCGTTTTATACGCCGAGTCGTCTTATACACTGGAAATTACGGTAGTTTCGGTGTATGAGACAACTTTCTAGGCATGCAACTCGGTGCTGAAGTCGGGGGTCGTTTTATACGTTGAGTCGTCTTATACACCGGAAATTACGGTAGTTTCGGCGTATGAGATGACTTTCTAGGCATGCAACTCGGTGTCGAAGTTGGGGGTTGTCTTATATGCCAGATCGCCTTATACGCTGGAAAATACGGTAATTGTGATTGTAAGTTGAGCACTAACTGCACCAGCTCTGAGCCTCTTCCTAGCAGTTATTTGTGTTTGGCTTTTAAGTTTCCCTCCAAAAAGTCGAGTTCCTTCTTCTGAGTTCTTTTAAACTGCCCGTCGTTCTGTGACTTTGACTTTGTTTTTACTTCAAAAACTTCCTTTTGGTCTTTAAGCTCCAAGTTACGGGCACCATTGTACGTATATGGATGAAAACCAGTGAAGGAGAGAACCAACCTAGAACTAAGGAGAAATTTCCTTTTCAAAAGCCAACTGGACTTTCTTTGTTTCTCCTTGAAGACGTTTCACTGCTCAACCAAGAAGCTTCTTGGGAAAGCACCTTTGGGACAACCATGACTGGATGATTTAGACCAGTGATGGCGAACCTTTTAGAGACCGAGTGCCCAAACTGCAACCCAAAACCCACTTATGCATCGTCGGGTGCCAGGGGTGTGTGGCCCATTGGGTGGGTGTGGCCCATTGGGTGGGCGTGGCTGCAGTGGAAACGGCAGATTGGGTGGGACTAAAAAGTTCAATCAATCAATTCCAACTTTGCAAAATCTTTTTTTCCCGCGAGAAGTTGAAATTGACTGATTGATTGAACCTTTGTTTTTTTGCACATGGCGGCAGAGGCCTAAAGTGAAAAGGTTTTATAAAACCCAGCTGAAGGCCTAGGACTGGGGCGACGGCACGCGTGCCCACAGAGAGGGCTCTGAGTGCCGCCTCTGGCACCCGTGCCATAGATTCGCCACCACTGACTTAGACCCTCCAACTCTGTTATTCTGTATAAGCCATTCTACCTCCGGTCTGTTCAAAGAAGGCAGAAGAGTCAGCAAAGAAACTCCGCTGGCTAAAAGAGCCAAGAAGCTACTGAATTTCTTCTCTTGGCAGCCACCAGTGGAATTCCAAAGGAAGGCAGCCAGTATTTTCAGAGTCTTCCCCCCTCCAACAACACAAGGCAAGCATGTTGGCTCCCCTTGCCCCAACGTCCCCTTAAGAAGATCTGTATCGCTACGACATCAAATGGCTGAAATGTTTTCCATCTGGAAGGATGGATGTGAATCTGATACGGCAAGCCATAATAAAAAACATGCTGGTCCTTTGGGGCAATGTGGAGACACGGAGAATGCAACCTCCGATGCTGGAAAGATACCTTTCAACCAGAGGAGGGGGGGGCAGATCTTGATCTACCGTTCATTGTTCAATCTCCTGGAGATCCATCTTAGATTACAAAGGTTGCCTGGTGTCCAGGAGCTAACGAGAGCAATGACGAATCGACCGCCGATTCTATTTTCCCCACATCCTTGCTCCATAAGGCGGGAAAGGATTAAGGGGACACCCCCCCCTCTCCAGAACCCAGCAAGATAATTTCTTTCCAAAAACTCCTCTCTTTTCCTCTCTTTTCCACCTGAGTGGAACCATAAAACAAAATACCAGGTAATATAATTATGGTGTATTGTGGTGTGCCCTGAGCCTCCTGCTCTGTTTTTAAAGAAACCTCAGAATGAGTTGTCAACCCACTGCAGCCGAGCAGAACACAATTTTCTTATAGGATTGTGCAAAGCTTTGGATCAGATGCCCCAAAGATATCTGAAGCACAATGGAGTGTGTGAAAATCGCACTGGTCTGCATCTTGGCTGCAGGCTGGAAGGTGTGTTTGTGCTCTGAAGGGCTGCATCATTTCTTCATTTTCATTTCGTTTCTCTTCTCTTAGTTTTTCTCTCTGACCCTGGGCTGGATAATATATGGAAGACTTTGTAGTAGTATTACTGCCTGCACAGTTTCAGCTAGCCTTTAAATCAGGCTGAATAGTTTAACCTACTAGAAAAGTGGTCCTCGACTTACCACCATTGACTTTGCTTATTAGAAGGCTGCAAAAGGTGAACACGTGACCCCAAGATATTGCAACCGTCATAAATACACGCCAGTGGCCCAGCGTCCGAATTTTGATCACGTGAATGTGGGGATGCTGCAACAGTCTTCAGTCTGAAAAATGGTCCTAAGTCACTTTTCTCAGTGGCATTGTAACTTCGAACCGTCACAGTCCTTGACTGACAATCACTCATTTAGTGACCATTCAAAGTCACAACAGAACTGAAAAAGTGTCTCATAACCGATCCTCACACTTATGACCTTCGCAGCATCCTCACAGTCACGTGGTCAGAATTCGGGCACTTGAAAACCGGCATGTATTCACGAGGGTTGCAGCGTTCCAGGGTCATGTGATCACCATTTGCAATCTTCCCAACTGGCTTCCGACAAGCCAAACCAAGGGGTGCGGAGAGCTGGATTTCCTTAACAACTTCATGGTTTAATTAACAACTGCAGCAAATTGCTCAACAACCCTGGTGGAAAAAGGTCATCAAATTGGGTGTGACTCACTTAACAACCTTCCATTGTCCCAATTGCAGTAATAAGTCAAGGACTATAGCTATATAGATATATATGTTTTCTGAGGTGCTGCTAGAAGCACGAAGCCAAAAACACCTGCCTGAAGATGACGAATGGGACTTTGTCGAAACGTCGCCAAGACACTTCCAATTTTACGCGGGAGAAAACCCGAATAACCAAAGACCTACATATACCATACTTTCCGGCGTATAAGACGACTTTCGCAAGCGTTAAAATCGGCGCCGAAGTTGGGAGTCGTCTTATATGCCGAGTCGTCTTATATGCCAGAAATAATGGTAGTTTCCGGCGTATAAGATGACTTTCTAGGCATGCGACTCAGCGCTGAAGATAGGGGTCGTCTTATACGCCAGAATATACGGTATATATGTGTGTGTGTGTGTGTGTGTGTGTGTGTGTGTGTGTTTTCTGAGGTTTTCGCGGGTGCTTGTATGTAGGTCTTTGGTTATTTGGGTTTTCTCTCGCGTAAAATTGGAAGTGTCTTGGCAATGTTTCGATGAAGTCTCATTCGTCATCTTCAGGCTGGTGTTTTCGGCTTCGTGCTTCTAGCAGCACGAAGCATGAAGCACAAAGCTGAAAACACCAGCCTGAAGATGACAAATGGGACTTCGTCGAAACGTCGCCAAGACACTTCCAATTTTACGCGTGGGAAAACCCGAATAACCAAAGACCTACACACACACACACACACACACACACACAATTTCCCATGATATATCTGGCCTGTGATATTGAGATCTGACAAGAGCTTTTTATCCATCAAAATAATTCAAGAAGAAGCCGCTTCTCCAGCATTCAGGAAGGTCTGCCTCCTCCAGATAAATAGTCTGTGGTGAGACGGGGAAGGGAAGGGGGGGGAGGAGGGGGAGGGGGAGGTGGAAGAAAAGGGCCTAAGGAATTTCATAATGACAAACTGATCAAAAGACTTAGCTATCAACATCATAGATACTGCGGGGTGGGGGAGGGAGAGGAGTAAATACTGTAAAGTTTCTTCAGAAGAAAGAGGCTGTAAGCAAGGGGAATCTGCTTCTTGTTACCACAATCAACTTATCCAGATTCATTAATATGCCAAATGAATGGAGGAAATTAATTTCTGTAGCTGCATCTGTATTTAATCTATAGCAAACATCTTGTCCCTCTAATATATTATTTGCTTCTCCGGTGGTTGTTTTAGGACTGGCTGAAGGATCCTTCCTTCCTTCCTTCCTTCCTTCCTTCCTTCCTTCCTTCCTTCCTTCCTTCCTTCCTTCCTTCCTTCCTTCCCCTCCTTTTCCTTTCCTTCCCCTCCCCTTTCTTCTCCTCTCCTTCCTTCCTTCTCCTCTCCTCCCTTTCTTTTCCTTCCTTCCTTCCCCCTTCCTTCCCCCTCCCCTCCACTCCCCTCCCCTCCTCTCCCCTCCCCTCCTCTCCCCTCCCCTCCCCTCCCTTCCCTTCCCTTTCTTTTCCTTCCTTCCTTCCTTCCTTCCTTCCTTCCTTCCTTCCTTCCTTCCTTCCTTCCTTCTTTTCTTTCCTCTCCTTCTAGTTAAAGCAAGGAAGAAATACAGTGTGATGGCTGAGAACTTCATCAATTTATCTCTTCCCTACAATTTTTAGCTGCTTTTAGAAAAAGTGCAGCTCCATCAGAAAGAATTGTCCACCCCATCAATAACAGGGTATTCTTTTATTATTATTTTTGTCCTGTTTCCCAAGAGGTCTGATTTCCTTGGCTATACTTGTGCCTTTAAATACTCCATGCCTGCCTCTATTTAAAACCTGGTTGTAGCACACACACAGTGTTTGGAGGTCCTGAACAACCCACCCCCCCCCCAAATAAACCCTCCCCCTAGACTTTCTTGTTCACCCAAATCATGTGGGATGCATAATTTGTTTGGCTTGGGAAGGATTGAGAGAAAGGAGAACTTTATTGCAATTGTAAATTGAGCAGCTGATCCACTCTGCAGCATTTGGCTGATAGCTGCTGGAAAGAGATGGCTCTTTCGCGAGGGCATTTGTGTGTGGTTCCAAAGGAATGTAAAATGCAGAAGACACACTGTCTCCTTACATGGAACATGTCCACCACAGAGATCTCATTATCCACATGTTGGATGTGGGCCTACTCATACCATTTGAAAATGGAAATTGGTTTCTGTAAGATCTTTCTGCTTTCGGAGATGGATGCATAGATAGATGGATGGATGGATGGAAGGATGGATGGATGGAAGGAAGGGAGGAAGTTACAACTTCTCAAGGCTTGCAAATATTGCTCAGAGGTTCATATTTACTCTTCAGAGAAAAAGGAAGCAATAATATTTAACTAATGAGGGGGTGGGAGAGGAAAAAAATGGTTTTTCTCATGTGATGATTGGGACAAGCTTAAAAAATTAACATCGTTATCCTCTGTTCGTGTTTTGTAATGGATTGGCTGCAGTTCAAGAAACGAGATGCGTCATATTTGCAACAAGCCTTTTATGGAGGGAAGTTCCCACGATGCTGGCTCTCTTTTTTCCCCAGTCATGGGACAGCTGCCCCAGTGAGATCGGATACCCAAGGGCCCAGCACAATGACTCTTTGGTGGCTGGAAGGCAGAGAGCTCTCTTCTCTTGCGCCAGAGAGCGTCTCCCCTCTCCTTCGGCAGGAACCTGTCAGGATGAGGCGGGATCTTCCTCAATCTCATCCGAAAACGCCTGAGGGGCAAGTTTCTAAAAAGCCAGGTCTTCAATACCTCTTTTTTTGGGAGGAGGGGGGGATTCTTCATTTTTTTTTTTTTTTTTGCAAATCTCAAGGTCTGATTTGGCCTCCTACCCACATCCATTTGAATATTGAGGTATTTACATAGGTTGCTTAAAAGATATAGTGTAAGTTTGCAAGCAAATGTAAGTGAACAAAGTTCTCCCCCAACTGTCTCACACGGTAATATGTCGTCCATAAACAATCCCGTGGCTGTCCAAGTGTGTGATAATTTCTTCTCCAATAGAACATTTCTAGCTCAGAACTGAATTGTGGGGTCCCTGGTCCTCTCCGAGACTGGTTGTTTTCTTGCAGACGTTTTATTACCCAACTAGGTAACATCATCAGTGCGTCATATTTACAACAAGGAACGGTTGCTAGAATTGGGTATGTCTAGTTTAACGAAGAGAAGGACAAGGGGGGATATGATAGCAGTATTCCAATATCTCAGGGGCTGCCATAAAGAAGAGGGAATTAAGCTATTTTCCAAAGCACCTGAAGGCAGGACAAGAAGCAACGGGTGTAAACTAATCAAGGAGAGAAGCAACCTAGAACTAAGGAGAAACTTCCTGACAGTGAGAACAATTAATCAGTGGAACAGCCTGCCTCCAGAAGCAGTAAATGCTCCAACACTGGAAGTTTTTAAGAAGAGACTGGACAGCCATTTGTCCGAAATGGTGTAGGGTTTCCTGCCTGAGCAGGGGGTTGGATTAGATGACCTCCAAGGTCCCTTCCAACTTTACTACTACTACTATTATTATTAAGCCTTTAATTGAGTAATAAACTAATTTATTCCCCCTTATAGATACATGGATGTATGCCATTATGCCATCTTCACTGTCCAGGGAAAAAATCAAGTCTGTTTTAATCCATTTCTTTCCTTTTCTGTCATAGTTTTTCATTAGGGGTTGCTGAACAGTTGTATCTTAGCAGGAAATAAATAGCATAGCAAAATGCAGACGGAAGCTGACAATCGGTTCTTTCTGTTCCAAGGAAAAGAAAAATAATCCTAGTGCTTTTGGAATCTGAGATTTGTGACTCCCTGGAGCAAATTGTCTCGATTGCTATTTGAATGCAGATTACATGGTGCAAGTGCACTGTAAGAATAAGCTTAAAAGAGTTGGGTTGACTTAATTACCTGAAATGCATGTATCAACCACCATCTTCCACTGCCTTGGTGCGGTTGTGATCATACAATGCAAATGGGAGATATAGCATCATGCCTCATCTTACTGGGAGGATCACAGATAAGTATGCAATGAGAAAAGATACTATCAAAATGAAGCACTGTGGCAGGTATGTGGATTTAACAGATATGGCCAATAGTTCTTGGAATACTGGTTAGCTTCTTGTTTCACTTCAGTTGCTTTCTGCAGATTATTCCTGATTTTACACAGGGATAATGCAAACTTCTGAGTGCTACATGCTGAGGCCTGAAGTGGTTTGGAATGGGTTGTATTGGTCTTGTTAGTCACTCCTGATCTGCAGTAAAAGGAAGAAGTGTCTACTTGCTGGAAACAACCAGATGTTCAACCAGCTTATATTTATGTCTTGAACAGTGGCTGGACCTGTGGATATGATCAGGCTTTCATGTGGAACTGTACACCGTGACAGCCTACAGTTGTAATCTTTTGCACATTGAGCACAGTGGCTGAAACTATAAGTGCAGGCCCAGTCATAATCACTTGGCATCTCAGCTTGGTACCAGCTACAGCTTAAAGAAACTGGATTCTCTCAGCTGTGAGGGAGCTATCTAAATTTTACACAGATGTACCCAGGTTTACATCTTGCAAATCAATAAGCAAACTGGAATGCATCTGTGCACAGAATTCTGCACTTTTTTAAATTTTGCAGTAGAGTTTTGCCATGCAGAAAATATGCATGTATTAAGCAAGCAGACAGACGGACAGAGGAAAGAATGCGCAAACATGAATATATTAGAGTTAAGTATAAATAAATTACAGAAAAACCTGAGGTTTGAAGACGTGTAATTCCCTATTTAGGAGCGGGTGGGGGGAAGGGGGGGGATGGAAACAGAAAATAATGTAAAGAGGACAAAGTATTTCAAAAGGCAGTGAAAACTGTTGTCCAAGCCAAACAAACAAACACGCTGGCTGGAGATTTCTAAGAGTTGGAAGTCCACACAACTTAAAGTTGTCAAGTTTGAAAAACACTTAGAAAATATTTGGTTAACTGGCCATTTAGAACAAGGATCTCCAACACCCAGGCCACAGACTGGCACAGTTCCAGGAAGCAGGCTGCAAGTGAAGCCCCATCTGAGCACGCACAAGAGCCAGGCCGCATGTGAAATCTGGTCCACGGAAAAACTGCCCTGGGCACCCAAAAGGTTGGGACCGCTGATATATATACTAAATATTTTGGTGAGATGAGAACTTCTCTTGGTTATCATAAAATCTCTGTTCTGTGTTCATTTCTGGGAAATATTACTAGGGAAGGTGGAAGAGCTTTCCCAGAAAGAAAGATGGAACATCTTGAAGGAACTACTCAGGTGCAATCATGGAAGAGGGCCAGATTAGATAAAAACATCAAGCTAGACTTTGATAGATGAGTGGGGAGAAGCAAAGCAATTTAGGTTTAGCAAACGCTTTTAGGGCACAAATCTGCATTTGTTTACTACGGGTTAATCTTCTAGCTCTGGATTTTTCAGCCGTTTTTACTCCCTTTTCAGAGGGCTAAGGAAAAATAGAATTTGCATCAAGCCTAACACCAGCCATTCTGCTCCAGCCACCTCTTTGGAAACACAATTTGGATCAAAGGGAACAGTGAGAACACTTCAGCTAATTTCTTCACCTCCAAAAGAGGACAAGCCTTCATTTCAGAGCAGTGTTTTTCAAACATGCTGGTTGGGGATTTCTGGGGGTTGAAGTCCACACATCTTTAAATTGCCATGTTTGAACCCTTTCTCAATCTGGTGCTCTTTAGCCATTGCTAGCTCTTTGAGGTAATCCAGACAAGAACACACCCAGGAGTTCTAGATCTATCTAAGTTTGCATTAACAGAATCTTGCAAGTATCCCTGCCCCCCCTTCACCTTTACAGTCTAAGAAACTAGGGAGGGTCCCGTCTGAGATGTTTGCCATGATCCCACTTCTTCAGTTGTCCCTTATCTAACTCTTGGTTAGTCTGTGGCTCTTTCTCCCAAGGTTGTTCCCACGTGCCATTACGCCATATTGAGATTCTTCCACAGTTGATGATCACACCTTCCCTCCAGCAGAACTCAAATTATGTTCTGAACATTATAGCTCGAGGTTTTCTTTCCACGTGTGCTGGGATGACAGGTCCAAGAACACTGGCTGGGCATTCTGGAATATATAATCACATCACATCTAGAGAGTTCCAAGCTAAAAAAAAAGAGTGGTCTTCAGCAAGGCGTTCTACAGAGGTTGCATGGAAGTCTTAATTGGAAGTCTGTTGATGTCGGTTCCATTGTGGGGCATGAATTTGGAACAACACAAATAGATCTCTGTGTGTTTAAAGGCTGGGAAAGTAACAGGGATGGAGCCATGACAGTTGCTTGGGGCTGAGAAATCCCTGCAGCACTGAAGCGGAGAAACAGAGTGGGAGGAAGCCTGCAGATGGCACTGTAAGACTAATTATAACGGCTACAATCTATGGAAGATGTGATAGACAAAGATAAGTTTTGATCCAGGGATAATTTCCCACAGGGAGAGAGAAGCTACTCACTGGAGCAGCTGACCCACTAAGAGCTTCTTCTATGTTATGTGTTTCTTTTTTTTCTTGCATGGTAGGCTCTTGAGGGTGACGATGAGTGGTGCATGTAAAACAGTTGTGAGACACTAAGAGCCATCCAGATGTGACTGGGCTCCCAATATTCTAATACCCCAGCCATCGTGGTTAATTGTGAAGGCTGTTCAGTAAACCAGCATACAGATATCCATAGGACAATCACTCTTGAAGTAGGACAATGTTTCTGCCGTTTTTCCAAATAGACCCCTGGATTAGGCCAATCCCAGAGTGGTATTACATATCTATTCTGAAATCATATTTGATCGAGGCCTGCTCCCTAGGATGGATGAATGGGTGGGTGGGGCAGAGAGAGGGAGGGGGAGAGAGAGAGAGAGAGAGAGAGAGAGAGAGATAGGGAGAGAGAGGGGGGAGGGAGGGAGGGAGGGAGGGAGGGAGGGAGGAAGGAAGAAAGAAAGAAAGAAAGAAAGAAAGAAAGAAAGAAAGAAAGAAAGAAAGAAAGAAAGAAAGAAAGAAAGAAAGAAAGAAAGAAAGAAAGAAAGAAAGAAAGAAAGAAAGAAAGATTCATTTGTGGGTCTGCCAATTTTTCATCTGCTGATTGTAACTAGCTTTTAAGTGGGGCTACATGATCTGGGCTGCAAAAGTCTGAATGACCGCTGGATGACAGCCAACAGTTACCTATATCTTTCTGTTGCCATCTATAGGTCTTCTAGATTTCTCCAGTCAAGATCCCAGAGGGTTGCTTGGAGTAGCAGCTCCATATGCAAATCTGTCAAAACCGCTGGGGTTCAGCTCCTTGTCAAAAAACCTCCAGGGGCTAGCCTTGCAAGTCAAGCTATTCATAGAGACAACAAGGCTTTGCTTCGGGGCCAGAGCTGGTTCCCATCAATTATATGAGATTTTAGAATTTCCTTTGATATTTTAAATGCCACGAGCACTGCTGATGCTTTGCTGTCATTTCACACCATGTTCTGATTATGCTGCATCATTTTAAGTTTATTCTAAACTAGCCTGAAATTAAGGAGTAAGTGTGTGTGTGTGTGTGTGTGTATGTGTGTATGTATATGTGTGTATGTGTATATGTGTGTGTGTGTGTGTGTGTGTGTGTGTGTGTGTGTGTTTGTAGGTCTTTGGTTATTTGGGTTTTCTCCCGTGTCAAATTGGAATTGTCTTGGCGATGTTTCGACGAAGTCCCATTCATCATCTTTAGGCTGGTGTTTTCGGCTTCGTGCTTCTAGGAGCAATATGTGTGTGTGTGTGTGTGTGTGTGTGTGTGTGTGTGTGTGTGTGTGTGTGTGTGTGTATGCATGCATGCATGCATGCATGCATGCATGCATGTATATAAAAACAGAAAGTAAATTTATAAATCAGTCAGGAGCTTAATTTTTCCCCTAGTACCCTTCTGGGAAAAAAGTATTATCTGCACCTCCATGGATGGAGTGGAATAATAAAAGAAGACAGAAGAAAATGAAATTTCAGCAGGGTCAGGCAGTGATAATGGTTTCCAGCTAACACCATGCATCTCATGAAACAGTCTACAGTCTGAGACCTTACGCAATAATAAATATTGCATAAATATTAAAACAGCTTTCCTAGGTCTGGGTGCCTTAGAGATGCTGCCATTCCTTTTCCAGATTTTTTTTTAGCAAAGGCCATCCTGGTTGTAGGATTCTGGGAGCTGAGGATCTGGAGGACTGAAGAGGAGTTGGTTGACAGTGTCACAAGATCACTATAATTTAAGCTATTCCAGGGGTTCTTTGTTGTTTTTGCAATAACAAATTAACACAGCTACTTCCTTTGAAACAAAAAAGCATTAAAGAGGCCTAAGTACTCATGATTACATTTGTTCATTAAGCTGTAAATGACATCACTCCCTTAAACAAAAACAACAACAAAAAAAAGCGCAAAGAATTTTTGAATTAGCTTCGCCAACCTGATGTTGGGATTCAGCTCCCAGATTTCTCTAGCCAGCCCAGTTGGGGGATTCTGGGAATTATTGACACCTATGTCTTCAGGGCATTAAATTAATAATGTGCAATCTATTCCATGGAATCATTCCCTAATGATGGATTAATTAATTAAAATGCTTCAAAGGGCTCTGGCTAAGGCAATGAGAAAGGGGTAATCCATGAAGGGGAACCAATGTGGATTTTAAACATTTATTGTTAAGCATTTATTGCAATTCACGTTCCCTTCCCTACTTTAAATAGAATCTAGTTGCCTAGCTATGATCTGCTGTTTTTGCTTCTCCTCCTCTTTCTCTTCTTTTTTGGGAAATTGCTCATCTACCTGTATGCCACTCCCCTTCCTCCTACCTGTTTAATTATTTATTTGGTGAATTTATATGCTGCCCATCTCATTGTCAAGCAACTCTGGGCTGTTACCTAGTCTAGGAAGCAAAGCATCTGCAAGAAAACAACCAGAGAGCACCAAGGACCCCACAGTTCAACCTTGAACTACAAATATTCTGTTAAATTATAAATTCTAATGGGAAACAGAAGGAGAACATACTCCATGCGTGAGTGTGTTCATATTAAAACTATTTAATTTTTAACATATATTTTAAAGGGAAATCAAACCGCATTTTGTTTTTGGCCTCCAAACGCTGGTGTAACACTCAGATTAAACGTGAGCCTCGGCCAGAAAAAAAAAAAGGCCTGATCTTAAGTCAGTTTTGTCCTTTTTGGGAGTTGGACAATTGTTTCGAAACTCAAGTTTCAAAGAAAGAACAGCCTTCTCCAGTTGGGCATCTGGTGCAAGTACTGAGATACCTGCAGCATTTCCAACCAGCCAATGATCAAGCTGACTGGCAATTCTGGTTGGTTCTATTTGTTTATTTATCTGTTTGTTACCTTTATATTCCACCTTTATTTTATATAAAGCAATGTGTATTCTTACAAGAATTGCTGGAGGTGGGTTGGGCTGAGAATGAGTGATTGGTCCAAAGTTACCCAAGTAGATGCTGTGCTTAAAACAGGACTAGAACTCATGGTCTCAAGGTCGTAATCAATACACCAAAATGACCATAAGCACAACAACTGGGTTAGAGAATGGTATTGGACAGTGATGGCGAACCTTTTAGAAACCGAGTACCCAAACTGCAACCCCAAACCCACTTATATATTGTTGGGTGCCGGATGGGCATGGCTCATTGGGTAGGTGTGGCCCATGGGGTGGGCATGGCCCATTGGGTGGGCGTGGCCCATTGGATGGGCGTGGCTGCGGTGGTAACGGCAGACTGGGTGGGACTAAAAAGTTCAATCAATCAATTCCAACTTTGCAAGATTTTTTTCCCCGTGAGAAGTTGAAATTGATTTGATTGATTTAACTTTTTTTTTTGCACACGGCGAAGGCCTAAAGCGAAAAGGTTTTATAAAACCCAGCTGAAGGCCTAAGACTGGGGCAACGGCACGCGTGCCTACAGAGGGGGCTCTGTGTGCTACCTATGGCACACGTGCCATAGGTTCGCCACCACGGGTGTTGGAGAAAACTCCCGAGGATAACATGGACTGTCAAGAAAACAAACAAATGGATCATCAAGCCAGCCAGCCAGAGTTCTTACTCAAAGCCCAAATGAGCAGGCTCAAATTATCCTCCTTTGAATACATTACATGAAGACCGAGCTCTCCAGTGTTGGAAGAAAAGAAGAAGAGGACAACCAGCAAGCAAGGTGGATGGACCCAGTTTCAGTGGTCATAGTGTTCCCTTTGAACCTGAGGGACCAGGTTAGAACAGACTGTCATGAAAAAAATCTATTTATGTTGTCACTGAGAGTCAACAATATCTTGATGACATCTAATCAATCAACTAATACAGGTAGGACTGTAAGTGCATTAGTAATAGTAATAGTAGTAAAGTTGGAAGGGACCTTGGAGGTCATCTAGTCCAACCCCCTGCTCAGGCAGGAAACCCTACACCATTTCGGACAAATGGCTGTCCAGTCTCTTCTTAAAAACTTCCAGTGTTGGAGCATTTACTGCTTCTGGAGGCAAGCTGTTCCACTGATTAATTGTTCTCACTGTCAGGAAGTTTCTCCTTAGTTCTAGGTTGCTTCTCTCCTTGATTCGTTTCCACCCGTTGCTTCTTGTCCTGCCTTCAGGCGCTTTGGAGAATAGCTTGATTCCCTCTTCTTTATGGCAGCCCCTGAGATATTGGAACACTGCTATCATATCCCCCCTTGTCCTTCTCTTCGTTAAACTAGACATACCAATTCTAGCAACCATTCCTTATATGTTTTAGCCTCCAGTCCCCTAATCATCTTTGTGGCTCTTCTTCATTGTGTAGAAAAGTTCCTATTTCAATTTCCCAAGTTTTCATTTTAGAAGATCTGGAGGACATAGGATAGAGTGGATTCCTGGCAAGACTGGGAAGAGATATTGACAATAACTGGACAAGATGTCTGCGTTGGTACAAGTTCAGAACCCTTTGCTTCTTTTCCCAAAGTGGATTCTACGGCACATAAGACTTATAAATAAACTCTGCGTTCAATTGGCTACAGAGGTTGCCTGTTATCTCTTTGAACGATCCTAGCCATACCCCCTTTTGGTATGGCTTTCTATACTGACACACATAGTTCTGCATAACTGGGACATCCCAATTATGTTGGGATGAAGGACAGCAAAAAAAAGTTCTCGAGAAGAAAAGGCGTCTTCCTATGTACACAGATGAGCAATCATTTTAGACTTCCATTCAAGAAGTATGACCAATTTATTCATATATATCCCCTGCTCGGCATAATATATTTGACAGCTAATTGCCATGACTAAAAGGCAATTAAAATAATAAAACCAGATGATCCAAGCAATTTATATATTAAAAAAATCCATAAAGCAGCAGCTGTGGAAAGAGAAAGAGAAAAAAAGAGGGCAAAATAGCAATGAAAGCTGTCACTTGAAGTTTATAACCTTTGACTGAGGGTTTAGGAGGATTAAACCAGATGCCTGAATCTTGCTCAGATTTAGATGGTATCCCTGAAGTGGGAATTCCAGAACTGGGAGTGGGGGATTGCCAAAAGAACCCATGAAGGCTCGACCTGTTCATAGACACACACTCCTGCTGAAAATCAACTAGCAAATCCCTGGGGCTGGTTCCTTCTTCTTTTTCATACACACCCCTCCCCCATGCTCTATGCCAGTGGTGGTGAACCTATGGCACGCGTGCCAGAGGTGGCACTCAGAGCTCTCTCTGTGGGCATGCGTACCATGCCCCAGAGATGGCAACCGTCCCTCTTCAACCAGCTGCCTACTAACTCACCGAGGTCCCACATGGCCAAATGCATCCCAGCACCCATGCGCTCGCTGGCCTCTGTGGGCAGGGGCTGATGGTGTCAGGCAGCAGCTGCCCCCGGCTCCTGCCTCACCTTGCCCTGTGACAATGGCACCCCGCCCTGTCTCGTCTTGCCTCACCTCACCCCACAGGACGAGCTTCCTGCCCACCGCCCCACCTGCCAGAGACCCCCTGGATGTCCTCCAACCCTGCCCGGCCCTCACAGGCTTCCTTCCCCACAAGCACCATCGAGGTGTTCATGCCCACCTTGGTCTCACCCACCCAATCTGCCACAACCACCACAGCCATGCCCACCCAGAGGGCTACACCCACCTGGCACCCGGCAATAAATAAGTGGGTTTGGGGTTGCAGTTTGGGCACTCTGTCTCTAAAAGTTTTGCCATCACTGCTCTATGCTCTCTGAAACATGTGCTTCGACCTAGGAAGAGGTCATATCAAAGATACTGTTAGTCCTGTGAGGTAGTCTAGACAAGAGGCACAACCAGGAAGACTAAGATCTATTTTTATAGTAAGGTTACATTAATAGAATCTTGCAAGACTGAAAGTATTAAAAGCCGTGGTGGCACAGTGGTTTGAATGCAATATTGCATGCTCATTCTGCCAACTGCCAGCAGTTCAATTCTCACTGGCTCAAGGTTGACTCAGCCTTCCATCCTTCCGAGGACCCAGATTGTTGGGGGGCAAATATGCTGACTCTCTGTAAACCACTTAGAGAGGGCTGTAAAGCACCGTGAAGTGGTATATACAATAAGTCTAAGTGCTCTTGGTATTGGTATTGCTATTTCTCCCCTCCTTTCCTTAGTCCTGGTGGTGCGGTGGTTAGAATGCAGTGTTGCAGGCAAACTCTGCCCACAGCCTGCAGTTTGATCCTCACCGGCTCAAGGTTGACTCAGCCTTCCATCCTTCCGGGGTCAGTAAAATGAAGAACCAGATTGTTGGAGGCAATATGCTGACTTGTTGGGAGCAATGTGAAGTGATATATAAGTCTAAGTGCTATTGGTATTTTCTTCTCCAGATAGAGAGGGTCCTTCTGAGATGCTTCCCACATCCTCCTTCCTTTTGTGGGCTGAGAGGTCTTTTACATGCCAGTTGTGGTCTCCCTCCTGTCTCCCAAGGCCATTCTCACAGCCCATTGCAGATATATTGCAAAGGGCCTCCCAAAAGGCTATAAGCATCAAGGCTGATCTCTGTATGACGGTCTTAAATGAAACTAGACTCATCTGTGCTAAAGTACGATAGCATAGTTATCTTTTTTGGTAATTCCCGTTCATTTTTTTCTTTTGCTGTTGCATAAGCAGTCAACAAAACAAGCGCTTGGTTCAAATTCGCTTTTATTTATTTATTTATGAGACTTATATACCGCTTTAAGTGCAAGCACTCTCTAAGCAGTGTACACCAGTAAGCAATGTATATATATATATATTTACATTGCCCCCAACAATCTGGGTCCTCATTTTACCTGCCCCGGAAGGATGGAAGGCTGAGTCAACCTTGAGCCGGTGAGATTTGAACTGCTGAACACAGTCAGCTAAAGTGGCCTGCAGTACTGCACTCTAACTGCTGCGCCACCTCTTACCAAAGAAGAGCACATTTCAGATTTCCAGAAGTTTGAGAAACATGGAAAAATGGATTTTATTGGTCAATGATCAAAATAAAATCGATCTGGGTAAATGGGGGCACGCAAGCATCCACGTGCCACTTGGTTTGCTTTCTCTTCTTCTCGCATTCACACATCCTCCAAGCATGACGCCACTCTCCTCTGTGCATTAATCCATCTACCACACCTTCATCACAACACGCAGCAAGCTGGAAGCAAGAGCTTAGCAATGGCTTGGAGCGATGCTAGATGTACAATAACACCTTGAGGGCACTGATGGGGGCCTCAAACATTCCTGGTTATGAAAGAGGATGATACTCTTAACAACGCCCTGAAAAGGGAACAAGGTCTGACGTGTACGGAAAGATCAATCATCTACTTTCAGTTAGGACAGAGAAGACAATTTGTCCTTCGAGGATCAGGGAGAAGGAGCAGAAGGATCCCTCAGCCTGCTGTTGAAACGGACAAGTCCAGTTGGGAAAGGCAGATGTCATCACAAGGCAGAGTGAAGTGGGCTATCTCAGGCCACAAGAGAGGGGAGAAGCAGAAGATGGGACAAGGTGTTTGAGGGCAGAACTGTGGGTTGGTGCCATCTGAAGGAAGCAGGCTGGCATCAGTATGGAAAGAGGGTTCAACTGCCCCTGGGTTCCTCAGTCCACTTCAGAACAAAGAACACCAGTAGGATCTTGTGCCTGGCTATAGTGGCCAGGTGGATGGCTTGTGACTTTTGGAAATCAGGACAAAATCACAAGTGTCAACTTCTGTTATCTACCAACTACAGCTAGCAGATTTTTGAGGATCATGAAGGAGAATATGAGGGCTATATCTCGAGGAATGAAGGGAGAGAATATCAGTAGACGTGGAAAAAATCCATATTTGAAAGATAGTTTTTTTAAAAATAATAATAATAATAAAGGATGGCCACCATCTTGATTTTTTTTACAACATCCCCATGCCAAGACACCCCTGCCAACAAAGAATATGCATATTCAGTGGGCATGAAATAGCAAGCAGGAAATTGGGGTGGTGAAATGTCACTCATTTTGGAAGAAGATACGGTAGGCTTTAATCCTGAATACAATGCAATATTTAATGGCAGATCCCATTTATACTGTTTTTGCTGTCATATTTTAGACAGCAGATGACAGCCGTAAAACACAGAAAGGGCCTTTGTGCTTATCCAATGCATGTTCTGTTTTCTTGTGAGGAACTGTGAAACTTTGTGGTCCTTTCTGCACACAGAGAAGGAGAAATGACTGTGGTAGGAAGGATATGGTGAAAGTGGATAAAATGGGGCATGGTGGTTAGGCCTTTGCCTACAGTCTGGGTAGGAGAGAATGGAACTAGGGCATTTCTGATTTCAAGCTGTAAGAGCTGAGAAGCAAAGTCAGTGGGGAAGGCTGGACTCACTTAATGACCGCATAATTCACTTCACAACCATCGTGACGCACTTAACAACTGTGGCAAAAAAAGGTCATAAAATTGTCGGGATTCACTTAACAACCCCCTTGCTTAGTAATGGAACTTCCGATCCCAATTGCAGTCGTAAATCAAGGGCTACTTGTAATCTGTGTTTGCTAATGTCTACTGTCTTCACATTCAGTCTGTGAATATAGTTTTAAAACTAAGAGTCTGTTTTCTTAGCCTGGGCATGCCATAATTGAGTTAAAGCACCAGAGGCTGCAAACAGGAGTATGGTGTTTGGAATAATAATCCTTAAAAAAAAAATACTTTTCTTTCTTCCACCTTTCTTCAGTTTACCTTGAGACGCTTGGCAATTTGCTTCACGGATTGGGGAAAAGAATGAATGAATGCGTGGATCATTTAACTTAATTGTTTGACCCTGATATAATAATATTTCTTCAAGCTAATTGAAACATGTTATTCCCCCCAACTTTCTTTTTAAATAACAGAATATTAAGAAACCCCTAAAGAGCTGCTGTTTGTTCCTAGCAATTACCAAGGAGTCAGAAAATTGCCCAGACTTGATAATTATTGTTTCTGGAGGCAGGAAGAAATTTCCCAAGCCAGCAAGAAAACTGCCTGGTTTTATATTTTATTAAAGGAAAAAAAAATGTGTTTCAGAAGCTGAAGCAATGAATATCTGGATGAAGAAGTTGGTCAAGAGGCTATTCTGATTAGCCTATCATGAATGCCTCCATCAGACGTGTTTTGAAAATGTGAGAGCTGTAGATTTGTTTTTCTATTTCTTTGTACATTACACACCAATCTTTAGCACTCATTCAGGCTGACTTAAATCAAAGTTAAGTAATAGCAATAGCCACAGCACTTAGGTTTATATAACGCTTCATAGTGCTTTACAGCCCTCTCTTAAGTGATTTACAGAATCAGCCTATTGCCCCCAACAATCTGGATCCTCATTTTACCAACCTTGGAAGGATGGAAGGCTGAGTCAACCTTGAGCTGGTCAGGATCAAACTCCTGGGTGTGGGCAGAGTTTGCCTGCAATACTGCATTCTAACCACTGTGCCACCACGGCTCTTGTACTACCTTCTGCTTCTGAATAGAGATCAAATCAATACATAAGTGACAGTCATCAACAGAGATGGGCTTTTAGTGAATTCTCCACCTCTGGAGGTTTTTGAGAAGAGTGACTCTTAGGAATGTTGAAATGGTTTGTTGCAGGACTAAAGTGGACAGTCTCTGGGTTTGTTTCTAATTCTGTGGTTCTAGGATTCTGGGAATCTTTGATAGATGTCAGCTACCTTTGGAATTCTTTATAACACACCTTGAAGAACAAGAATGGAAGAAGTTGCCTTCTACCCTTGCTTGTCAGCTTGCTAGTTGACCTCCGGGCCATAATCCAGATTACTGGACTAAATGGGCCTTCAGTTTGATGCAGTCTCAGGACTCTTCATAGATTATATTATTTTTCTCCAGTAAAAAAAATGGATGGAAGGACTATCAGATGAAGATGGAAGGGTTCCAAATGAAAGATGTTCAAGCTGGGCAGTTGAATGAGAAAAGTCTCGCTTGGTAACACTATGATGCTCTTGAATCATGGCATGGCACTCTTTGTATGGCTGGCATTCTTTAGAACAGGGATCTTCAAACCTGGCTCTTTTATGACTTGTGGACTTCAACTCCCAGAATTCCTCAGCCAGCTTGCCCGGCTAAGGAATTCTGGGAGTTGAAGTCCACAAGTCATAAAAGGGCCAAGTTTGAAGACCCCTGCTTTAGAGTGTGTGGCCCTACATGTGCCTATGAATCTCAAGCACTATTATAGAGAAAGTCACCAATATTGCAGTGTATTATGAGTTAATCAAAAAGAAAAAAGAGATACAGGCTATCCGCAACTTACAACAATTCATTTAGTGACCGTTTAAAGTTACAACGGCACTGGAAAAGTGACTTATGACCGTTTTTCACACTTACAATCATGGCAGCATCCCCAGGGTCACATGATCAAAATTCGGACACTCGACAATTGGCATCTGTTTATGACAGTTGCAGTTTACTTTTTGTGACCTCCTGACAAGCAAAATCAATGGGGAAGCTATACTGACTTAACAACCATGTTAGTAACTTAACAACTGCAGTGATTCACTTAACAGCTGTGGCCAGAAAGTAAAATGGAGGCAACGTTCACTTAACAACTGCCTTGCTTAGCAGTGGAAATGTTCGTCATACCACCTGTATTCATTCAGAAAGGGCGCTAATGTTATTCCTAAATAGAATTTCAGAGCAATCCATACTTGCTTGGGTGGCCTGCTGGGATGCTTCCAGTTCAGGCTGCCAAAACATCCTCATTAAAAAGCAGATGTCGATAAGAGATTTATCTCCTCATCATGTTGAAAGACGGATCTGAATCCTAAAATCTAAACACAACTAGGGGCCATTTTTGTTTTGTTTTGTTTTTGATGGATGTTTGGAACTGCTGCAGCAGAGTCATGATGCATTGCTGCCGGTCGCTAGGGTGAAAACAGTGGCTGCAGGCATGTAATTTGGGACACTGGGATGATCCGAAAGAAACTCAGAGGAATAGAACTGCGCTGAAAGAAAGCTGCATGCTGGAGAAGGAGAACTTTGGGTTGCAAGTGGTACTTTAGTCAGCCAAATTAGGCTACATTAATAAACCAAAACAAAATAAATGAGCACTCCACAACATTGCAGCCATGGTAATCTGGTAAATTCTACTCTCGCGGGATCCAATCTGGGTCGGTCGCTGGAATTAGAACCTGGGTCGGTCGCTGGAATCTTCTGAGCTTTCAGACTCATGTTGAAGCCTGAGGAACTCCCCTCTACTGGAATAGGGGCTTTGGGCTATTCCAGTGATGGCGAACCTTTTAGACACCGAGTGCTCAAACTGCAATCCAAAACCCACTTATGCATCATCGAGTGCTGGGTGGGTGTGGCCCATTGGGTGGGCGTGGCTGTGATGGTAACAGCAGATTGGGTGGGACTAAAAAGTTCAATCAATCAATTCCAAGATCTTTTTTTTTCCCGCGAGAAGTTGAAATTGACTGATTGATTAAACCTTTTTTTTTTTTTTGCACACGGCGGCAGAGGCCTAAAGCGAAAAGGTTTTATAAAACTCAGCTGAAGGCCTAGGACTGGGGCGACGGCGCGCATGCCCACAGAGAGGGCTCTGCGTGCCGCCTCTGGCACCCGTGCCATAGGTTCACCACCACTGGGCTATTCTATCCATCGTATTTATGTGGTGTCTTTCTATTGCTTGATTGGAGTCATGGACTTGGCAGCACAAGGAAACAATAGCCAACAACTTAATAGCCAGCCCTCAACACACCAATCAACCAATAGGAAGGCACCACATACATACGACACATAAAATAGCCCAAAGCCCACATTCAATAAACAGAAGTTCCCTGAGGATGGGCTCCTGCATGGGTCCAAAAGCCCGGAAGACTAAACTTCTGGTCCCAGTGACCGATCAAGATTGGATCCTGCAATATTATCCCGAGACACATATATTTGCCTTCATTCATGAAATTCTATTGTGTTAATCCAGAAATTGCGTAGAGCAGTAAAACCCAGCTCGGGGCTTAGCAAAAGAATGCAACTGGCACTTGCAAGAATTTACTATTCATCAAACGAAGCATGCACAGGGACACAGGGACAGAGACCTCCTGCCCAACTGTCTTTTTGCCACAACTTTAATTCCTGAGCATCCACAAGGTGATGGCCGGGCCCAAAATGTGTGCATGGCAACACTGTAATGCAAACGCCATATCTTACAACCTTGCATGGGATGCTGGGGCACAGGGACGTAATGGCAACATGTGTAGGCTCACGTCGTCTTATGCTTGGCGTCGTTTGGCGTCATCATCATAGTTTGCTGTGGATGTGGCTGCCTGAAGACTTCCTGTGTGAAGCCAAGCCCTGAACTAATTATTTACAATGTGGTTTTTGTTGGGGATTTGTCTTATTTTTTACATATCTTCTTAAGCCCTGAAGGGACTTTTCCAGCTGGCATATGAGTTGTTCCACTTAATGGCTTTTACACATGCTGAAAATTAACATTGAGAATCAATGGTTTTGGCTACTCTCCAAGGCGCTTGATAGCTCTGCCTTGCAATCTAATCACAACTGCTCCCTTGGGGGCATGGATGCCTGGGAATCAGGCCCAGTTCGTTCCAGGAGTGCTAATAACTCCATCGCCTCTTTCTCAGGTATTCCCCTTATTTTTCAGGCGGCTAAAGCCATTGAGGGCACTCATGGAGTTGGTTATCTATGTGGTTATCAACGCCAAGCCAACTTTTGTTGACTCCTGCTTTGGATAGGAGTTGGACTAGAAGACTTCCAAAGTCCCTTTCAACTTTATGATCTGGAATTCTATGATTGCATGATCTCACAAAAATAAAGAGAATCAGAATTGATTAATATCTCAGTGAGAAGCCACCAGGACATCATAGAGTTGAGATTAAACTGGGAAGTAAATAATATAAGTAATATATTATAATAAATATAAGTAAATGGGTGGAAACTAATCAAGGAGAGAAGCAACCTAGAACTACGGAGAAACTTCCTGACAGTGAGAACAATTAATCAGTGGAACAACCTGCCTCCAGAAGCGGTAAATGCTCCAACACTGGAAGTTTTTAAGAAGAGACTGGACAGCCATTTGTCCGAAATGGTGTAGGGTTTCCTGCCTGAGTAGGGGGTTGGACTAGATGACCTCCAAGGTCCCTTCCAACTTTACTATTATTATTATTATATATGTATTTGCTGGGAGAAGTCAATAAGAAATCTTTTCTCCATCAGTGTCAAGAAAAATAGATTGATGTGTCCATAAAGCGACCCTAACTCCAAGGACTTTCTTTTCTTTGGGATTGATCAAGGTATCTCTATAGGTCTATGTGCTTGTAACCCATTATAACCTACACACAGAAATGTAATTTGTTGAGAAAATCCCATTACAAGGCAATGTCAAAGGAGTGGTAAACCAGGAGGAGTCTGATAGCTCCTTTCCAGCTAAGCCATTTCAAAAGGTTTTCTTAAAAATGTGTTATTTTCTTAGAAGCTCTCATGAGCTGCAACATCATTCTGAACTTGAAAGCATTGCTATCTCATAGGACATTTTTGCCTTCTTCCATCAAAAGCAACATAGACACAGTCCATTTGAATGTACAAGAATGGGCAACGACACAGATGCTTCAAACCACAAGGCAGCTCTCTGATCTCTTGGCAGTGGGGTGTGGTATGAGAACTTAGATAGACATGCTAAGATACCAAGGGTGTGGACAGCTGGAATTGAGGTGTGCCTGTCCTGTCAGACAACCAACCTAAATTGGTTGCCTTGCTAGCCAAGTTATTTTATCCAGTAACAGGGGATTTATATTTCATACAGAAGGTCCTGGGACTGATCTTCGTGGTCTCCAGATCCAAAACATCTTGGAGTTAGTGGAAACTGAGATGGGACCCATTGCCAGCCAGAGAATATATTAAACAATCCATGACTCATTGGGTCCTCATTTCAGAGATATCAGATTCCTCAAAGCCTTCCACAATGGTAGAACTTCTAATGTACTTAAAAAGTTCTTAAAAATTCTGGGAAATATTCAGAGAAGCATCTGCCTTGAAAGTAGCCCATGTTGAACTGTATAGCACAGTCAAGCATCGGCAGTTAACCCCAGGAAATGTTTTGTGACATTTTGTGTTGGGTCACAAAATGTTTTATGATCATTTTTATGTCATGAATTGCTTTATGATCCTTTTAAATCATTCATTGCTTTATAAAAATGCTAAATTTCAATTTCACAGGAGTCATGGTCCTGGATTTTGGATGCATTCTGTAAGTTAGCCCATTTGAGATGCTATGGTTGAAAAGTTTTGCCTTATGATGCATAGTTTTGCCCAGTTAAAAGTTACAGACACAAGAATTTTAGTGGTATATAGATGGATTAGTGATTGAACATAAGGAAAGCACAAAGGGTGACAGAAGGGATGACCAAATAATCTAAAATCTGGTTCAGATTTTCCTTGTGACTGAGATAAATATTTCAGTTCAAAACAATATAAATATAAAAAAACTGTTTAAAGATTTAATTATAGTCATTAAACCAATTCAGCACATAGATTTGAGGATTCAGAACAATCATCCCGTCAAATAATCTTTCTGTGAAAGTTTTGCTCAGTCCTGCTTCACATGTTACACTGCACTACAAACTCTGCAAAAGGAACTTTGCCCACACTTTATCACAACAAGGACAGTGTAATTTGTAATTTTCCAAGCTTCATGGACTGAACTGCCATGTGTAGCAAGAACCAACTCCAATTCACCCTATTATTGACAGGATTCCAAGCAACCAGAAAAAATAGAGGTAGTGAGAACAACTCCCAATAACTTCCCACTATGTTTGGCTGATGGTCAACATTGAAATGGGATTGATATCTAGATGAGGTTGAAATTCAGAAGACCCAGGGGTTTGAAAAATTAGCTTCTTAGTTGTTTGGATTCTTGATCATGGATTCTTGATCATTAGGAAAAATACTTGATTCCGAGGGCCTAACTAAGTAGGATAAACAGAAGAACTTATGACAGCAGAACTCATGGCATGCTTAATTGCATTTTGAATCAAATGAAGAACCACACTGTTCTTCTAGAGTTGCATTCTCCTGGCTGTCCCTTTGAAGTAATACACTCAATTCATTTAAAGACGGAAGCAAGATAAGTTCTATTATTAGGCAAGGGATGAGATCAAGCATTACCATGTTCTCAGGACAGAGAACAGGATCTTGTGCAAATGGCCATAAAATGTGATCAGGTTGCCATTGTACAAAATGTACAATGTAATTGTGGAACCGGGTTATAAGTAACTTTGAGGAGGTTTGTCAAAACTTTGAACTGGTTGCTAAGCAACTGGTCATTAACTGAGGACTGCCTATACTTGCAGGAAATACACTCTGGGAGGTTGACTTAGCGGCTATTTATAGAATCCATTTTGTGAGTCTGCTCATCTCGTGCTGTTTAACACCTTTAATAACTCTAACCTCAAAAGACGATCCATCCCTGTGCTGGGTCATTGCCCTGCTGAAGACAAGGGGGCTGCCATTCCAGAACATTCTGGCATGGAGGAGGGGGGGGGAAGCATTATCTTCTTGTTCAAACTGCCCAGGGACACACCCATGGGATGGTTTGTGGGGAGGCATTGAGCAGGGGGGGCCCTTGTGCTCTCTCCATCTCTCCTCCTGGCTCCAGGCTTTGTCTCCAATGAGACTAGACTAGTTTGATCTAGTGATTAAAATACCAGGCCAGGAGACTGGAAGTTCTAGTCCCCCCCCCCCTTAGGCATGAAGAATGGCTGGCTGACTTTGGATCGGTTCCTTGCTGCCAGCCCAACCCACCTCACAGAGTGGCTGTTGTGGGGGAAAAATAGGAGGAGAAAGGAGTATTGGGTATGTTGCCGCCTTGAGTTATTTTATAAATAAATAAATAAAGACTAACAATAAATTGAAAAATAAATAAATTATGAGGATAAAAGGGGTCCCAAAGGCCACCCATTCTTGGAGTTGTCTTTGGATCCAGACTTGGCAGCTTCTGTCTCTCTAGATCAGGGGTGTCCAATCTTGGCAACTTAAGATAAGATAAGATAAGATAAGATAAGATAAGATAAGATAAGATAAGATAAGATAAGATAAGATAAGATAAGATAAGATAACCTTTATTGTCATTTTTTTACTGTGGGCACAACGGCACACATCAAAAATGAAATTTAGTTGCCCGCTCTCAAAGTGAAACACATGCATGACACACACCTAAACATACTATGGACAACATATGTACAGACCCACATCCCTACATATATGTAGCAAATAAATATTAAACACTGTCCATCTTGAATATATAATGGAAGGAGGAAGCTTGAGATTTCACAAGGTTAATGCTGTATGGAATGAAACTATGGCTGAATCTGGATGTTCTGCTAAGGATACCACGAAGCCCCCCCCCAGAAGGTAACAAGGAAAACAGGTTGTGAAGAGGATGTGTGGTGTCCCAGATAATCTTACGGACCCTGCTCAAGCAACGCTTCTGTGCTATGTCCTGAATGGGAGGGAGGGAACTGCCAGTGATCTTTTCGGCCATAATCACCACTCTCTGCACCGCCTTCCTGTCTGAAGCAGGGATGCTTCCAAACCAGACTGTGATGCTGTATGATGCTCTCGATCATCCACCTGTAGAAAGTGGTCAGGACACTTCAAAACTTATGGACTTCAATTCCTAGAATTCCCCAACTAGCATGGGGAATGAAAGCAAGTCTTAAACTCTTGCCAAGGTTGATCACTCCTGCCCTACGTAGTGCCTGGCAGCTTAGTCGAGAAGGACATGACAAGTGTGGATGAGTGTGTATACTGTATGTGTACCTGTGAGAAAGAGCAAATATAAAATTGCAACCAATAATGTTTTGTTGTTGTTTTAAAATCACTAGGTCTCCACGTACAGGTAATCCTCAACTTACAGCCATTCATTTAGTGACCAGTGATTTACAACCTGTCCTTGTACTTATGACTGCTACAACATCCCCACAATGACATGATCAAAATTCAGGTGACTGGCAACTGGCGTGCATTTATGGTGGTTGAAGCATCCCGGGATCATTTGATCACCACCTGCAACCTTCCCAGTCAATGAGAGAAGCCACTTAATGACCACATGATTCACTTAACAACTGCACTGATTTGCTTAACATGAAGGGGGAAATTACACAGGACTCAGAACAACCATCTTGTTTAGCAACAGAAATCCTAGTCCCAATGTTAGTCATAAATCCAGGATTACTTGCAGCCCAAAGAACCCGTGGTTGCCTCAGTGTCTGGTTGAAACTGATTTTTGTGTGTCCCTGCTTATTTCCTGGCTATTGACCAGGGCTGTATATTTGTCCTCTCTAGTCACACTTATCTGAATAACCCAGACAGAAAGCATGGGGAGCGTACAAGATCTGCATATACCTCAGCAGAGTCTGAGTGAGTGGCCAAAAGCCAAACCTGGGAGCACACATAATAGGATATTTCTTTGTAGAGTTGTATCCAAAATAGGCTGGGTGAAATCTGGAAATTGGTAGGCAAAAATAAACTGATGGAAAGGTGGAAGCCAGCTACACAATACCACACAACCCATCCTTGTGTACCCTATCAATACAGTACCAACTGTAATCTGTTGCATACATTTGTATATTATATCCATGACTCATAACAGGATTAAGCAAAATGAGGCTATGGTAGTACTGAGTGTATGGATGCCCTTCTCAACAAAATAATATAATACTATTCCTATCAAAGGGAAATTCTTTCCAGCTTCTGGAACATAGCATCTTCAACTTTTCATGAGAAAAAGACTAACATCTTGAGCAGAGGTGGCGCAGCAGTTAGAGGGCAGTACTGCAGGCCACTTTAGCTGACTGTGTTCAGCAGGTCAGCGGTTCAAATCTCACCGGCTCAAGGTTGACTCAGCCTCCTATCCTTCTGGGGTAGGTAAAATGAGGACCCAGATTGTTGGGGGCAATGTAAATATATATATATATATATATATATATATATATATATATATATATATATATATACATACATACATTGCTTACTGGTATATACCGCTTAGAGAGTGCTTGCACTTAAAGCGGTATATGAGTCTCATAAATAAACAAACAAACAAACAAACATCTGGCTAAGAGCAGGAAGCAGAAATGCAGCTTGGAAAGAAGCTGATGGAAACCCCAGGCTGTCAAATCTATCATTAAATTTGCATAATCGTAGAAAAGCATATTAAACTAGGATAGTTCTTGGGACTTTAATGCCAGTTAGAAAGGGAACATCTAAAGTAGAGAATCTGCTCTACTCCAATCCAGTTTAGAACACCCATTTTCTAAGGCAGCTTTGCCCAACCTGTGGACTTAAACCCAACCAGCATGCGTTAGCTATCTTGAAAACTGTACCCCCAAACTCTGAAGGACACCCCACTTCGAAGACTCTTCTGATGTTCTCAGGAGAATAAGGATCCTACAGGAGGAACGTCAAATCTCTATTTGCAGATATCTTCCTGCAAATATTCGGAGGAGGATTATGGAAGTCGTGATAAGTATTGTCCTGCGTCTCCCTGATTCAATTTTGATTGCATGAAGAATTAGAATTCCTGAAAAGGGTTTGGGAAAAACAAGAGATAGATAAATCCTTCCGAGAAACAATTTTTTTTTTTCTGGAAAGCAGGTGCATGAGTTGTGAATTGTCACCTGCTGCAAGAGTCTTCATTTGCATCTAATCTGCTTTGCTTATATTGCATGAGTTCAGAGTAGCTTGGCAAGTGGGCAGCCATATAAATATTTGCAAGAGTTACCGATCTCTCCCTGTGTTAATGACAACCAAGATTTTTTTCCCCCATTTACAGGTAGTCCTTGATTTATGGCCAGAACTGGAACCAGAATTTCCATTGCTAAGCAAGACAAAGGCTGTCACACCCTAGTTTGTGACCTTTCTTGCCATGATTAAGTGAATTAATGCAGTTAAGTGAATCCTGAGGTCATTAAGTGAATCTGGTCCCTGTCATTTATTTTAAGGGGTCCTTGGTGCTCTCTGAGCTTGCTTTTTTTCTTGCAAACGTTTTATTACCCCAAATGGTACAAAACTCACTTAGCAACTGTCTCACTTAGCAACAGAAATGTTGGGCTCAATTGTGATCGTAAGTCAAGGACTACCTGTATAGTCCTAACTCTGCTTGCCTTCAGAAGTGGAAGGCTCAGCTTTTTCAGAGAGTACAACAGGTAGAGTAATTGGTAACCCTGTTTGATGGCTGTTCTTATGGTGTTTTTGTAATTAATAACAACAACAACAACAACAACAACAATAATAATAATAATAATAATAATAATAATAATAAAGTTGGAAGGGACATTGGAGGTCATCTGGTCCAACCCCCTGCTCAGGCAGGAAACCCTATACCATTTCAGACAAATGGCTGTCCAGTCTCTTCTTAAAAACTTCCAGTATTGGAGCATTCACCACTTCTGGAGGCAGGTTGTTCCCCTGGTTAATTGTTCTCACTGTCAGGAAGTTTCTCCTTAGTTCTAGGTTGCTTCTCTCCTTGATTAGTTTCCAATATGGTTGGATCAACTTCCTAATTTATAATACAGGTAGTCCTTGACTTACTACAGTTCCTTTACTGACCGTTCAAAGTTACAACGGCACTGAAAAAAGACCATTTTCCAGAGTTACGGCCTTTCCAGCATCCCAATGATCACACGATCAAAATTCAGATGTTTGGCCACTGACTCATATTTGTGACGGTTGCAGGGTCCCGAGATCATGTGATCCCCTTTTGCAACCTTTTGACAAGCAAAGTCAATGGAGAAACCAGATTTATTTAACAACCAGGTTACTAACTTACCAGCTGCAGTGATTCACTTAACAACTGGGGCAAGAGAGATCTTAAAAGGGGGGCAAAATTCACTTAACAAATGCCTTACTTAGCAACATAATTTTTGGACTCAATTGTAATCGTTAAGTTGAGGACTTCATTCCTGTTTTTAATCTTCATGCTTTCATACACTGCCAAGCATCATTTGGGTGACTGAGGTGGATAATAGTGACAGTAATAACAAATAATTATTTCAATTACTTGTATGGCTGCCTGTCTTCAAACCAGAACTCTGGGCAGCTCAAAACCATAATATACAAACAATATCATACAAAAAAAAATAAATAGCAAAAAAGAATGGAAACACAAACAGGAAAACCTGGTGCCATAATCCAACTCTCTAGATACAACCCACAAAACTCTTACAACTCTGGCTTTACCCTATTGCAGTGCCTGGGGGAGGGGAGCCAGCTCTTTGTGGTTTTGAGAAGGTTAAGAGAGAGGCCTGCTGGATCTCAAGGGGAAGGGTGTTCCATAGGGTAGAGCAAGGGTCTTCAAACTTGGCCCTTTTATGACTTGTGGACTTCAACTCCCAGAATTCCTCAGCCAGGCATGCCCCACAAGTCATAAAAGGGCCAAGTTTGAAGACCCTTGGGGTAGAGGCTGCTATGCAAAGCTTTGCCTCCTAGGTCCCTCAAATTGGCAACGTTTAAGGGAAGGGACTTTGAAGTGTGCCTAGTCCAGGGGTAGGCAACTTTGGCTCTTTGATGACTTGTGGACTTCAACTCCCAGAATTCCTGAGCCATCTCCTAGCCATCTTCTAGCTAAGAGATTCTGGGAGTTGAAGTCCACGAGTCATAAAAGAACCAAGGTTGCCTACCCCTGACTTAGTCTATCTAATTTGCTGCTATGGACAGAGAGAGGTAATCCTGCATATAACTAGATCCCGTGCTCATGAACCTGACTGAATGAATAACATCGTCACCTTCATAGCTGGACTACACTTCTGTTTTTTGGCAAAACCACACCCACAGCGAACCATTCACTTAAGGACCGCTGCAAACAGGGTAATAAAATCAGGCTGGTCACATGAGCAACCTGCTTCATAACCATCACGATTTACGATTGTGATGGGCAGGTTCCATTACGGTTGTAACTAACAAGGGCTACTTGTAATAAGATAATATCTGCTCCTCTCTAAGCAGGTAGGCAGAAGTGATCTGCCCAATGACTCAGGGATGGCATCATAACCAGGAAGGTATTTGATAAAAGTCAGGTTGGAAGTTTCTGCATTTCCAGAGGGAAACCATGGAAAAGTCTCGCCAAATTTCTGCAACTGCAGGAGAGGAAAGTAACTGACTTCTCAAAGTGGAAAAAAAAAAGTGAGGAATTTGCCAGATCGAGCCAGCATCATAATCAGCTAATTTCCACCTTTTTCTTTGCTTCTGTAAGGAGTTGCAGCTTTCTGCCCATAGGGACTAGCACCTTGTTTTTTTGTTTAGCCTCTTAACGTTTAAAATTCTAACTCCCGATGGCTACAGAGAAAAAACTAACACGGCCCAGAAGAAAAAGGGGGAAACACAAATGTCCTAAAGTGAAATCATTTTCTTCTTTGCTGCAGAACAGAAGTCTCCCTGTCCGTCTCTTCAAACTTAAAAGACTCTTGCTGGAGGGAAAATATCCACATTAATCAGGTTTTCCAGGTATAACAGTAAATATTTTTTTTAAAAAAAACACACGTTATTTCTGGAGTTGCCTTGGCATAAACATGTAGTACTTTAGGGTAATTTCTCTCCGTTCCTTTTTAATTCAGCTTGCAGAGGCAAACAAAACTTCTAGGTCATGTTGGACTCATCATTCTGGGAGTTGAAGGCCAAACATCTCAAGGTTGCCAAGATTTAGAAACACTGAGCTAGAGCAGTGGTGTCCAAACTTGGCAACTAAGACTTCTGGACTTCAACTCCCAGAATTCCACAGCCAGCCATGCTCTCAGGAATTCTGAGAGTTGAGGTCCACAAGTCTTAAAATTGCCAAGTTTGGAATCCCCTAAGCTAGAGGACAAAACTTCACTCTAAATAAACAATTAAAATGATCCACATCCTCTGTCACAAAAGGAAAACCGGCTATATATTTTAGAAGAATTGCTTAATGCAAGTGGATTTTCATCAGCCTCCTCAAACTGGGAAAAGATGCAACAAATTAAGACTGAAATAGAGCAGCTGAATTTGTTCTGCTATCCTCCAATGTAGTTTTTTTTTTTAAAGTATGGTTTTCTAACTAAAAACAGAAAGACCTACATCTGTGGAAGAAGAAGGAGCAGATAAGGAGGGAGACCCAGGCGACACAGTATTGAATAACTGGAGGTTGTATAAATATTTATAGAAGTATATACCGAGAAGGTTAGATAAATAGAAGTATTAATGTAAGAGAAAATTAATCTTATTGTATATAATACAGATAGGGAAATTTGGAGAGAGGAGTTGCTCCGACATTACTCCTGAATTGTTTCTGAAGAGGGATGAGAGGGAAGAAAGGAGAGGAGAGAGAAAAGAGTAAAGGAGGGGAGAAGGAAGTAGGAAAGTTGGAGAAGAGGAGAAGCGGGGAGAAGTGGTGAAGGAAAGAGAAGAGGAGAGGAAGAAGAGGGAAGTAGGGAAGAGAAGAAAGGAAGAAAGAAGGTAGAGAAGAAGGAGTGTGGATACAGTGAAAGGGGAAATGGGCGAGCAACACCAAAAGTCATGTGTATGTATTTATTTCATTTTATTAAAAGTATCTTATATATGAATGTAAAAAGAATGTATGTTAACACCTGATAATCACAGTATATGTATGAGGGAGAGTTTGGAAAAATAAAAAATTATTATTATACTGTTAAAAAAAGAAAAAGAAAGACCTACATCTGCCAAAGCTACCGAATAAGAATGGCATTCTTGCATACCTTTTTGCTCAGCTTCCAAAGCAGATTTTTTTAAAAAATAATAATAATAAAGAGTGTGGAATATTTTGCTAAGTAGTTGTGGAAAGAAACCCATAAAATAAACGGCCTTTGAATATTGCTAACATAGATTGTTACTGGGAATTCCTCGGGCTCCAAACCTTCATGTCAAAGATTTTATTGTCTGCTAGGACTTCCACCTTTCTCTTTGCTTCTGTAAGGAATTGCAGCTTTCTGCCCATAGGGACTAGCACCTTACTTTTTGGTTTAGCCTTTTAAAGTTTAAAATTCTAACTCCCGATGGCTACAGAGAAAAGACCAACACAACCATTTTATAAGCTGGAAAAAGAAACAGGAGAGAACAGCCTGGCCTAGCAAAACTGTTGAGGACACTTGGCCCTCCAACATCTTCTAATTATTCCATATGTTCCAGAATGGCTGTTTGTCTAATTCAGACATTTTAATATAGCAGGTCATTTTATATCTCCCTCGAGACATTCTAGAGCAGGGGTAGGAAACTATTGTCAAGTTTGGAGACCCCTATTGTAGCTCAGTGTTTCTAAATCTTGGCAATGTTGACAGCCATCTCAATCAAAGGACACTTTTGAATAAGGGATGATCCAACGATAGCTGGGCAAGCAGAGAGGCTGTCCTAAAAGAATCTGTAAAAAGAGACATGAAGGGGGAAGTCTCCTCCAGTTTGAACCCAACTCCTGATAATTTCTTGGGCACGTTCATCTCATTTTACTACAGGTAGTCTTCGACTTGCAACTGTTCATTTAATGAGCATTCCAAGTCGAACAAAGTGACCTATGACTGGTCCTCACACAACATTGCAGCATCCCTGGGGTCACATGATCAAAATTTGGGTGCTTGGCAACTGCATGGCTTTATGATCATTGCAGCCTCCCAGGGTCATGCGATCACTATGTGTGACTTTCCCAGCCAGCTTCCGACAAGCAAGGCCAATGGGAAAATGTCTGTGGAGATTCTCAGTCATCCAGGAATTGATGAAGGTTCTTGGACGGGAAGTGAAAACTCTTCAAGAAAAAACAAAGTCCAATTGCCTTTTGAAAAAAAAACGCCTTTTGGTCAATGGGAAAAGCCAGATTTGCTTAATGACCATGGCAAAAAACGGTTATAAAATCAAACACAATTCATTAAACAACCACTTAGCAACGGAAGTTATGATCCCAACTGTGGTCATAAGTTGAGGACTATCTGTATTGCTTTCTTCAAGAATGTGTTC